>NW_006399962.1:199354-210982 GCF_000299155.1 Elephantulus edwardii | reverse complement strand
CTTGATGAGATGGATTGATTCTTTGAGTGGAGTGGTGGGAATGAATGTGTTTGATACAGTGAGGTTGGCACAGGATAGAACAGCGTTTAGGACTCTTGGACATAGGGTTGCTGTAAGTTGCAAATGACTTGATGGCACACAACAACAACAAATCATTAATATCACATATAAGCAAGATTCTGCTGAATATTATCCACAAAAGGACAGGAGCAACACATCAACAGAGAGATGCCATATGAACAGGGTGGATTTAGAAAACGTTGTTGTACTAGGGATATTATAACTAATGTTAGATGGATCTTGGCTAAAAGCAAGGAGTACCAGAGGAATGTCAATCTGTGTTTTATTGACTATGCAAAGGCATTTGACTGTGTGGACACAATAAACTGTGGATAACTCTGAGAAGAATGGGAATCCCAGAATACTTGTGTTTATGCAAAACCTATACTTATGCCAATCTGATGATTGTGGTAGTCATCAGAACAGAGCCAGGAAAAACTACATGGTTCAAAATCAGGAAGGGTGTAAGCCAGGGATGTGTCGTAGCTCTTTTTCTGAAGAGTGGTTGAATGAAATTGAGATGGTCTATGATTTTGCAGCACCTTATTCATTTCCAATGGTGAACTCTTAAAGAAGAAGAACACAAAGAAGGGTAAAAAGAAAGTCACCATAAAACCCAGGAGATGATGGAAGGACTTATCTTTGGATCATATCTGGAGTCACGACTAAGGGGAAAAAAGAGAAATATTGAACCCATTAATGACTTTTAGCTTGAAAAATGCTGAAAAGAGGCAAAAAGATAACATTTGGAAAAACACTTCAGCTAAAGTAGGTAGATTTCTGTGGTATATGCCAGAGATGTGTCTTATTTCCATGCTTTTTCAAACTACATGCAGAACAGAACATCTGGGAGGCTGGGCTCTATGAGGAGGAATGTGGCATCAGGATTGGAGGAAGACTCATCAATAACCTGCATTATGCAGATAACACAAGCTTGCTTGCTGAAACTGAAGAGCACCTGAAGCACTTGCTGCAGAAGGTTAAAAACTGTAGTCTTCACTATAGATTGAAGCTCAACATCCACAAAACAAAAATTCTCACCACTGTGCCAATTAGCAGCATTGTGGTAGACAGTGAAGAGATTGAAATTGTCAACAGCTTGTTTGCTTGGCTCCACAATCAACCTCTTGCTGCCAGCAGCCAGGAAATCAAAAGATGAATTGCATTGGAAAAGTCTGCTGTCAGTGACAGCTAGAGAGTACTGAAGAGCAATGATGTCAGTCTGGAGACTAAGGTGTGCCTGATCCAGGGCATGGTCTCTGCAATTACAAGTTATGCATCAGACAGCTTCACAATGACTAGGGATGATAGAAGAAGCCTTTGAGCTGTGGTGCTGGAGAAGATTATTGAATATACCAGGGACTGCTAAGAAAACAAACAGGTTCAACTTGGAGACGGTTAAACCAGGCTTCCCCTTGAGGCAAGGATTCCAAAGCTTTATCTGTCATACTTTGGGCATGTTGCAAAGAGGGACCGGTCCTTGGAGAGGGACATCATCCTTGGGAAGGTGGAGGGACAATGCAGGAGGGGAAGACACTTGATGAGATGGATTGACTCAGTGACTGGAATAATGGAGGTAGGTGTGTCGGAGACAGTCAGGTTGGCTCAGGATAGAGCAGGATTTAGAGCTGCTGTATATAGGTTTGCTGTGAGTCGCAAGCACCTCAACAGTACAAAAGTTACTACTATCATGAATCAAGTGTGTCAGAGATGCTGAGAATGGCACAGGTTAGGATTGGTTTCAGATCTGTTTTTCTTTTTTGAGGAGGAAAGTAAAGTAAAATAAAACCCTTAAAGATTAATAATAGAATATGTTTAAGATAGCTCCTGAAATGTGCACGTAGGCACTTTGGCCTTGAGTATCTCAGTTTTCAGTCGTTGTACCCAAGTTCTTAGTCTTGCCAATATTGGCCTCCCACCGCCAATCGTCCAACAAAGTTTTCAATCCTGCCAATATTGCCTCTCTCCATGCCTACTCCAAGCCTCATCTTTCTTTCTCTGAAGACTATACTGTTCCAGTTAGAACTTTTAATATCTGCATCTATAAGCAAAGTTCAGTCAAGAGCAAACCACCATGTTGCAGCAATCAACACTAGCTTACAGCATGGATCATCTTATCAAGTTCTGGTCAACTCACTTCACGTCATCTAAGGCTAGGTTCAAATGAGCATCAGCTGCAAACTCAGAAGGCCACACTTCTTGCTATGATCCAGATTGACCGGTCCCTTCATTCAATATTCACCCCTACATGGGGCCAAGTAAATAAGACAGGAGTCCTCATGACTCCCTGTTTCTCAGAACCAGCACCACTTTCACGCTTATCCATGTATCTGTGCATATTAGGTCAAGAATGCTGATGGAACATGTCCAGACTCAGCCTGCCTCATTATTGCTGCATGAATCTTAGTTCCACTCTGATGGATCTAGGTTTTCACCATGGTTGAGCATACTCGCCAACTCCCTTTAACTTCAAGTCCTGGAGAGAAGCTCTGGTGAGTACCAAACTTACCCTGCCTCAGAAGCCAAACTGCTTGATCCGGTTTTAAAAAGTCATAGTTTCTCTCTCTGTCTCTCATTTCTCTCTCTCTCTCTCTCTCTTTTATCTTTTTCTCTCCGTTTTGTTCCAAATGTGCACAAAAGTTCAAAGAAGATCTATTCAAAAGCAAATCAGAGTACTGGGTGGGGCTTAATCCGATATCTGTGTATCATAGAGTCTCTTTGAGTCACACTCGACAACAATAAAAACAACCTAACTACTACCACAAGTATTGATTGTGGGTGCAAATAAAATGAAATTACTGAGAACATTAATCTTGTCTTCATCTATAATGATGTTACCCATAGGTCCAGTGGTAAAGGTGTTTGCTTTCTGGATGCTAAAATATAATCCATATTAAGGGTTATAGGTTTTAATCTTCTTCAATGCTTCAAATCTTCATTTTCTGCTAGCAAAGTGGTGTTATCTACATAATATAAGCTGTTGGTGAGTCTTTACAATCCTGATGCCACATTCTTCTTCACACAGTCCAGCTTCTTAAATTATTTGTGCAGCATGCAGATTAAATAAGTATGGAGACCAAATTCAATTGTGATGCACATCTTTCTTGATTTTATACCATACAGTAGATTCTTGTTGTGTCTGAACCACTGCTTTTTAATTAATGGACAGGTTTATCATGAGCACAATGAAGTTTTCTGGAATTGTTGTTCTTCTCAGTGAGTTCATTTGTATTAAGTGCATTAACTCTTTTTCTTGAAATGATCTCTAAATTCAGATGGCATATATTCAAGCTCATATTTTGACTCTCCGGGACTTATTTTCATTTTCTTTAGTTTCAATGTGAAATTGTGTATGAAAAATTGATTGTGCCTTCATTGGTCCTTGGTTTTTTTTCTGATAATACTATTGAGCTTCTCCACTGTATCTTTCCATAGTTGATATTGTTTTGGTTTCTGTGCATTCCATCTTGCAATGTCTACATGTTTAGTCATTATGTATTGTTAAAAAGATAATTTTAATTATTAAGATTATTGATTGTATTCTATCAACCTATCACTAAGGCAATATTTTTCCAATTACTAATTTTTGTTTCTGACTTTTGTATTCTGATAACCAGTTATTATTAGCACTCTTTAATATCATGTTTGAGGTACTTCAAGCTGCAGAAGTTGTTAAAAATACTCAATTTCTTCATATTTTTCTTCAATGATTGGTATATAAATGTGAATCATAGTTACATTAATTTAATAGGTCTTCCATATATATAATTAATATGGCTATTTCTCTACTGCGCTCCAGGAGAACTCCAGAAATGTTGGTTTTGATACAAATGTGACACAATCCTTTTCAGTTTTTTATTCCTAGTTTAGTAGATTATATGAATTATCCAAATAAAAGTTGTCAGCTCGAATCCATTTCAGCTCATTAATGCCTAGGGCATTTTTGGTATTATTCATTAATTAAATTATTTAATTAATTTATTAATGCCTAGGGCATCTTTTTGGTATTTTACAATAAACCGTCTTCTTAGATTCATACTTCATAGCATTAATGTTTTAAGTATTAAATGGCTGTTAACAGCTGATTCTCCTAGTTTTTAATCATGACGCATTAGCAGATGAAGGTTGAAAATTAGTTGAAAGCTTTATCCAGATCATTAAAGTAGACACAGAAGCAGTAGTAAAGAGATCAACTGGTATAATACATGGAAAACTCTGCTGCAAAAAAAAAAAACCAAAAACAACTCTTTAAAGTGTTATGAAGCAAAGGTCAACTTGAAGACTAAGAGGAACCTTTCTTCAGTCAAAATTTTTTCTGATCATCTGGTGTATGTGTGAAAACTGAAAATTAATAAAGGAGATAAAAAAGTTATATCTTTGCATTATTGTCATGACAAAGAAGCATTTGACTATGTTGATTACAACAAATTGTGGTTGACCTTAAGGGTAATGGGAATCCCAGAACACTAGATTGTGCTCACGCAAAACCTATACTTAGACCAGGAAACAGTCCTCAGAACAGAGCAAGGAAACACTGCATGGTTCAAAATCAGGAAGGGAGTACATTAGGGATACATCCTGTCTTCATACCTTTTCAATTTATATGCAGAACAGCTCATTCAGGATGCTGGGCTTTATGAGGAGGAATGTGGCATCAAGATTGGAGAAAGGCTCTTCAATAAGCTATGTTATGCAGATGACACAACCTTCCTTGCTGAAACTGAGGACGACCTGAAGCACTTACTGCAGACGGCCAAGAACTACTCTCTTCAATATAGATTGAAGCTCAACAACAAGAAGACAAAGATTCTCACTACTGGGCTAATTGGCAACACCATAATGGATGGAGAAGAGATTGAAGTTGTTAACAGTTATAGCTTTATTGGCTCCACAATCAACAACCTTGGTACTATTAGTCAGAAAATCAAAAGATGAATTTCATTAGGCAAATATGCTGCCAGGAACCTTTCCAGAGTGCTGAGAAACAATGATGTCAGTCTGGAGACTAATGTGCACCTGATCCAGTTCATGGTCTTCGTAATTATTTGCTCTGCATCAGAGATCTCGATAATTACTAAGGATGATAGAAGAATTGATGCATTTGAGTTGTGGTGCTGGAGCATAGTCTTGAACATACCACGGACCACCAAGAAAACAAATTGTTCTGTCTTAGAGAGAGTGAAACCAAATTTTTTCTTGGAAGCTAAGATTTTGAAGCTCTGTCTTACATGCTTTGGGCATTTGACCAAGAAGGATGAATTCTTGGAAGATATCATACCCAGAAGGATGGAGGAAAAATGCAGGAGAGGAAGACTCCAGATAAGATGGACTGATACAGTAGCTAAGGCAATGGAGGTAGGTGTATTGGAGTCAGTAAGACTGGCTCAGCACAGGGCAGGCTTCAGAGCTATTGTACATAGGGTCTCTATGAGTCACAGATGGCTCAATGGAACTTAAGAACAACAACAATCGAAAGAATGAACAAGTCAATCTTGAAAGGATGGTCCTTAGAGGTAAGTATGGTGAAATTTTATTTCTAGTACTTTGGACATGTTATTAGGATGGGCCAGTCTCTGAAGAAGGACACCATGTTTGGTAAATTAGAAGGTTGGCAGAAAAGAGGAAGACCCTTGTTAGTGGACTGACAAATTGTTGTAACAGTCACCTCAAGAAACACAGCAATTATGGGGATGGTGCAAAATTAAGTCATCTTCCCTTCTGTTGTACATACAGGGACTATGAAATAATTAAAAACCTCAAAACATAACAGGATTGACTCAGATGTACTTTACTCATAAAGTGAAATCTTTGCTTTTTAATGTTTTAAATAAACCTTGTGTAGCATATTTTTCTATTGCAGTATGTCATTTGTTTTCTTGGCTGTTACTTCTATAGGCCTTTATTATGGGCCTAAGTGAAATGAAATATTTTAAAAATTTAATCTTTTCTCTGTTTATCATGATGCTGCTTATGTCCAATTGTGAGGAATTTTGTTTTCTTTATGTTGAGGTGTGATCCATATGGAATGCTATAGTACAAATCTTCACAAATAAGTCCTTAAAGTCTTCTTTCCTTCTATGAACAAGGTGGCATTACCTACATGTTACAAGTTGTCCTTTAGTCTTGATTTGAGTTTTTCTTTAAGTGGTCAAGTTTCTTGGGTTAATTATTCAACATACAGATTGAATAATGATGGGAAAAATATAAAATATTGATGCACAGCTGCTTTTGGATTTCAAGCCTTAAAATATTATTTTATTTCAGTAAGAGAACTGACTCTAGGTCTCTGTTCAAGTTCTGTCCAGTTAAGTGTTCTGAGATTTCCATCTTCACAGTGTAGTCAATAGCTTATGATACACACTATTGAATACCATTGTATAGTCAAGAAGATACAGAAAAAAACATCCTTTTGGTGCTCTCTGCTTTTAGCCAAGATCTTCCTGTTATCAACAATGATGCCCCTCATTTCACATCCTCTTCTGAGTCAGTCTAGCTTGGATTTCTGGCAGTTCCCTGTTGATGCTTCAAGCATTTTGGATTATCTTCAGCTGAAATTTACTGTGTATAATACTAATGAAATTGATTGCTAATTTACTCATTCTCTTGTATAACCTTTTTTGTGTAATATATACAAATATGAGTCTGTTTCCATAGTTGATCAGAAAGTGGTTGTGCTACAAATTGCTTAATTTAGTTAGATGAGTGACTCCAGAGTAACATCTATTTATTGAAACATCTCAATAGGCATTCTGTCAGTTCCTGGAGCCTTGTTTTTTACTATTTTTATTGCAGCTTGGATATCTTTCTTCAATATACCATTGACTCCTGATTATATGCTACTTCTTGAAATGGCTCTTTATGGTAGAGTAATTCCATGTATTCCTTGCATATTCTTTTAATTTTTCCTGCATCATTCAATATTTTTGCAATAGAATCCTTTTCTTTAGTTCTTTTACCACGTTTACCCATATTAAAACCAAATGAAACTCATTGCAGTCATAGACACCCTAACTCATATTTTCAAACCTGTAAATCCTTATCAGAGAAGAATACTCGTCTTTTTCCTATGAAGCATTCTGTAGATTCACACTGCAGACTTTTAGTTAACAGTCTGATTGTTCTGTACTGTGCTACCAAGTTTCTTCATTATTACTATAATCATCAGTTAGGTGGTATTACATGTGTTTTCTGTGCTCAGTTTTTGTCTAAGCCCCTTTTGTGTATCTCCTTAAATAAACTTTTCAATGACTTATTAAGAAAATGAAACTTAAGTTTATTACTAAAATTAAAATAATGACAATTTGTAGTATAATCCCCATTCAAAGCAAGTGTCTTTACACCAATACTCTTTTTAACTATCTTGTGGGAGTTATTTTATGGATGAGATTTTTAAATTTATCTTTGTTACATTAGTTTTTCTTTTCCTCTGATTGTTATCCTGCAGTAAATAGCAGACCACACAATACTGTTGAAATATATATTTGGAGGTTGTTCATATTGATGACGATTTTCAAATCTGTGAGAGAGTTTTATAATATAAACAGGATAGAAATCTGAAAAAGAAGGAAAGTATTTTGACATTGTGAAGAATGAAAGTAAATGAATAGTTCAGGTAGAATTATTTCACACAAAGGGAATAATAAGCATTAAATGTGTAACTGAGGAGAGGAATTGGAGAAAATGATTGCAAATGGATTCTAGCAGCTTAGATTTATTTTCAAGGAGAGTGCAGGATTAGTTGGAATAGAGATCCAAGATTAGTAAAATGAAGATCAATTGACAAGATGAAACCAGAGATAAGACATTTTTACTTTCTGTTTAGGTCTTCATCTAGCTAAGGACAGCTGGAACTCCTTGGCAAGCTTTGGCAACATCTATCCCATAGGAAGTAATGACGAAAACTACTAAATTTATGTCAGTGAAAACATGATAACTCTGACCAGAAATGGTAAATTATATGAAGACCCATTGTCCCTAAGACCTCACATAATATGGCTTCCATACCCCACTTTTGTTCACTCCACTCTAGGCATGTTACTCTCCTGAGGATTCCTTAAAGGTGCTATTCTAGTTTGAGCCATTTCTACTAGGTGTTTGCTCTGCCTAGAACACTTCTCTGTCAGAGAAGCTCATGGGCCATTCTCCCTCTGTCCTCAAGTGATTGTTTCTAGTCATCCTGTTGAAAATGATAACTCCATCCTTTATTTTTAATAAGATTTCATATGCTTTAAGTATTTTTAAAAAAACTAAAATAGCATCTAAATGTGATATGAAAGTTTACAAAAGGTACTGACATTTCTTCATTCATACACTTTATGTTTCATGGAGACTTGGCTTTATGAGGAGGAATGTGACATCAGGATTGGAGGAAAACTCAATCAACAATATACAGATGACACAACCTTGCTTGCTGAAACTGAATAAGACCTGAAGCACTTGCTGCAGTTGGTCAAGGATTGTAGTCTTTAATATGGGTTGAAGCTCAACATCAAGAAGACAATGATTCACCACTGAGCCAATTGACAGCACCATGATGGATGGAGAAGAGACTGAAGTTGTTAAGTTGCAGCTTACTTGGCTCCACAATCAACACTCTTGGCACCAGCAGTGAGGAAATAAAAAAAAAATGAATTGTATTAGGTATATCTGTCATCAAGAACCTCTCTAAAGTACTGAGAGGCAATGATGTGACTCTAGAGACTAAGGTGCACCTGATCCGAACAATGGACTTTGCAATTACTTGCTATGCATCAGAGAGCTGGACAATGACTAAGGATGACAGAGGAGGAATTTGTGTCTTTGAGTTGTGGTGCTGGTGAAGAGTCTTGAACATTCCATGGACCACCAAAAAAATAAATAGGTCTGTCTTTGAGAGGGTGAAACCAAGTTTCTCCTTGGAGGTTCCAAGGAATTTTGAAGGTCCATCTCACCTACTTTGGGCGTGTGGGCAGGAAAGACCAATCATTGGAGAAAGACATCATGCTCAGATGGGTGGAGGGAAACCACAGGAGAGGAAGACCCCAGATGAGACTGATTAAGACAGTAACTAGGGCAATGGGGATAGGTGTGTTGGAGTCAGTGAGACTGGTGTATGGCAGTGAAGGTTTCACTAGCCTTGAGTCTTAATTAATTACTCATAGACATATTACAAAAGCCAATTACAATTTATTGATTCATTAATCAATTCATTGCATTAATTACAATTTATCTTCATTTCAATTGATAAATTCATCATAACATATTGATTCATTAATTCATAGTAAGTATTAAACAGTAAATTGCAATTTATCTACATTGCAACTGATAAATTTGTATTACTATATTCCATAGCATAGTGGGAACACTCCCCTCTGAGAAAGGTTAACTTGTTTCCTTGGTCTTCACAGCCACTGGTGCAGTCAGGGTCCTTGGCTGGTTAAGCAGTTCACAGCCACCTGTGTGACCAGGGTCAGTAGTTCACAGCCATTTGTGTAGCCAGAGTCCTTAGGTTTCTCAACAACTCATGTCTATCATGTGGCTAGAGTCCCTAGCTATGAAAAGAGTCTTTAGGAGCTACTGATGTGACACACATTCTGGGGAGCTGTTGATGCATGTGCTGGGTAGTGACACCAGGGGAGTGATGCACTGGCGGGCATTGCTCTGAGGAGTGACACACCAGGGAGAGATGCTGGAACTTGAATGAGTTACTCTGTGCGCGCGTGTGTGTGTGTGTGTGTGTGTGTGTGTGTGTGTTGGGGGGGTCATGTGGGATCCCTTTAGCTAAATCAGAGGGGGTGAGATAGCTGGAGATTGTTCTTGAAGGGAAAACTAAAGCTTCAGGGTTTTCCAATCAGATCTCTGTGCTCCACCTTGTGTCTCCTCACATCCAGTCCATCAACTGCCTTTAGCCAAGAGCACTTTGGACTACCCTAGCTGTGGAAGTTGTCTGACAGAGGAAGTTATTTCCACAGACCTTTTCTCTATTGAAGAAAGCATAACTTCCATAGGGTCAGAAGACAGAGAGAAACCCAGAAAGGGTAGCTGCCCCACCCTCATCTGGAGCAGTGACTTAATAATATCTGAAACCTGCTATCAACTCAGACATAAAAAACTGTACCACGGCAATGTAACATAGGAAACAGGCTACCTTACCCCCTACACCAGCCCAAAGTAGGATGTCACCCAAAAAAGGCACATAATATCAATGACTTTCCTGAAGCTAGAAAGTCTGTTGAAACTGTCTGACATAATATTTAAAAGAACAATGACTGAATATTTTCAATGGGTGAAAGACAAACTTGAAGAATTACAGCACACTTTGAGCAAAAACCAGGAAGAGCTTAAAAAAATCCAAAACAATGCAGATGAAACAAACAAGGGATTAGAGGCTCTGGAAAAATAAGAAACCACAATCCAAAATATGAGGACCAATGTTTCAGATGCTGTCAACACGATGGAGGTACACATGAACGAGGTTGAAGAAATGGAACACAGAACTAGTGAAATAGAAGATAGAATTGTCACCACTGATGTGCTAAAAAAAAAAGCAGAATAAAAAAAAGGGGGGGGGAACCACACAAAAAAACCCCTACCTAAAAATAATTCAGGACACCATCAAAAGAAATAACATGCACATAATTGGAATCCCAGAACAAGAAGAAGCAACTAAAGGCACCAAAAAAGTTGTGGAAGAATTATTAGAAGAAAATTTTACAAGCATAATGAAGAATGAGAGAATATATATTCAAGAAGCTGAGCTAACACCATATAGAATAGACCCCAAAAGAAAAACATCCAGGCATATCATAGTCAAATTTGTCAGAACAAAAGAAAAGAAGAGAATTCTGTAAGCAGTGAGGGAGAAACAAAGAGGAATCTGTAAGTGGGAGTGCAAATAAGATTAAGTGCCAATTTCTCAGCAGAAATTTTGCAAAAGAAGAACAGGCATATCATAGTCAAATTTGCCAGAACAAAAGAAAAGAAGAGAATTCTGTAAGCAGTGAGGGAGAAACAAAGAGGAATCTGTAAGTGGGAGTGCAAATAACATTAAGTGCCAATTTCTCAGCAGAAATTTTGCAAGCAAGAAGACAATGGAATGACATATATCGAACACTCAAAGAACACAATTGTAAACAAAAAATATTATTTCCAGCAAAATTGTCCATCAAATATGAAGGAGAGATCAAGTTACTCCCAGAAAAACAGAACCTAAGGGAGGTAATAGAAACAAGACCAGCATTGCAGGAAGCATGAAATATTTCCTTCTTACAGAGGTGCCACAGAAAACAGGATGGACCAAAGTAACTAGCAACAACACCAAAGAGAACCCAACAAAATGATAACAATGAAACCTTGCCTCTCAATAATTACACAGAATGTAAATGGTTTAAATACACCACCAAAGGGGGAAAAAAAGTAGCAGATTGCATAAAAAACCCCAAAATCCATCAATATGCTGTCTACAAGAGACACACCTGAAAAAATGAAAATAAAAAAATTAAAAAGAAAAGGGTGGGAACAAATATTCCCAACAAATGGCAACCAGATAAAAGCAGGAGTGGTGATATTAATTTCTGATAAAATAAATTT
>NW_006399962.1:155324-182028 GCF_000299155.1 Elephantulus edwardii | reverse complement strand
CTGTTGTGCATAGGGTCGCTATGAATCAAAAACGACTCGATGGCACATAACAACTACAAACAACATGATAATGTGATTTCACCTACAAATATTCTGTTCTAAATATCTTTAAGTCATTGTAATCTTTTCTAAATTCAACTTTGTACTTTTAGTCTCTAATATTTTAAATTAATTCTTATGTAAAAGCAAAATAAAAAGTACTAGTATTCAAAGGAATGCATCCCTTGAGTGTTATTGTTTCTCAGCAGTTTGTTATTAAATCTTTAAATAATTAAATACAAGAGAAACATTAAGATGGCGTTACAAAGTCACCGTATGTTGAAAATATAAATGAGGAGGAGGAGTGTGGAAATGACCATAGAATTAAAACTGCTCTCCATTAACCTTGCTGCATAATACTTATGATGATAATTTCTATGCATGACCAGCATGCAGGATCCTCTGCCATGGGTGGGCATGAGTTTAAAGAAGTGAGGCTCTTTCTCTAGTTTGCCAAGGAAAGGGGACAAGAATAAGAAGACACATACAAAGATAGCATACGTGCTGAAATGATGAGTGAGTCATTGGAGGGCCCTGCAAACAAGTTGTCCTGTTTGTCTTTTGTAACCTGGAATTTTCCCAAGAAAGAAAACAAGATCTAGAATTATTCTGCTGGCAGTGATAAGAATACTGAGAATTGCCATAGGTGACTTATGGGAGTTGGCTTATTAAGCACTTGCTAGAAATCCAAATAATATATGAGGAGAAAGCTAAGTTCTTCAGATGTATGTGAAATGGTATGCAGCATCATTAAAAGGAGAGCAAAGTTAGGAAGTCCATATCATATTTACCTTCATTACTTGAACAATTCAGTTAGCTTTTGCTCATACCACATTTCTGCTTGTTTATCAACAAATATTCTCGTATGGGAATACTGTATGCTAAGTGGCTACAACAATGGGTTTAAACATGGATTGTGAGGATGGCATAAGACCAAACAATATTTTATTCTGCTATATATAAAGTCTTTATGTATCAAAGTCAATTTGAGGCCCTTTTACAACAATTCCTACTGTATTGCAGTCCATTACATGGCAAACACATCTGCAGCATTTACCAGCACTTTGCACAGTGCAAGATGCTCAGGGAATGTGCAAAATTATTCTTTCCATCCAAGAACCCTTAATTGTGCTCATATGAAACCTAAACTTGGATCAGGAAGCAGTCGTCAGAAGCTGTTGTCTGAACAAAGCAAGGAAACAATGCATGGTTCAAAATTAGGAAAGATGTGCCTCAGGTTTACATCCTACCTCCATACCTTTTCAATTTATATGCGGAACAGATTATTCAGGAGGCTGAACTTTATGAGGAGGAATGTGGCATCAAGTTTGGAGGAAGACTCATCAACAACCTGCATTATGCAGATGACATAACTTCTTTTGCCAGAACTGAAGACATCTTGAGGCCTTTGCTGCAGAAGGTCAAGGATTGCAGTCCTCAATATAGATTGAAGCTCAATAGCAAGAAAACAGATTGTTGCCACTGGGCCAATTGGTGGCACCATGATAAATGGAGGAGAAATCAAGATTGTTAACAATTGCTGCTTGCTTAGTTCCACAATCAACGTTCTTGGCACCAGAAGTCAGGAAATCAGAGGACAAATTCTATTAGGAAATCTGCTGTCAGAGACCTGGGCAGAATGCTAAAGAGCAACAATGTCTGTTTGGAGATTACGGTGAACCTGATCCAAGCCATGAACTTCACAATTACTTGCTATATACATCAGAGAGCTGGACAATGACTAAGGATGATAGAGGAAAATTTATGCATTTGAGTTATGTTTCTGGAGAAGGATATTTAATTTGCTATGAATTGCCAAGAGAACAAATACATCTGTCTCAGAGAAGGTAAGGTGTATCTTGGAGGCAAGAATTCTGAAGCACTATTTCACATACTCTAGGCATATTGCCAGTAGGGACCAGTCTTTGGAGAAGGATATCATCCTTGGAAAGGTGAAGGGACAGCATAGGACATGAATACCCAAGATGAGATGGATTGACTGCGTAACTGGGGTGATAGGAGTACATATATCAAAGACAGTGAGATTGGCTCAGGACAGGACAGGGGTCAAAGGTATTATACATTGGAGATGCAGACAACTCAATGCACATAACAACACTGAAGAGTTCACGACAGACACAAAATAGCTCTGTGAAAAGTATACACTGAAGATGAATTAGTCTGACATGATGACATTTGGAGACTTTGCAGAGGAAATAACAACAGCTGTGTTCTAAGGGGCACCCTTAGAGACTTTGAAACTTTGACCTGCTTACTCTGGAGTAATCACCTGGAAATAATTGCTAAACAATCATGTCAAGTTTGATGACAGTCAAGTGGACGATCAGTGTAGAAGAGGGAAACCCTCAATGAACTGGATTACATATTAGCCACAATAAAAGGTTCAAATATAGAAATAATAAGGAAGATAGTGTAGGAGTTGGCATCTATTCCTTCTATCATAAATAAAATTCCCACAAGTCAGAGTTGATTTGGCTGCCTTCACCAACATGCATCAGATTTAATATATATTTATAATCTTCAACAGCTGCTCCATGAACTAGATGGTGGTATCATTATACATTAATAGAAGAAGGAAATTGTAATCATTTTTCAAAGCCACACTCCTAATAAATGACAGACCTACGATTTAACCCAGGTATAGCAAACTAAATTTGGTTTGAAAAAATTGATTTTATATTGTATTGTGAATACTATGACCCATCAATCCAAATTATAAAATTAGCACATTGTTGGCATCCCAACTGTGACCCAAATGAAGCTTATAGGACAATTTCAGGAGACAATGTCACCGTATTATTTTTTTAAAAATACTGTCATATATTTGTTTTAACTTTAAAATTAGTAATTAATTACTATAGTTAAACACCGTTTTTAATTTACCCCCTTCACTTTATGTAACTAAATTATTTGTTTCTAGGAGATGATATCTATCAATTTATCAATCTATCGATATCTCAGAAGCTCATATTTGTTGAATGGAAAAATTAATGACATGTTTGAGTCCTTTGCATTTCGCCCTTTCCCTAAACATAGAAGAAAATATTTTTCTTTGTTAATTTAATTTTCTCTTCTTATATTCCTAAGAATCAGAAAATCCTGTTTGCACACCTTGAAAATATATCCAGAATCACTTCCTTCATCATAATATTCTTAATTTAAATTATCATAAGTCTTTCTTGTCTGTGTTACTTTAATATATTCCTAACCACAATCTTTGCTAATAGACTTCTATAGTTCTATAGTTTATCGCTATCTGAAAATTTCATTTAAAATGGAAAGCTGTATCTTGTTTCTCCTCTCTTTAAGTTTCCATGTTGTTGTTGTTATGTGCCACCGAGCTGCCTGCCACGCATAGCGACCTTATGTAAAACAGCCTTAAACCCTGCTCTATTCTGTGCCTATCTTATTGTCTTTGATATACCTACCCTCATTTCCCCAGTCACTGAATCACTCCATCTCATCGTGGGTCTTCCTCTTGCACTGTCCCTCTACGCTCCCAAGCATGACATCCCTTTCCAAGGACTGGTCCCTCCTTTGCAACATGTCCGAAGTACATCAGATGAAGCTTCAGAATCCTTACCTCCAAGGAGCACATGGGGCTCATCCTATCTAGGACAAACTTGTTTGTACTTATACAAGTCAATGGTATATTAAATACTCTGCTCCAGTGCAACAGTTCAATTCTCAGAATCAATTCTCCTTATATTATCCTTAGTCATTGTCCAGCTCTCTGATGGATAGCAAGTAATTGCAAAGACTATGGACTGTATCAGGCATACCTTAGTCTCTAGACTGACATCGTTACTCTTCAGTACTTTGCAGAGGCAGACTTTTCCAATGCAATTAATCTTTAATTTCCTGACTGTTGGTACCAAGAGTGTCGATAGTGGAGCCAAGCAAACTAAAGCTGTTAACAACCACAGGCTCCTCACCATCTATCATGACATTGCCAACCAGCTGAGTGGTAAGAATCTTTGTTTTCTTGATGTTGAGCTTCAATCCGTATTAAGACTGCAGTCCTTAACCTTCTGCAGAAAGTGCTTTAGGTCCTCCTCAATTTTATCAGGTTTGTGTCACTTGTATAACACAGATTGTTGATGAGTCTTCTTCCAATTCTGATGACACATTTTTCCTCATAGAGCCCAGCCTCCTGGATGATGTATTCTTCATATAGTTTGAAAAGTTATAGAGATAGGACACATCCCTGGAGTACACCCTTCCTAATTTTGAACCATGTAGTGTTTTCTTGCTCTGTTCTTATTACTGCCTCCTGGTTGAAGTATAGGTTTCGCATTAGCACAATCAGGTGTTCTGGGATGCCCATTCTTCTCAGAGTCAGCCACAGTTTGTTGTGATCCACACAGTCAAATGCCTTTGCATAGTCAATGAAACACAGATAGACATTCCTCTAATACTCCTTGCTTTCAGCCAAGATCCATCTAACATTAGCTGTAATATCCCTAGTACCATGACCCCTTCTAAACCTAGCCTGAACTTCTGGCAGTCCATAGTACATTTTATCTTATCCAGCTCAACTTTTGGAATTCATATCTTAAATACTCTTGCTGGATCTCTGCCATCTTACCAATAATTTCTCTAACATTTTCAATCTTGTTCACTAATCTCCATTTACATCCACTTCCTTTTTTTTCTTATTTTTTTAAATGAAATATTTCTTTTATACTGGTTGTCTTACAAAGTTCCTATATATTGTTTTTCACATCAGATCTTTCCAATTTCCTTTATCCACTCCTCTCTAAATCCTCCAAATTGTGCACCTGTAATTTAACACTCCCCCCACACCTATCCTCACCTCTCTGCTCTCCACCTCCTCCCCTTAGATCCTCAAACACGTTCTACAATAATTGTCTTATACAGTATTTGTCCTTATGGTACTGAGTTAGTTCACTTAACATAATGCTCTCCAGTCCCTCCCATGTTAGGTAGTGATTTACAAAATTACTGGTCTTGCATGTTGCATAGTAGTACATCATGTGAATGTACATAATTTCTCTATCCATGCGAATACAGTTGGGCATTTGGGCTATTTGCATGTTCTAACGATGGTGAATAACTCTGCTATGAACATTGGTATACAAGTCTTTGATTGTTCCTCAGTACTCATTTTCTCAGGGTATGCATTCTAAGCAGTGGAATAACTGGGCCGTATAGAATTTCTATGTTCAGATTTCTGAGGAAGTGCCAAACTGCCTTCGAGAGAGTGGCTTTACCATTCATTTTACAATCCCACGAACAATGTATATGAGTTCTTATCTCACCACATCCTCTCCAACATGTATTTATTACTTGCTGTCCTGTTAAACTTTGTGATTGCTACTGGGGTGAGACGGTATCTCATTGTGGTTTTGATTTGCATCTCTCTTATTGCCAGTGATTTTGAGCTTGGTTTTTGTTTTTTTTTTGGTTTTTTGTTTTTTTTTTTATGTTGGCCATCTGAATATCTTCCTCTGTAAAAAGTCCTTTCTTGTCTTTTGTACATTTTGTGATTGTGTACCAGTATTTTTCTTGTGGAGGCCCAGTGGGATTCTGAAAACTTTTTATATGAGACCCTTGTCTGAAATGGTATTGCCAAATGGTTTTTTCCCCGTCAATAGGTTTTCTTTTTATTCTGTTGGAAAAAGTCTTTGATACATACAGGGATTTAATCTTTAGAAGGTCCCATTCATTAATTTTATCCTCTCCAAGTTATGCCTTTCTGGCTGTATTTGGCAGTCTCTTTATACCATACACTAGGCCATGTAAGCTTGATCTCAGTTTGCCTCTGATGAACTGTATGGTTTTGAGCTTTACTCCCACGTCTCTAATCCACCTCAAGTTGATTTTTTGTGTACAATGTGCACTGTGGATTCTGTTTCAGCTATTTGCAGGTAGCAGTCCAGTTTTGCCAGCAACATTTGTTGAAGAGGTCTTGAAGGCAATAAACACACATCATTCTAAAGAGTTTGACTCTTACTGCATAGTGTGTACAATGTCAGATTATTCTTGATATGGTGTAATGAACAATCAACCTTTGTGGAACTTTATTACACAAGGGCATTGTTTGCCCAGAAAGATGTATAGATTCTGAAACTGATAGAGAGTCGCTATGACTTGAACTTGACTCAATGGCAGGGAGTTTAGTCCTGGAATTCAACTTCTTTGTCATTGTATGCTGGTCAAATCTTTTGAGAAGCTACAGTCTATGAAGAAGAATGTGGCATCAAGATTAGAAGAATACTCATTAACAGGTTGTGTTATGAATATGACATCCCTTGTTTACAGAAAATGAGGAGGACTTAAATACTTGTTGCAGAAGATTGAAGGCGATAGAGCTTTCAATGTGGACTAAATTTTAACATCAAGAAGTCAAAAATCCTCTCTACTGGGCCAATAAGCAACATCAGGATAGATGGAGAAAAAAAATTAAAACCGCCAATGATTTCTTCTTATTGGATATACAATCAATACCCTCGACATTAGCAATTAAGAAATTAAAAGTTGTATTATATTGAGTAAAATCTACTGTCAAAGACCTTTCCAAAGTGCTCAAGAGCAATAAAGACCAAGTTGCATCTGATCCAAGCCAAGATCTTCTCAATTGCTTGTTATGCTTCTGAAAGTTGGATAATGACTAAGGATGACAGAAGAATAAATGTCTTTGAGGAGTGGTGTGGGGAAGAGTACTGAATATTCCATTGACTACCAAAAGAACAAACATGTCTGTCTTGGAGAAAGTGCAATCAGGATGCTTCTTAGCGACAAGAACCATGATACTTGGTCTCACATACTTGGGCATGTGGTTAGGAAAACTGGTCCTTGGAAAAATGTATACTTGATCAGCAACAGAGAGGAAAACCCTTAACAAGATGGATAGACATAGTGACTATAAAATACATTTAAGTATTACAGCATTCATGAGGAAAGCACAGGATAGTTCAGGTATAGATCTGTTGTTCATAGGATTGCTATGAGTCATAGTCAAATCGATGGTATCTAACAACAACAATAACAACCCATGTGACAGAGACTTACATAATAGACCTGTGCATAGTAGACATCATGATGATACAACAGGATAGGGCAAGGTTCTGGTCAGTTGTTCATAGATTTGTGGTGAGTAGTAGCTGACTTGTTAGCACCAAAAACACCACCCACATGCTACTGAACCAGAGAAGCTTTCCTTTCTACCCTAAATAAAATAATATGCTCCTAGAAAAATCCTTCTCCTAATCCACATCATTTGATTCACAACACTCATTATCTTGTTGTTTATTTGTACTCACTAGTATTTGAGCTTCTTTTGCTTACTAAGGAGGTCTGATGGCTTAGCTGTAAGAATTCAAATCCACCAGCAGTTCAAACCCACCAGCTATTCCACTGGAGAAAGTTGAGCAATCTTTTCCTGTGTGGTTTACTGCCTCTGAAAGCTCCCTGAAGGGTCAGCTATCATTCCAGTTCGATGGTATACAACAACAGTATATCCTTAATATTCAGAACACTTCCTGGCACAGAGTGGGTGTTCAATACATGTTGTTATTGTAGCTGTGAAAACTAGGCCAGGAGCTGATTGTGGAACAGACCACCATCTACTCATATGCAAGTTCAAGCTGAAACTGAGGAAAATTAAACCAAATCCACAGGAGCCAAAATATGACTTTGATTTCATCCCACCTGAATTTCAGAATCATCTCAGGAACAGATTTGAGGCCTTGAACACTAATGAGCGAAGACCAAATGAATTGTGGGAGGTTATCAAGGGTATCATCCAGGAAGAGTACAAACGGTCATTAAAAAGACAGAGGAGGAAGAAAAGACCAAAATGGGTGCCAGAATAAACTCTGAATATTGCACTGGAGCACAGAGAAGCCAAAGCACAAGGAAGAATTCAAGATACTGAAGAGTTGAACAAAAGATTTAAAAATGCAGCATGGGATGACAAAGCAAAATATTACAATGAAATGTGCAAGGAAATGGAATCAGAAAATCAAAAGGGATGAACTAGCTCAGTATTTCTTAAGCTTAAGGAACTGAAGAACAAATTCAAACCTCGAGTTGCTATAATCAAGGATGCTTTAGGCTGAATATTAAATGATCCAGGAAGTATTAAAAGAGGATGGAAAGAATATACTGAGTCACTGTATCGAAAACAACTGGCAGACACAGAAGAATTTAATGAAACAACATATGAGCAAGAGCCTATGATGATGACGTAAGAAGTTCAAGCTGCTTTGAAGGAAATAGCAAAAAATAAGGTCCCAGGAATAGATGGTATACCAACTGACATATTTCAGCTAACAGATGCTGCCCTGGACGTGTTCGCCAAGTTGTGCCAAAAAATCTGGAGAACAACCCCTTGGCCAACTGACTGGAAGAGATCTATATTTGTTCCTGTCCTAAAGAAGGGAGAACTGCCGGAAGTCCAGGCTGGGTTTAGAAGGGGTTGTGGTACTAGGAGTATTGTAGCTAATGTTAGATGAATCTTAGCTGAAAGCAGGGAATACCAGAGGAATGTCTGTGTTTCATTGATAACGCAAAGGCGTTTTATTGTGTGGATCATAACAAACTGTGGCTGACTCTGAGAAGAATGGGAATACCAGAAAACTTGATGGTGGTAATAAGAAACCTATACTTGGACCAAGAGGCAGCTGTCAGAACAGAGTAAGGAAACACTGCATGGTTCAAAACTGGTAAGGGTGTACATCAGGGATGTGTCCTATCTCTGTACCTTTTCAACCTATATGCAGAACAGATTATATGGGAGACTGGGCTCTATGAAAAGAAGTGTGGTGTCAGGATTGGCTCAGTACATACTTATTGAATAAATTAATAAAGGAGTTAATTTGTTAGGAGTTTGTTCTCTCTTTGTAAAAATTAGACTATAACATAACATATCATTTTTGTGGTGTATCAATGCATATATATAAATGTCTCACAGATGCAAGAGGGTTGTAGGACTCATTTTTACCCTGAATAAAAAGTGTAATGCATGGATGTAGGTATTTGTCATGGGTCAGAATATAGTAAGGAACGTACCAGGTATAAAAAACAAGGTTTTCTCTTTTCTTTAACTGAAGATTCTTTATAAAAGCTGCACAGCTCTTCTAAGACTTGACCATCTGATGAGTTACTTAACTGTATGACAAACATAAGAGGGTAAGTCTAGAAGCTTACTCCAAAGCTTTTCAATGGCTAATTATTTTGTTTTGTTGTTGTTGTTGTTTTTTAGAAATTTATTATAACATCTTTCTTTTAAGGTGTCATTTGATGAACTAGGATACTAGTTCAAAGTAAATTACTCTTTAGATTCCACTGAAAGGTGTACATTTTTGCTGATAATGCTAGCAGAATATTCTGGTGTATTCTCAGAGACATCTGTTCTCTCAGAAAGGTTTACAATAACTTTCAAATGTGTTTGAGGATTCCAACTCTGAAGGAATCATTGGAATACCCTTAGATTTTGACTTTTCTTTTAGTAAGACATGAGGTCTCTGGATAATAAAAATAAAATCTTTCCTCATTAACTGTCTTAACGGGTATGTTGTTGCTGTTGTTGATTGCCTTTGAGTTGAGCACGATTCATAGCGACCCTATGAACAAAAGGCCTGAAGCCCCTCTGCAGCTATCGACATTCATCAAAGTTCATAGAGTTTCCAGAAACATGTTATTTAGGAAGATTAATAAAGTTTAAAAACTATGGCTGACATAGTAATAGTGCACGATAGGGCAAGGTTCCTATATGTTGGTCATGGTTGATGAGTTGTCATCAACTTAATGATACTGAACAGCAATAATGATGCTTTTAAGGTATTTCCAAGGAGCTAAGCAAAGAGGGTTGCTATGAGTCACCTATGACTCAATGACACTTAACAACAATAACAACAACAATGTAGACAGAGCTACATTGGCCTAGTGGACAGAAAGTTATGCTACCAAGCCCAAGGTGGGTGATTTTAATCTGTGGCCCTCAGGCCTGGTTTAAATTGGTTTTTGTCAAACATTCTTCTAAATGATATAGCATTGGTCTGTGCACTGCTGTAGAGAGGTAAGGTAACTTGTGGTTGTTGTGATGCTAAACTCTGTGACACTGATGTGCCAAATGTGATAATGGTTACCCATGGTGGACAGTGTTTGGTTCAGCTCCCTGATTAAAACAAGCTTGGAAGCAGGTGTGCCATCCACTTCCAAAATGGATTGCCTCTGGAAACTCTATGTAGGGTTGCTATGAGTCATCAACAACTCCAGGGCACTTAACAACAACAAGAAGAAGAAGCAAAGAGGTAGGCTTATCATACAGTAAAAGATTTTATCAGGTAGAAGAAAAGGACAGGCTATTGAAAGAGCAAGGCAAAAGCAAAGCCATCAGTTTCTATTCTCCTTTAGGCCATTTTCTATATCCCATCAGTGATAAAGTAGTGAAGAGAAGCAATGCAGGGGAAGTAGGTAAAAGATAGAGTAGGGACATCAGAAGCAACTATGTTTCAAGACCTCATTGGAAGCCAGAGGCACACTATCTATCAATGTTTGTGTGTTTGCTATGGGTGGTGGCTTTTTGTTTCACATTCTTAGGTAGTTAACAAAAAAGTGTATTAAGCATGCTTAGATGTGTGTGGGAATTATAGAAGATAAACAAGAAATATCAATTGTATATCTTATCCTTGAGAAGTTTAAATTTTCTAATATTAAAGAGCATTTTTAAACAGATTAGAGAGAGAAATTTGGCAATATGTATTGAATTCTGTTTCTGTGAATTTTTTTAGAAGTCACATCATTTGAAGTCTCCATGTATAAATGCGATGAATTTTTCAAGCATCCTTTCATATTTAGAGAGAGCCTTGGACATTCAATGGTTTAGTGCTGAGCTGCTATCCAAAAGGTTGACTATTTGAACCTGCTATCCATTGACTTGAGACCTGATGGGAAGTTGTTTTGCTAAATAAAAGGACACACTTTTCCAGCAGTTGAAATCCAGAAAGATGGGCCATATCCTCTAATTGTGATTTACATCCTTAGAGACCTGATGGAGGGTTTCTATGAGTTGAGCCCAGTAAGACAGGAGTGAACGAGTGTGACTTTGCTGAAGAAAGACCTGTTAATCTGTTTCTATAAAAACTGCAGCCTAGAAAGGCCTATGGTTTTCTTTGATCTCTGCAGTTATTCTCTGTTAAATGAAGTCTCTATGAGTTGGAATTGACTCAGTGACATCAAGTTCAGTATTATATGTAGCTCTACATGTTTCAGCCATCTGAAATTAGAGTTTATTCAGTGTCAACTGTCGTTATTGAGCATCTGCTATTTGTTCAATCTAATGAAAGACATAGGAGTTTTCCTAGGTCTTCCCTTGCCCTCCATCCCCTGATTTCCTGATTACCTTCATAGCCTTTTGGTAAACACAGAAGACCAATCAACAGTTGCCCATGGAACAACATTTCATGTTCCTCAAGAGTCTACTTGCTTGACAAGCCAGTGTGGGAGCAGGGAAACACACCTGTCCAGCAGTCTGAGCACAGTAGAGAAATTTATTACTATTTCCTATTTCCTTTACAGGAAAAAAAAGAGTTATAGCCTGCATTTTGACATTTCAAGAAGACTTACAGGAGTTATGCCACATCAAATGAGCTGACGTTTTGACATGCTGACACTAATGTACAACAAAGCACATTTACTGCAGAATTTAGAAGCAAGTCACATACCTCCAAGACTTTTTTTATTACTATTATTTCTTCTTTGGCTTGTGTATCTTGAGGTTTTTAACAAAGGAAACTGCAGGCTTGTTCTGCAGAATGAAGCTGACATAGTGCACCTTGTAACTATTCTCTTATCTCAGCTCACCATCGTGGCTGATAAATCATAACAGGTTTGTAATTATTTCCATGCCTTCCTCTGAAGGAAGGTCAAAGACTTCTCCTTTAAGATTCTAGTATTAAGGACACTCAGAGGAAAACACCCTTATTATTAGAATTTTAACAGTAGTTCACCTGCTTTGATATGTTTTGGTATCCATAAAGCATATTTTCCATTGCATAGAAGTAACTGCAGTAGTTGCTGTGTCTAATGGCAATCAATATTGAACATCTATTTTGTGCTCATTCTTGTAGAGGATTCAATTCAGACCAATAATCTTTTGATGAGTATCAGTCATGTGTACAACAACCCTACCACAAATTCTATATACAGGGTACAGAGATGAACTGCCTAAGATAGGCTTTAATACATGCATTCAGATAAATATTATGCAAGATCAGTTTCCTAAAATAGGCACAGGGCCTGCGCTGTAAAGATTCAAAGATATAACTTGGCAAAACTCTAGTAGGAAGATCTGATGGTGTGGTGCACAGAGACTTGTGCTACCAACATAAAGGCAGCATCTCTCTGATGGTTCAAATCCCCCAGCAACACTGGGGAGAAAGATGGACAATTTCCTTCTGTGCTATGTAGATGGTCAAATAGCCGTGGATTCAGATTAAACAGCAATGAGTTAAATTGATTTGAGTAACTCCGTGAAGGCTTTATTTTTAATGAGAATTACCAGTCCCTTCCTAACTGTCTGATTTGTCATTGCTTCAAAAATAAGCACTGTTGTTGTGTAATATCGAGTCAGAACCAACCTATAGCTGACTCTCAGCTGAGTTTTCAGAGGCAGTTAATCAAACGGGAGGAGATTGTTCTTTCACAGAAAAGGTAGTAGCCTCAGACTTTGTGCCTTATGGATTGCAGCACAACTTCTTGCCTCTAGGCCTATAGAATTGACTGAATAAATGGTGATTATTTTGTGAGGAAATGAAGAATCGAGGTTAGATAGGGCTTCATGGATAGAAATGGTATTGTTTGACGATTTATACATGTTGTGGGACTGCCTTCTTTACAATGAGTACAAACAAGGATTTTTCCCATTGTCTGGCCAGGTAACTCTTTACTAAATTTCTTAACATAAACAAGAGAGCACTTCTACCCTATGGTCCTTTATTGAAACAATTCAATACCATTTGAATTCTCATTAATTTCTGGAGCCCTAATTTTTACTAACAGTCTTCAATGTTGGTTAAACTTCTTCATTCAATACCAGTTGTTCTTGATGATATTATAGAATGATTACATATTAACCAATTCTTTCTTGTATAGTGACTACTTTTCATATTATTTTAATATTTCCTGTATTGTTCAATATTTGACCCATAGAACTCTTAAATATTACAACTTAATGATTAAAACTTTTTTCAGTTCTCTCAGCTTCAGAAATGTAGAGTGTGTTCTTCTGTTTTGATTTTCTAACTGCAAGGTTTTGTGTATTTCATTATACTTTGTCTTCTTATGCTTCCCTTTGAAATCTAATGTTCCTCATTTCTTCCTCATTTCTCTTTTTCACGTCAGTGTCTTCATTCTAGGGCAAGTTTCAGAATCTCTTCTGACATCCATTTAATTTTTTTGTGTTATTCATGATCTTTTGTCTTCTTCTTGTATAGTGTCTTTTCACAAATCATCCTCAGTCATTAGTGTTTAATTTGTCAAATTTATTTTTAGAATGGTCTCTAAATTCAGATACTGTACACTAATGTCTTCCTTTGGCTTTTATGGATTTATGAACTTGTTTGCATTTTCTTTAGCTTCAGTTTGAACACTCATGTGGACATTTAATGGTCTGTTCTACAGACAGCCCCTGGCCTTTTTCTAACTTTCAATATTAAGCTTCTCCACCGTCTACACAGATGAATTAAATTTGATTCCTGTAAGTATTTCATCTGGTGAAGTTTATAATTTCTGAGAAAGGTATTTGCAGTGAGTTCGGCTAGAGAGTTGATATATGTATAGAGTAGCAAAGGGAAGAAAATCAGGTAATTTTTGTTGGGGCCAAGTTATTGGGACCTTACATGACAGACTAGAAAGTATTTGGAATTTGTTTTCTTATTATTGGAAATACACTAAAGTATTTTGAGCAACAACTTAACATTGTATGAACTATATCTTAGGAAGACAGATGTGGCAATGATATGTAGCTTGCAAACTTAGTTGTATATCATGATAAAGCACCAGCCAGGAGCCAAAGAAATAATCTTTGTGAAAGAATCAGAGCAGAGGGGGTCTGCAAGTGGAGGGCTAACTGTGATGAGATGAACAAGCAGAGTCAGGGAGCATGTGTCAAAGCACAGAAATACCATCTTCCTTACTATCGACTTCAATGTGTAATCTCAGGGAAGAATTTCCCAATAAATCATTGATCATGTCAATCATTCTTTCCATTGCAGAATTTATGTATGTGTCCAATGACTGACTAGAGGTTGGGCATGTGTGTGTGTGTGTGTGTGTGTGTGTGTGTGTGTACTCATATGTACTCGATCGATCAATCTTTTTGCTGCCCTGGACGTGATCACCAAGTTGTGCCAAGAAATCTGGAGAACAACCATTTGGTCAACTGACTGGAAGAGATCTATATTTGTTCCCATTCCAAAGAAGGGTGACGCAACAGAGTGTGGAAACTATAGAACAATATCATTGATTTCACATGCAAGCTAGATTCTACTGAAGATTATCCCAAAACAATTCAAACAGCACATCAGCAGAGAACTTCCAGAAGTGCAGACTGGATTTAGAAGGGGTCATGGTACTAGGGATATTGTAGCTGATGTTAGATGGATCTTGGCTGAAAGCAGTGAGTACCAGAGGAATGTCTATCTGTGTTTCATTGATTATGCAAAGGCATTTGACTGTGTGGATTCGACAAACTGTGGCTGACTCTGAGAAAAATGGAAATCCCAGAACACTTGATTGTTCTAATGCGAAACCTATACTGGGACCAAGAGGCAGCTGTCAGAACAGAGCAAGGAAACACTTCACGGTTCAAAATTGAGAAAGATGTATGCCAGGGATGTGTCCTATCTCCATACATTTTCAACCTGTATGCAGAACAGATTATTGGAAAGGCTAGGCTCTATGAGAAGTGTGACATCAGTATTGGTGGAAGATCTATCAACAATCTGCATTATGCAGATGACACAACACTGCTTGCTGAAACTGAGGAGGACCTGAAATGCTTACTGCAGAGGGTCAAGGACTGTAGCCTTCAGTATGGATTGAGGCTCAATGTCAAGAAGACAAAGATTCTCACCACTGGACAAATTGGCAGCATCAGGATGGATGGTGAAGAGATTGAGATTGTTAACAATTTTAGTCTGCTTGGCTCCACAGTCTTGGCACCAGTAGCCAGGAAATAAAAAAAAATATATTGCGATAGGAAAGTCTGCTGTTAGGAACCTTTCCAGGGTACTGAAGAGCAATGGTGTCATTCTGGAGTCTAAGGTGCGTCTGATACAGGCTATGGTCTTTGCAATCACTTGTTATGCATCAGAGAGTTGGACATTGACTAAGGAGGATAGAAGGAGAATTGATTATTTGAGCTGTGGTGCTGGAGAAGAGTATTGAATGTACCATGGACTGTCAAGAAAACAAACAGATTCATCCTGGAGAGGGTTAAACCAGGTTACACCTTGGAGGCAAGGATTTTGGGGCTTCGTCTGACATACTTTTGACATGTTGTAAGGGGGGACAGGTCCTTGGAGAGGGACATCATGCTTGGGAGGGTGGAGGGACAGCACAAAGTGGGAAGACCCTCTATGATGTGGATGATTCAGTGACTGGGGTAATCGGGATGGGTGTGTCAGAGGCAGTGCAATTGGCACAGGATAGAGCAGGGTTTAGGGCTGTTGTACATAGGGTCGCTATGAGTTGCAAGCGACTCGACAGCACATAACAACAACAAAACAACAACAACATGTCTACTCAGATTCACGGTCAATGAGAAATCACTGTAGTTGTTATGTGCTGTCAAGTCACCTGCAACTCATAGCCCCCCTATGTACAACATCTCTGAAGTCTGTCCTGTCCTGACCCAGTATCACTGACTCAAATACACCCACCTCTATTATCTAGTTACTGTATCAATCAATCTCATCTGGGGTCTTCCTCTTCTGTGCTATCCTTTCACCCTTCAAAGCATGATGTCCTTCTCCATTCTGTTCCATCCTGACCATGTGCTCAAAGAATATGAGATGGAGCTTCAAAATCCTAGCCTTCAAGGAGAAACTTGATTTTACCCTCTCTAAAACAGAAAAATTTATTTTCTTGGTGGTCCATGGTTTGTTCAAGACTCTTCTCCAGGGTCACAACTCAAAGGCATCAATTCTTCTTCTATCGTCCTTGGTCATTATTCAGTCCTCTGATGCATAAAAAGTAACTGCAAAGACTATAGACTGGATCCAGTGCACCTTAGTCTCTACTGGCTCTGTTGCTTCTTAGAACACTGGAACGGTCCCTGATAGTGGATTTACTTAATACAATTCACCTTTTTTGTTTCCTGACTATTGGTGCCAAAAGTGTTGATTATGGAGCCAAGTGAACTGTAACCGTTAACAACCTCAATCTTTTCCATCCATTATGATGCTGCCTATTGGCCCAGTGGTGAGAATCTTTGCTGTCTTGATATTGAGCTTCAATCCATTTTGAAGATGACAGTCCTTGACCTTCTACAAAAGAATGTCCTCAAATTCATTGCAGTTTTTCTAGCTGGAGAAGCCTGCAATAATAATGACTTACAAAGGTTTAGCTGTAGCTCAAAAGCAATTTGAGAATAACAGAATTAACAGCAACATTTATTCTAAAATCTTAAGGTGATTTTCTAAATGAATAAAAGAGTAATGAAAACAACTGGAAAATAAAATTCTCCTAAGGTTCATAAAATTAATATATGAATATATTGATAAGGAAATAAAAAGAAATTATGAGACTTGTACATGAAAAATTTTGTTTTATCTTTATGAAAGCAAAGCTTCATTTAGCAATTATTGACTAAATGATTTGATGTTGAAAGCAGGGGCCCAGATAACATAACATGGGAGTTCTGGTGGTATAGACTGTCAAGAATTGCTTTGCTAACCCAAAGGCCACACTTCTCTGGTGATTCAAAGGATGGACAGTTGACTCCCATGTGATTTACAATCTCAGAAACCCACTGAAGAGTAACCTATGAGACAGAACCAACTCGTTGACAATGAGTTTGAGTTGGTTGCTTTATTTTTTTTTTTTTCGTTTGGGGTAACATGCCATGGTGGGGAAGAACAATGCACAAGAAATCAAAAGCATAGAATGTCATAAAAAATAATAAGGCCAATAAATCTACATTAGGTTTAGTGCTTCACATTTTCATCCATACAGACAGAATAGTTATGGTGAAAGGAAACAACTGTGATACACATGTTTTCAGATTTTAAGCCTTGCAGTATACTCTTATTATTTCTAAATTACTGCTTCTTTGTCTATGTACAGGTTCCATATAAGCACAATTAAGTATTCCAGAATTCCCATTCTTCACAAAATTATTCTTAATCTGTTATAATACAAACAATCGAACAATTCAAGAAACTTGACTACATGAAGAAATATCCAAGGGCAGGATGGGAGGAAGACTCAACAACCTGCAACATGCAGTTGTTACAACCTTACATACAGAAAATAAAGAAGACTTGAAATATGGACAATGAATAAAGACAATGATTTAGACAATAAATAAGGAATTCGAAGAAGAATTCAAGGTCTTATGTTGTAGTGTTGGCATAGAATAGCAAATGTACCATGAGCTACATGAAGAATGAACAAATTTGTCCTAAAGGAAGACAGAATAAATGCTTCTTGGAAGCAAAGATAGTGAGACTTTGTCTCACACACTTTGGCCACATTAGTAATAGGGGGCAATCCTGAGAGAGAGAGATCGTGCTTGGTAAAGTGGAGGGTAAACAGAAAGAGGGAGACTCTCAATGAGATGGATTGACACAGTGGCTGCAGCAATGGGTTCAAGTACATCAGAGAGTGTATGGATGACACATGATCAGACAGAATTTCTGTTTGTTGTATGTAGGGTGGCTATGAGTCAGTCAACTTAATACCTTATAATAGCAATAACATATGTCAGACATTGAGTCTCATGTGATCCACATAATAATTTTCTAAAATCATAAAAAATATCATCATTTCACAGATAGGAAAATTGTGGCTCAATAATTGTAAATAACTGTACTTTACTCAAACAACTTTTATGTTGTAAATTATAACACAATGTGAATCTAAATGTGTTCCACAAACTGCATACTTTATCAGTAACCAGTTGTGTTATAAGGGCCATTTGTATAATCCTCTAGGTAGTAGTTGGGAGTTCTCATGCATAGAGAACTGGACAATGAATAAGGATGAAATAAGAAGAATTGATGCCTTTGGGTTGTGGTGCTAGAGAAAACATGAAACATACCATGGACCACCAAGAAAACAGAGAATTTGTTTTAGAGAGGGTGAAACCAAGGTTCTCCTTGGAGACAAGGATTTGGAATCTCCATCTCACATACTTAAGGCATGTTGCCAGGAGGAACCAGTCCTCGGAAAAGGACATCATGCATGGAAGGGTGGAGTGACAGAGCAGGAAAGGAGAGCCCTGGATGAGATGGATTTACTCAGTGACTGGGGAAATGGGGATAGGTATATCAGAGACAGTGAAATCAACACAGGACAGGGCAGAATGCAGAGATATTGTACATAGGGTCACTATGTGTCACAGGTGACTTGATGGCACATAACAACAAGAAGCAACTCTGGTGACCTAGTAGTAAGAAGTTTTGTTGCAATTTCAAAGTCATGTGGTTCAAATCCATCAGCTGTTCTGCAAAAGGATGGGCAATCTCCTTCCATGCAATTTACTGTCTCTGAAAACCTCCTGAAGGGTCAGCTATGAGTTGGTTCTAGTCATAACAGAAAGCTAGAATAAATTCTTAGAAAGTACATAGTTAAGTAGAGAAGCTAACTTGGAACTAGATACTTAAGAGTCCTGGGTGTATATGTTCTGCTGCAAATCAAAAGGTTGTAGCCTAGAGTCTAGACAAAAGAGTCTTAGAAGTAAGGTTTGATGATCTTGAAACAAAACCAAAACTAGTCAGTGAAAACCCAATGAGACATAATTCTATTCTGACACACATAGGTTTGCAATGAATTGGAATCAATTGATGGCAATTGAAAATAGACCAAGTCTATTAAGTCTAGTGACACACATGCAAAAGGCGGATAATATCTGGTGGTATCCCATCAGGAACTCCTTGGATTCTTGTTCTGTTCAGTATCTTAATCAACATTATGGTAAAATGATGATGTTACAGTGTTGTAGATAACGTAGCAATTATATTGAATGATTGAATTAAAATTCAAGAGTAATCTAAGTGGCAGTTGTTGTTAGTGATCTTATGAAAAATGGATCTGTATTCTGCCCTCTCCTGTGCCATCCTTATCATCTCCAGTACACTTGAGCCCACCATAAAGCAATTATGTGAATTCCTCTTGTTTAGCAAAAATATATTTAAATTAGACAAATAAATAATAGGTCTTATCCATATGTCAAGAAACACAGATATTGTTAAACTAGGTAAAGGAAGGATGGGACCTCTTTGTAGAATGCAAAAAAAGAGAGTGGCGTTTTCTGGCATCTTACTCCTACCCAAAAACAACATAAACAAAGCTAGAGTCAATTTAGGGTGTAAATAAGATCTCTGTTTTTGTTGATCAGAAACAAGCTGAAGTTCTAGATTTTATTTTTGCTCTAAAGCTTAGCCTTCTAGAAAGATGAAGAAAAAAAAATTAAGTTCTAACCATGTTTGAGGAGAAGTTGTTAAAGAATCTAAAGATATTTAGCCAAGGCAAGAGAGAGTTTAAAAAGTGAGAGGGCCCGTGGTGCCGGGGGGTTACGCTGCTGCGCAAGAGAGCATGAGTTCGCGCATAACTGGGGCCCCGGCCCGCTGCAGGCGGCCCTTTTAACCGTGAGCGACAAGGCGGTGGAACAGGCCTCTGCCGGGGTTTGCCTCTTGGGTCTCAATTCTTAGGATGATCCCTTTGGGAACGGATAGTAGGCTCCTTGACTAATTGCGTTTCCTGTGTGTGCTGTCATCTAATAAACTTTAGGTGTTATTGCAAATTAAAAAAAAAGTGAGAGGATGGCTATTTTTACGTATCTGAAGAACTTTCAAGGAGAAAATATTATTTGATCATTCTTCCTTTTTTTTACCATCATTCTTTCTAATTCTCAAGGGCAAAAAATAGAAATATGAGTATAAATTAAATTTTAGCTTAATAAAAGGAAAATCTTTCTAGAAGTTTGAGTTGACAAATTCACAGGTGTTCACACAATTCAGCTGTTTATTAGAATCACCTGTGGAGTTTTCTACCTTGGCCAACATCCAGGTCCTTTCTCTCTCTCTCTCTCTCTCTCTGTCTCTCTCTCTGTCTTTAAGTTCGTTAGGTGGTTATTTTTATGTTTGTTTAACTGGGATTGAGATCTACTAACTTGAGAAATGATGATAGTTATAGAAAGGTTTCAGGTTTATTCATAGGGTCTCAATGAGTCATGCTTGACTCAACAGCAATCAACAATGACATTACTTAATAGTAGACTTGATGATGATGATAATAATAATAATAAAGAAAATAATTAATAATAGACTACTCAAGCATATCAAAAAGAAAAATACAAACAACCACAGAATGGGCAGAAGAAATGAAGAGAAACTTCACCAAGCAAGAATGTTAGATGGCCAGCAAACACATGAAAAAATGTTCAAAGAGATGGAATTCAAAGCAACAATAAGATATCTCATCCCTGCAACAATAGCAAAGTTTGTTAAGGCAGCAAACAAGTGCTGGCAAGGAAGCAGGGATATCAGAATTCTATTAATTCATTACTTAGTTATCAATAACTAATAGTAATTTATAGTGGTGGGTGGTGTTAAGTTGTTAAGTGCCGTTGAGTCATAAATGACTCATAGCGACCCAATAAACAAAAGGCCTGAACACTTGTATAACTTTCATAGTTTCTCAACATTCATAGAATTTCTAGAGGCAAGCTGTTTCAGAAGTGGATGTCACTCCTGCTTCCAAGATTGTTTTAATTGGGGAGCTCCACCAAAGACTGTCCACCATGGGTAACCATTATCACATTTGACACATCAGTGTCACAGTGTTTAGCATCACAGCAACCATGAGTTACCTCTGTACAGCAAATGGACAGACCAGTGCTATACAACTTAGAAGACTTGCCAAAACCAATTAATTTTCCTGGAAAAATCTGCAGTTAGGGACCTTTCCACTTTATTGGGAAGTAATGATGTCAGTTTGAGGAGTAAGGTGCATCTGATTCAGGCTATAGTCTTTCTGATTACTAGCTAGGCATCTGAGACTTGGACAATGAATAATAATGACAGAAAAAGAATTAATAACTTTACGCTATGGTGTGGGAAAAGAGCACTGAACATCCTATCGACAGCCAAGAGAAAAAAACAGATATGCCTTAGAGAGGGCACAGCTGGAGGGCTCTTTGGAGGCAATAATGATGAGGCTTCACATCATATACTTTGGTCATGTTATTAGGAGAGGCTATTCTTTGAAGAAGGACCTTCCCTTTGAAGAAGGGAAGGGTGGAGTGTCAGCAAAGGAGAGGAAGACCCTCAACTAGGTAGACTAACACAGTGATTGCCACAATGGGCTCTAGTGTGTTAGGTAGTGTGAGGATGGCAAAGGATAGAACAGGGTTCAGATCTTTTGTTTGTAGGGTCACTATGAGTCATACTTGACTTGATGGCACCTAACAACAACAACAACCACACTCAACCCCTCTGCCTACTCTTCTTCCCTCTTTGAATATCTATACACATCTTACTGGTTACCCTTCTGTTTTTACCATAATGATCTTATGAAGTATTTTTCCTTATGCTCTTGAATTAGTTCACTCAGAGTAATGTTTTCTAGCTTCTCCTATGTTACATAATATTTTTCAAAATTATTGCTCCCAAGTGCTGCATAGTATTCCATCAGGTGAATGTATCACAATTTCTCAACCCACTCAATTGTTGATGGACATTGGAGCTATTTCCATGTTTTTACTTATTGTGAATAATGCTATGCACATTGGTCTACAAATCTCCTTTTGTGTCTCAGATCTCTTGCCTTTTCAGTGCTGCATCCTAGTCATTCCATTGTGTAAATGTACCATAGTTTTTTCATCTCTTTGCTTTTGAGAAGAATGCTGTGATAAACATGAATGTGAATATATGTGTCACAGCTCTTATTTCTTTGAGATAATTTCCAGTATTAGTTTAGCCAAGTCAAACTATAGATATATCTATTTCCATCTTTTAAAGAAAGTACCAGACTGTTCTCTAGAGTGATTGTACCATTTTATAGTTTCATCAACACTGTATGAGAATTCTGATCTCTCTGCTTCCTTGCCAGCACTTGTTGTTTGTTGCCTTAACAAACCTTGCTATTGTTGCTGGGATGAAATGATATCTCATTGTTATATTGATTTGCATCTCTTTGACCATTTTTCCATGTATTTGCTGGCCATCTAATATTCTTGCTGAATATTCTTGAAGTTTCTATTAATTTCTTCTGCCCATTTTATAATTAAGTTGTTTGTATTTTTCTTTTGATATGCTTGAGTAATCTAAGTTTTTGTCATGAGCCTTTATTAGATATATTGTTGTTGTTAGGTGCCTTTGAGTCATTGATGACTCATAGAGACTCTATTAACAAAAGACCTGAACGCTTGGATAATTTTCATCATTTCTCCATGTTTACAGAGTTTCCGGAGACAAGCTATTTCGTAAGTGGATGCCACTCCTACTTCCAAGCTTGTTTTAATTGGGGAGCTCCACCAAACACTGTCCACAATGTACATCACTGCTAAATATTTTTTCCAGTCTATGGGCTACCATTTTTCTCTTTTGGAGAAGTTCTTTGGTGCTTTTTAGAAGGTCCCATCAATCTGTTTTGTCCTCTCTTAGTTACAGGTTGTTCATTATGCCTGAAAGTCTGCTCATGCCATGTATTAGGGCTTCTACATTTATTCATTTTTCTTCTCTAATGAACTTTATAGTTTTCCCTTATACTCCTAAGTCCTTGATCCATCTTAAGTTGATTTTTGTGTATGATGTGAGATGTGAATCTTGCTTCAGTTCTCTGTACATGGTTGTCCCATTTGAGCAGCACCATATGTAAAGAGGCTATAATTTCCCTCTTAATTTGTCCCCTTGTCAGATGATCATTGGTACCTGGATTGATTTCTGGGTTCCTGATTCTATTCCATTGATCTATATGCTTCAAATGCATCAGCTGCTCTGTAGGAGAATGACAATTTTCTTCTGTGTGATTTACAACTTCTGAAAACCCGCTGGAGGTCCAGCTATGAGTCAGTACTGACGTGACAGTGATGTGACAGCATACAATAGTATGTGTCTGTCACTGTGCCAGTACCATGCTATCTTGCCTATTATTACAGAATAGTAAGTTTTGGCATTAGGGAGAGTATTATCTTCTATTTTCCTTTCTTTGTCCAGTATTGCTTTGCTTATTTGGTATCTCTATCCTTTCTGGATAAATTTTTAAAAATACATATTATTGAAGAGGGAGTTGGTATCCATACTGAGATTGCACTGGATTTATAGATTGCTCTTGGTACAATTACCATTTTTACATTGTTGAGTCTTTTTATCTATGAACATAATATATTCTATCATTTATCTAGTTATCTTTTTGTTTCTTCTAGTAACATTGAGTAATTTTTATTATAAAGGTCTTTTGCATGTCTAGTTAAACTTTTTTCCTAAGCATTTTATCTTTTAGTTAGCTATTGTATTTGTTTCTTTTATTTGACTTCTAGGAGAGCAAATAGGTCTATCCTGGAGAGAGTGAAACCAAGTTCCTCTTTAGAGGCAAGGATTTTGGTGTTCTGTCTCACATACTTTGGGCCTGATGCCAGAAGGGACCAGTCCTTGGAGAAAGACATCATGTTCAGATGGATGGAGACACAGCGCAGGAGAGGAAGACTCTAGATGAATTGCTTCAGCACGGTAACTGTTATAATGGGGGCAAATGTGTCAGCATCAGTGAGATTGGCTCAGCATAGGCAGAATTTAGAGCTATTGTGCATAGGGTTGATATGAGTCTCAGGCAGCTCAATGACAAGTAACAACAAAAATAACACATGCTTTCTTTGCTAGTGTAGAGAAATAGGATTGATTTTTGTATGTTGAGCTTTTACCCTGCTATTTTGCTGAATTGGTCAAGTATTTGCAATACTTGCTCAGTCTTTGGAGTTTTCTAAGAAAACAATCATATCTGCATACAGAGACAATTTTACTTCCACTTTGCCAATTTGGATGCCTCTTATTTCCTTTTCTTGCCTTAATACCATCACTAGGACTTCTAATATATTGAATATTGACTTGGTATGGTGATAGTGGGCATTTTATCCTAATCCTTGCTTTCAGGAGGAATATATCTCCACTGAGAAAGATATTGGTTCCTGGTTTAGATATATGCTGTTAGTTATGTTGAGGAATAAATTTTTTTGTCAGGATAGAATATTAGATGTTGTTGAAGGCCTTTTCTGCACCAATTGAGATGATCATGTGGTCCTTGTTTTTTGTTTCATTGATATGATGGGTTATCTTTATGGGTGTGTTTTTTTATGTTGGACCATACTTGCATACCTGTTATGAATCCATTTGGTCATGTGTTAGATTGGCTAATATTTTGTTAAGGAGCTCAATGGAAGATTACAAAGGGCAGCGCGAGAAGACAAAGCAAAATATTATCATCAAATATGCAAAGAGCTGGAGTTAGAAAATCAAAAGGGCCGAATTTGCTCAGCATTTCTTAAGCTGAAGGAATTGAAGAACAAATTCAAACCTCAAGTTACAATACTTAAGGATGCTATGGGTAGAACATTGAATGATCTAGGAAGCATTAAAAGAAGATGGAAGGATTATACAGAGTCTCTAGCAAAAGGCATTGGCTGACACTGGAAAATTTCAAGAAACAATATATGAGCAAGAGTTTGTGGTGATGAAGGAAGAACTTCAAGGTGCTCTGAAGGAATTGGCAAAACATAAGGTCCTGGGAATCGACGGCATACCAATTGACATATTTCAACAGACAGATACTGCCCCAGATATGCTAACCACATTGTGTCAAGAAATATGAAAGACAACAACCTGGCCAACTGACTGGAAGAGATCTATATTTGTTCCCATTCCAAAGAAAGGTGAAGCAAAAGAGTGCAGATATTATTGAAAAATATTTTCAATATTATATGCAAGCAAGATTCTGGCCCAATGTAGACAGTACCAGAGGAATATTTATCTGTGTTCCAATGACTATACAAAGGCATTTGACTGTGTGGATCACAATAAGCTATTTCTAACTATGAGAAGAATGAGAATCCCAGAACACTTGATTGTGTTTATGTGAAACCTATACTTGAACTAAGAGGCAATTGTCAGAATGGAGCAAGGAAACACTGCATGGTTTAAAATCAGGAAGTGTGTACACTAGGGATGTGTCCTATCTCTATACCTTTTCAACCTATATGTGGAACAGATCATCGGGGAGTCCGGGCTCTATGTGGCAACAGGATTGGAGGTAGAGTTATCAACAATGTGTGTTATGCAGATGACACAACCTTGCTTGCTGAAACTGAGGAGGACCTGAAGCACTTGCTGAAGAAGGTCAAAGACTACAGCCATCAATATGGATTGAAGCTCAACATCAAGAAAACAAAGATTCTCACCACTGGACCAATTAGCTGCATCATGATGGATGGTGAAGAGATTGAGATTGTTAACAGCTTTAGTTTGGTTGGCTCCACAGTCGACACTCTTGGTACCAGCAGTCAGGAAATCAAAAGACATATTGCACTGAGAAAGTCTGCTGTGAGGGACCTCTCCAGAGTACTGAAGAGCAATGATGTCAGTCTGGAGACTAAGGTGTGTCTGATCCAAGCCATGGTCTTCACAATTATGTGCTATGCATCGGAAAGCTGGATAATGATCAGGAATGGTAGAAGAAGAATTGATGTCTTTGAGATGTGATGCTAAAGAAGAGTGTTAAGATACCATGGACAAACAGGTTCATCCTAGAAAGGGTAAAAACAGGCTGGTCCTCAGAGGCAAAGATTCTGAAGCACCATCTGACATATTTTGGGGAATTTGCAAGGAAGGACCAATCCTTGAAGAGGGACATTATGTTTGGGAGGGTGGAGAGATAGTGCAGTAGGGGAAGTCCCTCGATGAGATGGATTATCTCAGTGACTGGAGTAATGGGGGTAGGTGTGTTGGAGACAGTAAAGTTGGCTCAGGATAAAGCAGGGTTCAGAGCTGCTGTACATAATAGGGTCACTATGAGTCACAAGCAACTTGATGGCATACAACAACAACAATATTATGTGAAGAATTTTTTTGCATCTATTATCATAAGAGATATTGCTTGTAGGGTTGTTTGTGTGTGTGTGTGTGTGTGTGTGTGCCATCTTTACTAGGCTTTTGTATCAAAGTTATGCTTGCTTCATAGAATGAAACTGGGTTATTCCTTTTCTGTTTTCTGAAAAAGTTTATGTAGAATTGGTCATAGCTTTTCTTTGAATGGTAAAATTCACTGGTAACACTGGTCTAGGGCATTTTTTGGGAGACAGTGGGAGGAGAAACTTCTTACGTGCTGAATTTTTTCTTTTTTGATGGGTATGTCTGTTCAAGTATTCTACTTCAGTCTGTGTCAGTGTGGGTAAATTGTG
>NW_006399962.1:141740-153779 GCF_000299155.1 Elephantulus edwardii | reverse complement strand
AAAATCTGGATTTAAAAATCATCTTTAGAATAGGTTTAAAACATTGAACACCAATGGTTAGAGACAAGCTGAGTTGACGGATGATATCAAGGTAATCATCAATGAAGAGAACAAAAGGTAACTACAAAGACAGAGGAAAAAGAAAAAAAATCTAAAATGAATGTCAGAAGAGACCTTGAAAATTGGAGAAGAACATTGAGAAGCCTGAACAAGGTGAAGGGATTGTGAAGTAAAAGAGGAAAACAGAAGATTTCAAAGACCAGTTTGAGAAGATAAAGCACATTATTATAATAAAATATGCAGAAATTGAAAATTAGAGAATAAAAGTGAAAGAGTTTGCTCAGCATTTCTCAAGCTAAAAGAATGGAAAAACATATTCAGGCTTTAAGTTGCAATACTTAGAGGTGCTATGGGAAATATCTTGAAAGACCTAAGCAGCACTAAAAAGAGATGAAGGGAATACACAGAATCACTGTAACAACAACAACAACAACAAATTGGCTGACTCATATTTTAGAAAGTGTCTTATGATCAAGCGCCAATGGTGGTGAAGAAAGAAGTTCAAGTTAAACAAAGGCATTGGCAAAAATAAGGCATCAGGAATTGATCTGATATCAATTGGTATGATTCAACTAAGGGATGCAGCCCTAGACATGCCCTCCAGTCTAGGACAGGAAACTTGAAGGGCAACTGCCTGGCTGATAGAGTGGAAGAGATCTGTATTCATTCTTATTTCCAAGAAATGTGATCCTACAGAATTTGAAATTATTAATTAATATCATTACTATCTCACCAAAGCAAAAGATTACTAAAGATCGTTAAAATATGGCTAGAGGACTAACAGAAATTCAAGCTGGATTTAGAAGAGGCATTAGGGATATTATTGCTGATGTCAGATGGATCCTGTAAGAAAGCAAAAAAATAGCAGAAGAATGCCTATTTTTTTTTTTTTTGCTTTATTGACTATGTAAAGTCACTTGACTGTGTAGACAATAACAAATTTTGGTTAACTTTAAGAAGTTGAGAACTTGAGAAGAATGAGGATCCCAGAAAACTTAATCTTACTCATGTAAAACACATGCTCAGACCATAAAGCTATTGTCCAAATAGAAGACTGCCCCATCACTTTGCTTTAATCTCATGTCTCTTCCTTCGATCCTCCAATTGATTTTTTTTTTACCACATTGCATACATCACATTCAGATTTTTATTCTCCCAAACCTTTTCACTCAGAGTCCCTGTTTGGGTACCACTTGTAGAGTCCAGCTCTACGACAGACCCTAGAGAAAGGAATCAGAGAGACTAAAGAAAATAAAAACATAAAAATAGTTGGAAAGCAAGGGACAAAAGACTTCAAGAATCTTAAGTGACTTTATTCAGCACAAGCAAAGCTTTTAAGAAAAATCTTCATCTGATTAACAAAATGCCATAAAACAGATGGTGGTAGTTATAGCAAGGAGCATAAACATTTCCTCAAAATCATTTTTTCAGAATAAACATTTACCAGTAGTTTTATAAGGGCACATTATTTTTTTTATACTGGTTTATTTACAAATTTCTTATACATTGTTTTTCACACTGGATCTTTCTCATTTCCTACACACACACTCCCATTAAATTGTGTGAGCCTCTGATTAACCACCCTTCACCCTCCACACATCCTCACCTTTCTACTCCCCTCACCTCTTGGTTCCTCATAGTCATTTCTACAATAATGGTTTTATAGAGTATTTAACCTTATGGGACTGAGTTAGTTCACTCAGCATAATGTTCTTCAGTCCCTCCCAAGTTAGGTAGTGATTTACAAAATCATTTTTCCTGCGTGCTGTGTAGTATTTCATTGTGTGACTATACCATAGGTTCTCAATTCCTTTTATTTTGGTTGGGCATTTGAGCTGTTTCCATGTTCTTGTCGTGGTGAATAACACTGCTGTGAACATCGGTGTACAACTTCTCATTTTCTGTAGGTATATTCCAAGCAGTGGAATAGCTAGGTCATATGGAATTTCTATGTTCAGCTTTCTGAGGAAGTGTCAAACTTCCTTCCAGAGGGGTTGTACCATTTTACAATCCCATCAACAGTGCATAAAAGCTCTTTTTCACATTCTCAATATTTACTCAGGATCTTAGCAGAATATCAGCACAATTGCATGTTTTTCTATTATCAAAACTGCCATCGTCTCCTCTGTAGGTTTTCCTGTTGCCAGGATGTCTGAGCGGTCCAAGGCACCTGACTCTGTTTAAAGTTAAATATATCTTAGCTCATCCACTGATCACATCCTCTTTTAACTTCACAGTGCCCAACATAATTCTTAGACTTTCTTCATTTTCCTTTCTTTTGTTTCTACTTTTTGGTTTAGCAGATCAGTACTCAGTTCTTTCTTCTATTTCACTCATTCTGTATTCCATCCTTTCAATTCTGCTCATCTGCCTCTCCCACATACTAATACTTCTGATGGTCTTACTATTATGGATTGCTGTTTCTTGTTTTTCTATAGTTTCTAGAACTTCACTGGCTTCATTTTGCTTTTCTATATTATTTTTAAAGTTCTTCTAGGGTTTTGCTTGTAGCTTATTACAATTCTTAATATTTTCTTTTCATCACTGAGAGTACTTGACCATTGTTCTTTTGAATTCCATGTTAGGGTATTCTATAAACCTTTCCTCCTCCATGAAGTTCAATGAACCTGTGCTGTGATCACTTCTTTGGCTGACACCTAGCTTTGATTATGTGTGAGGTTTGAAGTAATTTGCTTCTTTATTGTCAATGTGGTGATGATGTTTTTGTAGAAGAAAGAAGAAAACAGTTTTGTAGTATTCTTCAGGTTGGTAAATCAAAATGAAAGCTTTGACCTTGGGTGTGTTGATGTAGAACTGCAATGTCTCCACAGTCTCCCATCATAATTAACCTCTTTGATTTGGTCTGAAGGTGTCCTCACCTGGGTGAGTCATAGGCAGGAAGATATGTCTTCCTGTGGCTTTGCTCAGCTGCAAGACCAGAGCATGGGTCTCAAGCCAGGTGGAGTTCTTGGTGATGAAGTTTCCAAACAATCTCTCCTTTGTCTAAGTATCAGGTAACGAGTAACCCATAAGCAGGGAGACAGGGTTTTCAAGAGTTCTGCTTGTTACAGAGTCAGAGTATTAAATACAAGCTGGGGGGGGAGTGCGGGAATGAAAACCTCAAGGCCTCTCCTCTCTACCTAATAGTGCATCCTGCCTAGGCCTTCAGCAAAGTTTCAGTGAACTCCGCTTTGGACCTCAGCATGTCATGGTCTTTGTTCCTGTGTCCTAGCAGTGATAGGTCCACACTTCTCCAGATCCTTCAAAGCAGAAATCCAAGGTCTCAGGTACAAATACAGGCACCTGCGCTCTGTGTATGTGTGTTTGTGTATGTGTGTGTAGGAGGCACAATACCCTCTGGGGTTTGGACAGTATCAACTGGGCAGGAGGTTGGGTCAGTTGCTACACTTCTCACAGCTCTTGAAGGGAAGGATGTATGGATGTATGTTCCTCATGTGGTGACCCAATGCAGCAGCTGACACTCCTCCATGGCAGTGCAATGGGATGGCTGATTCTCTTCTGGTAGTGACACAAAATGTGTTTGGTGTTTTTGAAACAGTATATCAAGGAATTCTGGTAGTGTTTTGTTTAACGTATTATGTTGCTAACCAAAAGATCGTCAATTCAAATCGCCATCTGCTTCTAGGAAGAAAGACAAGCAGTCTCCTCACATAAAGAAGTATAAATTCAGAAATCCAGTGATAATTATGAGTCCGAACCCACATAGTGCTGCTGGGGGTAGCTACGTGCCAGAACTCATATTACATGTTTTATATGTGTAATCCCATTTCTAATTTGTTTCATCTTTTTATCAAACTATTAATTTTGTTGTGGTGATCTCAATTTACCAATTGATAAAATGAACCAAATTAATTGATTTGCCCAAAATTTACTAGGGAGGTACAGGGCAGTGACGTTAGACAGGAGATCTGAGATTTAACCACCTCCATTCTACTTTGAGGTAGCTCTGGTGACTTAGTGGTAAGGAATTGCCCTGTCAACACATAGGTACGTGGCTCACTTCCACCAGATCTTCTGTGGTAGAACGATGGGCAATTTCCTCCTGTGTAATTTACTGCCTCTGAAAACCCACTGTAAGGTCATCTGTGGGGTGATTCTGACTCAACGGTACTCAACAGCAGAATTCTGCTTTGGGTTTGAGGTAACAGATTGGAGTTAATGATATTAAAACTCAAACTCATTGCCACTGAGTAGGAACCGTCTCACAGCTTACTTTCCAGATGATGTCTAAAGCTGTACATGGCATGGAAGGAGATTGCTCATCTTTATCACCATGGATGTATGAATTAGCAGCTTTTAAGTTATATCAGTGCAATACTCTACAGACTATAATACCAGAACCCTGCTGCTGTTATTATTAGGTGTAGTCTATTCGAGTACTACTCATACCCACCCTATGAACAACAGATTGGAACCCTGTCCTACTTTGTGCCATCCTTATCATGTGGCTGACAGACTTGGGCCCCTTACTGCAGTCACTTTGTCAATTCATCTCATTGAGGGTCTTTGTTTCTTTCATTGACTTCTCCAGCTGTCCAAGCATGATATCCTTATCCAAGGAATAATCTCTCCTAGTATGCCTGAAGTATGTGAGATGAAGTTTTGTCATCTTTTCCTCCAAGAAGTATTCTGGCTGTATTTTCTCTAAGACATATCTGTTCATTCTTTTGGAAGTTCATGGAATATCCAGTACTCTTTTCAAGCACCTACTGATATAACAATTAATTATCTAGTGCTGCTGAAAGAGAAGTCACACAAGTGGAAGACTTTAATTAAAGCACACATTTATTCTCACTCATTGCTTTGAGTTGCTTTCTGGCTTATAACAGCTCTCCATTTGGATTCTGGGACTGTAAATCTTTACAGGAGGAGACTCTTCTGGTGGATTTACTGGCAGATTTAAACTGCTGCCCATTCCGTTAGAAGTCTGATCTGAATTCAAGGTTCTGGTTATAATTTAGTCTTTCTGTCAGTTCTGGAGAAGGTCTTTGTCTCTTTTTAGTATCTAGAGATATTTTTCAGAGATCCCTGTATATCATGGAATCAATCTTTTCTTGAATCTAGGAGACCAGAGATCTTTGACTCGAAGGATAGTCTCCACTCCTGCCTCTTCTTTCTTGGTGGTACTGAGGTTCCATTTTCGCTGCTCATCATGTTGTTTTGTTGGTTGGGATTTATAATTACCAGTGCAGCAAAAATTTTGCAATAGATTATAATAAACATTCCAGGTCAGTCAAATGAATATCTCTAAAAACAGAGTTCTAGGAAGTTGGATATAAAATTTGAGAGATAAAATTAGTGGAAAGATTTAGAGAAAGTAAAGACATCTCTAACGTTTTCACTACTGAAAATAAAACTCTTTTGAAGTTCTGAGAAGATATGCGATAATTGGTAATTATAAGCAGGAATACATATAATTGTTTTGGAACAAGACGGATCTGGTTTCAACCCAATGCAGACACTAATTGTGTGACCTTGGCCAGATAATTTAACCTCTGTGGCTCAAAAAATATTTTTTTATCAGAAAGAAGGAGACAATGATACGTGGTTTCAGAAGAAAATGAGAAAATACATCATAAAACATTAACACAAAGCCTTGCACATAATAAACTATTCATTAGAATATTTTGCTACTACTGAATATTTTTAAAATTAAATCATTCTAGGGTTATTGAATTTTTCTATGAAACTCTTAGAAGGCAATTTTCATTAAAATGGAACTGACATCTTAAGGAAGGAACTTTCGTAGTATAGCCTTTAAGGAGTTGTGCTGTTACCCTAAAGGACAGTGATTCTAAATACACCAGAACTGTCTCTAAGGGAGAAAGATGAACATTCTCTTCCCATGCAACTTACAGCCACTGAAGCCCAGTGGAGGGTCATCTGTGAGTCAGTTCTGGCTCAGCATCAATAAAGTTTATTTTTTTGACCTCTCAAGGATACTTACCCTGTCATCGTCTACTGTTCTGTATCTCTCTGAAATATGAAAGGCTTGAAATCTATTTTTGTGGCATTTTGTTTTTGAGATATTAGGAAGTCAGTATATTTCTGGACTGTTTAAACAAATCATGGGGGTTGAAGATGTGGGTTCTTAAAGGCCTCTGGGGCCCTTAGATTCCCAGAAGTCTCTTGAGAGTTCTGCCAGTATCACTTGTAATACTTTAAAGAACTTTTTGCAACAAACTTAATGCTACAACAATGCCCCTAAATGAGTAATCTAAAATTTCATAACCCAAGTAAGTTTTAGCAACATTTTCTTTCAGCTTTAAAAGTATTATCAAAATGCATATTTTGAGGGAATAATGAAAGAGATTTGAGACCCAGAACTTTATCAGAATATTGAATTACTTCTTTTTCCTCCTTTAACCTCAGTGAAGCTCGTGAAAATATTTAGCGGCATGAACAGAAAGGAATTCACAGAGTTATTATATTCTAACCTGTTCTATCCACTTGAGACTGTCATGTAAATGTCTGAGTGAACTGCGAATATGAGAAGTTACACAACATCAGTATTCATTAACATGGGTCATTCAGTACAAAGTGAGCTCATTTTACCAATATAAATTTGCAGGGATCGAATGAAGGGAAATCAAAGATGAAGGAAAATCCAAAGTGTGACCTTGAGCCATCGCCTGTGGATATAGTCTTGTTTCATCAATGTCAGGGAAGGCTGAGATAACTTTAAAGTTATCTCAGATCATCAGAGCATGCAAATTACCTTACCGTCCTCTCCCCTAACGCACAATCAAACTAATACATAAGTGCCTATTTCATACAGAAGCATCATCTCTCACCTCATATTAATGACAGGGGATCCAAGGTGGGTAACACAATTTTGAGTTTCAGAAGCATGCAAAAGAAAATGACAAGCAAGAGTCAGCTACAACACATGACAGGATTGTGCTAATTGGCTAGGACAGAAATTCTTTAGAAAGTGTTCCTTACAGACTTTAGGATGTCATAGACTTATCAAACGAAAAGTTGGTGGGTAGAATCTGAATAGAGTAGGGTGATTTGTCCTCATCATAAGTACTTCAGTCTTCCTTTGTGTTGGGGCTAATAAGGTTAATAATTAAGTTTCCCTTAGTGGCAGGCAGTGGGTACAGAAAAAAATAAGATAGGTATCAGACTCACATCGGGCTTTTTTCTTCAGTTCTTCTCATTTCTTGTCAGCTAGTGTCAGTGCCTCATTTGATCTCTTTCATCCCTTCTTGATTTATTATTTTTTTCCTCCTATACTCATTTTTCTCTCCCTCCCTCTTCTTTCTCCTTTTTAAAACGTATCATGTCATTCTTTCAGTTTTCAAGACTTGTGTCTTTCATTAGCAGGTGGCCCAAACGGCATGCTTGACTACTATTAGTAGCAATTGACTTGACAGCATCTAACAACAACAACCAGCTCAAGATTAGTGGTTCAAGTACACCCAATGATACTACAAAAGGCAAGCCTAAGGGTCTGCTTTTGTGAAGGTTACAGCCAAGAAAATCCTATGGGAGAGTTTTACTTTGTAGCACATGATGTCACCAGGAGCTGGAATAAAATGGATGGCAATGGGGTTGGCTTGGGGCTTGTGTACAGGACATCACAGTGTATCTGCCTGTAAGCAGGGAACCAAATCCTTTCACTGTGATCAAATTAATTGTTTCTGTACCTTTAGGTGACTAGTCAAATGAATGCTGGAGAATGAAAGTCCAGTTCCCTTGGGTTTTTCAGAACAATTATGAGGCATAAGTTACACTCAAGATTCCCCACAGAATCAGCCTGACCATCCTCAGAGTGACTTGGAGATTGTACCACCTCGTCTCTTCTGCTTTCCCTTAGTCCCTTACACAGATCTCCTGGCTACAGTTACCACTGTGTCAGCAATTTTTAAAGTAACAATCAGCTAGATTTTACTGGCATGTAATATTAATAATTTTTTTTTATATTTTCCACATTCTATTATATCACCTTTTTGGGGGGAATTGGAATGAATATGGATCCTATCCAATCACTTGTCCAGATAACTGTCTTTAAAATTTCTTGGCATTGAGTAGTGAGCATGTCATCTTTTTGCTGAAACATGTCAATTGTTGTTGTTGTTATGTGCCGTCGAGTCGTTTGCGACTCATTAGCGACCTGGTGCACCACAGCCCTAAACCTTGCTCTATCCTGTGCCAATTGTACTGCCTCCGACACACCCATCCCGATTACCCCAGTCACTGAATCCACCTCATAGAGGGTCTTCCCCTCCTGTGCTGTCCCTCTACCCTACCAAACATGATGTCCCTCTCCAAGGACCTGTCTCTCCTTACAACATGTCCAAAGTATGTCAGACGAAGCCACAGAATCCTTGCCTCCAAGGAGTAACCTGGTTTAACCCTCTCTACGATGAATCTGTTTGTTTTCTTGGCAGTCCATGGTACATTCAATACTCTTCTCCAGCACCACAGCTCAAAGGCGTCAATTCTACTTCTATCCTCCCTAGTCATTGTTATGCATCTCTGATGTATAACAAGTGATTGCAAAAACCATGGCCTGTATCAGGCTGACCTAAGTCTCCAGAGAGACACTGTTGCTTTTGAGTACTTTAGAGAGGTCCCTAACAGCAGACTTTCTCATCACAATATGTTTTTTGATTTTCTGGCTTCTGGTGCCAAGAGTGTTGACCGTGGAGCTGAGCAAACTGAAGCTGTGAACAATCTCAATCTCTTCGCCATCCATCCTGATACTACCAATTGGTCCAGTGGTGAGGGTCTTTGTCTTCTTGACATTGAGCCTGAGTCCATACTGAAGGCTGCAGTCCTTGACCCTCTGCAGTAAGTGCATGAGGTCCTCCTCAGTTTCAGTGAGCAAGGTTGTGTCATCTGCATGACGCAGATTGTTGATAGATCTTCCACCAATTTTAACACCACGCTTCTCCTCATCGAGCCCAGCCTCTCGGATAATCTGCTCTGCATAGAGGTTGTAAAGGTATGGAGATAGGACACATTCCTGGCATACACCCTTCCTAATTTTGAACCATGCGGTGTTACCCTGCTCTGTTCTGATGACTGCCTCTTGGTCCAAGTATAGGTTTCACATTAGCACGATTAAATGTTCTGGGATTCCCATTCTTCTCAGAGTCAACCACAATTTGTTATGATCCACATAGTCAAATGCCTTTGCATAATCAATGCAACACAGATAGACATTCTTCTGGTATTCTCTGCTTTCAGCTAAGATCCATCTGACATCAGCTACAATATCCCTAGTACCATGACCACTTCTAAACCCGGCTTGGACTTCTGGCAGTTCTCTGCTGATGTACTGTTCCAGTCGTTTTTTAATAATCTTCAGTAGAATCTTGCTTGCATGTGAAATCAATGATATTGTTCTGTAGTTTCCACACTCAGTTGGGTCGCCCTTCTTTAGGATGGGAATAAATGTAGATCTCTTCCAGTCAGTTGGCCAAGTGGTTGTTCTGAAAACCCTATGTATAACACATGTCAATTAGTGTTTCATTAATTTCTGCTGATGTTGTGGTGTACTGTAAAGTCAGAATTGACCCATAGCTGACCCTCCAGCAGCAGGTTTTCAGAGACAGTTTTTCTAACAAGAGAAGATTGCCCATACCTCTCCCATTGAGCAGCTGGTGGCCTTAAACCTTGTGCCTTCAGGATTAAAGTTCAGCTTCTTCCCAATAAGCCACCAGAGCTCATATCCTAGCACTTCATTTTTCGCCTTCAGTGCAGCTTCTTCCTTCATAATTTTGGTTCTTGATCATATGTTACTTTCTAATATGCTTCTGTGTAGTCTATTTTTTACTTGATCACTCTCTGTATTCCTTTCATCTTCTTTTGATTCATTCTAGATTTTGCCAACAGAGTCTCATGGTATTGTAACTCAAGGCTTGAACTTGTTCTTCACTTCTCTCAGTTTGGGAAGAGGCAAGGGTGTTCTCCCTCTTGGTTTTTAGACTCCAATTCTTTTCGCATTTTGCTATAATGCTTTGCTTTTGTCTTCCTGAGCTGTCCTTTGAAATCCTCTTTTTGTCTCTCTTATTTCAGAAATTCTTCTTTTTGGTTTTGCTTGGGTTTGCCTTTCTGTGTTTTGATGCAAGTTTCAGAGACTTTTCTGACATTCATTTTGTTCTTTCCTTTATCTTCTGTCTTTGTAATGACATTCTGCTTTCTTCATTACTGACATCTTGATGTCATCCCAGAAACCATTTAGTTTTCAGTTTTTAATGTTTGGTACATCAAATCTATTAATGTATTGTTTTCTAAATTATAGTTATTACACAATATAGTTCATTTTGGACAGCCATTTTATAATTTGTTCATTTCTATTTTCCCTACCCATGGGCACCATTCACAAACTCAGGAGTCTAAATATCTTCTGGCATTTCAAACTTAATGGTCATTTGACTCCATCTTTAGCCCTTCTTGTATACTAAGGCAACGGGTCAGGAATCTTCAAGCCTCCTTGCACATCAGATGAGTAACTATGAACATAAAAACAAGTAACCTAGTAGCAAATGTTAGGATTCTACTATCATATGTTGTTGTTAAGAATTGTTGAGCTGTTGATGACTCATAGTGAGCCTATGAGAGAAAGACCTGAACACTTTTATAACTTTCATCATTTCTCTAAGTTCATAGAGTTTCTGGAGACAAGCTATTTTAGAAGTGGATGCCACTCCTGCTTTAGACAGATAGATCACATAAAAATACATATTTATCATATTGTTGCTGATTGCTGTCAAATTGAGCACGACTCATATCAACCCTATGAACAAAAGGCCTGGAGCCTTTCTATAACTATTGTCATTTATCTAAGTTCATAGAGTTTCCAGAGGCATGTTGTTTAGGAAGTGGATGCCATTCCTGCTTGCAAACCTTTCTTAAACTAGGAGCTCCATCAAAAACTGTCCAGCATGGGTAGCTATCATGGCATTTGACACCCCAGTGACATGAGCTTCACCATCACAGCAACCCCAGGTTATTTCAGTACAGCATATTCACAGAAGAGTGCTGTATTACTTAGAAGAATGTTCCTCCAAAATATATTAAGAACTTACTTTAAATACAAAGGCCCTCCTCAAGGTTTTGTTGACTCTAAACAAGATGCTTAAATAAATAATAATAAAAAAAGAAACCAATATAGTATGTTGTTCTTAATATGTGTCATTGAGTCTCCAGTGATGTATAGCAACCCCTATGTACAGCAGCTTGGAACCCTTCCTGTCCTGAGCCAGTCTCACTAATTCTGACACACCAACTCCCATTGTCCAAGACACACTATCAATCCATCTCTTCCAGTGTCTTCCTTTCCTGTGCTGTCCATCCACCCTTCCAAGCATGATGTCCTTCTCCAAAGATCTATCTCTCCTGGCCATGTGCCCTAAGTATGTGAGGCGGAGCTTAAAAATCCTAGCCTCCAAGGTGAGACTTGGTTTCACTCTCTCCAAGACAGACCAGTTTGTTTTCTTAGCAGTACATGGTATGTTCAAGACTCTTCTCCAGCACCACAACTCAAAGGCATCTTTCTTCTTTTGTCATCCTTAGTCATTGTCCAGCTCTCTGTAGCGTAATAAGTAATTGAGATGACCATGGCCTCATGGCCTGGATTAGGCACAACTTTGTCTCTAGACTGACGTCATTGCTCTTCAGCACTTTGGAGAGGTCCATGACAGCAAATTTTCCCAATGAAATTAGTCTTTTGATTTCCTGACTGCTGGTGTTAAGAGTGTTGATTGTGTGTCTGAGCAAGTTGTAAATGATAACAGCCTCAGGCTCTTCATCTCTCATGGTGCTGCTAATTGGCCCAGTGGTGAGAATCTTTGTCTTCTTGATGCCGAGCTTCAATACATATTGAAGACATATTGAAGGTTAAGACCTTTTGCAACATAAACAGTCTTCCCAGTATCCTGGAAAAGCTACAACCAGGAGAAGATAACATAGATGAATGGGACCTTCTAAGACTCAAATCCCTAT
>NW_006399962.1:130266-140308 GCF_000299155.1 Elephantulus edwardii | reverse complement strand
GAATAGTGCAACAATGAATGAGTGGAAGCCCAAAATCTCTGTAAATGTTTATGAAAATTAATAAAATATAATTATAGAAGGAAAAAAAAGACCTTTTGCAGCAAGTGTTTCAGGTCTTCTTCAGTTTCAGCAAGCAAGGTTGTGTCATGTGCATGTCGTAGAATGTTAATGAGTCTTCCTCCAATCTTTATACCACACTCCTCCTTCTAAAGTCCTACTTCCGGAATCTGTTCTGCATACAGATTGAAAAGGTATGGGGACAGGATGCATTCCTGACACACTCCTTTCCTGATTTTGAGCCATGCAGTGTTTCCTTGCTCTGTTCTGAGGACTGCTTCTTGGTCCAAGTATAGGTTTCACATAATTTTCCTGAAGGTTAGGCATACTTTGTTGTGATCCACACAGTTAAATGCCTTTGCATTGTCAATGAAACACAGATAGACATTTTTCTGGTACTCTCTGTTTTCTGCCAAGATACATATGACATTGGCAGTAATGTTCCTAGTGCCATGATTTCTTCTAAACCCAGCTTGTATTTCTGGTAGTTATTTGTCAATGTACTGTTACAGTTGTTTCTGGATAATCTTCACCAGTGTGTAATATTAGTGATATTGTCCGATAATTTCCACACTGTCGGGTCACCTTTTTTTTTTTTTTAAATGGGAATAATATGGATGTCTTCTAGTCAGTTGGTCAAGTAGTTCTCTGGCAGTTCTCTGTTGATGTGCTGTTCCAGTCGTTTTTGGATAATCTTCAGTAAAATCTTGCTTGCATGTGAAATCAGTGAAATTGTTCTGTAGTTTACACATTCGGTTGGGTAGCCTTTCTTTGGGATAGGAACAAACATCGATCTCTTCCAGTCAGTTGGCCAAGTGGTCGTTCTCCAGATTTCTTGGCACAACTTGGTGAGCACGTCCAGGGCAGCATCTGTTAACTGAAATATGTCAATTGGTATACCATCTATTCCTGGAGCCTTATTTTTGGCCATGTCCTTCAAAGCAGCCTGAACTTCTTCTTTCATCACTGTAGGCTCTTGCTCATATGTTGTTTCATGAAATTCTTCTGTGTTTTCCAATTCTTTTCGATACAGTGACTCAGTATATTCCTTCCATCTTCTTTTAATACTTCCGGGATCATTTAACGTTCTGCCGAAAGCATCCTTGATTATAGCAACTCGAGGTTTGAATTTGTTCTTCAGTTCCTTGAGCTTAAGATATGCTGAGCGAGTTCGGCCCTTTTGATTTTCCGACTCCAACTCCTTGCACATTTCATTGTAATATTTTGCTTTGTCATCCCGTGCTGCCTTTTGACATCTTCTATACAACAGAATTATATGATATTATATTATATTAATTATATATATACGCTAGTATGGAATGTTAATTAAACTAGTCTAATCTCATGTCTCTTCATTACTACACACCCTCATTTCCACTCAAGTAGAGTCAGGTCCTGGAAAGGCACACTTAAAGAACAAGCACTGATTTTTCTGCCTCAGTTTATCCCAAAACAAACTGCTCTAATTTTAAATATCTTCTCCACTTCAGCAGTCCCAAATGGCCCTTCATGTCCATTTAAATACATCTTTCTTAACTCAGAGGAAGAATAGATCTCAAGTATCTAATCCTTTCCTACATTCAATAAGGTTATATTCTTCTAGGGCAAATCTTGCCTCTTATATGATTTATCATATACAACCAATACTGATTGAAGACATATTTATACATTTTCTGTTATCTGCTTAGCTCTCTGATGAATAGCAGGTGATGATCTTCTCAATCGCTTGCTATGCATCAAAGAGCAGGACAATGAGTAACAGAAGAATTGATGCTTTTGAGTTGTGTTGGAGAAGAATAATTAGTGGTCTTCATAATCATGTGCTTTGCATCAGAAAGAAAATATGACTAAGAATGATGGAAGAAGGATTGATGTCTTTGAATTGTGGTGCTGGAGAAGCATTTTAAAAATACCATGGACTGCCAAAAGAACAAAGAGTTATGTCTTAGAAAATGTGCAGCCAAAGTGGTCCTTGAAAACAAAGATGGCGAAGCTTCAGGTGAAGATTATTTCTAGGAAAGGGACAGCATGCTTGGAAAGATGAAGGGTCAGAGAAGGAAAATACCACCCAAAAGATTGATTGACACAGTGTCTTCAGCAATGGACTCTGTTGTGCCAGAGATGGTGAGCATGGTGCAGGATAGAACAGGGTTCAAGTCTGTTGTTTGTAGAGTTGCTATGATTTGTACTCAACTCAACAGCACTTAACAACAACAACAACTCAATATTTTTCCACTTATTCACTTGCATGTGTGGTGTGAGCCTGCAATTTGTGCTACCTGTATTCAGATACTAGCAGAGGAACTGAAGGGGAAAGTATGCAAAATCCTTGTCTTCAAGGAGCAATCTGGTTCCACCCTCTCTAGGACCAACCTGTTTGTTCTCTTGATAGTCCATGGTAAGTTCAGTATGCTTCTAGAGCACCACAATTCAAAGACATTGATTCTTTTCTATCATCTTTAATCGTTGTCTAGCCCTCTTTTGCATAGCAAGTAATTGTGAAGACCATGACCTGGATTAGATGCATCTTTGTCTCTAGACTGATAACATTGCTCTTTAGCACTCTGACAATGTTGCTGACAAAAGACTTTCCAAGTGAAACCCCTCTGTGGATATCTTGATTGCTGGTGCCAAGAGTGTTGATTGTGGATCTGAGCAGGATGAAATTGTTAACAGTCTCAATTTCTTCTCCATCTAACATGATGCTGTTATAGTCAGTTAGAGGCAATGTACCTGGGCAGAGTTAATTAAGAAAAGTGAACGTAGTGGGGAGCTCTGGTGGCCTAGTGGCAAGAAGCTGCACTGCAATCCCAGAGGAACACGGTTCGAATCCACCAGATGCTCTGCCGGAGAAGGAGGTGCAATATCCTCCTGTACCAGTCAGATCTAATTTGACGGTACACGCACACAAAATTATAATTAAAAGAAATAATAAAAAAAAAAGAAAAGCGAACGTGTGTCGGCCTTATGACACCATACTCTCTTCTAGCAAACTCAATATATCTCTTCCTCTGCTATGATTTCTTTACTCCTTTTGGGAAAGCTAGCATTTGTGACCTCTAATTTCCTTATTATATTTAATACTCTTGTTATACTAAATATTTGTAATTTTTAACAGCTCAAGAATTTATTTACCTACCAAAACTGATGACTTCTGAATCCAAAGGCTTATTATTGATTGTGCATCCTAGATTTTGTCACAATGACTGAAAAATGGAAGCTACTTAGGGAATATTTATTGAAAGAATAAAGGTAAGGTGAATGAATGAACAAATGAATAGAAAATTGAATTATTAATGAATATGGTAAATAATAGATAAATAACATTTCATGGCAGAAATATGGCTTTAAGAGAGTCCATAAAAAAACTTTATTCTTTAGACTAGAGTAATTAGACATAGTTCTGTAAAGAATATTGGATTTAAATTGGGCCTCAAAGGATGAGTAAGACTTTGCAAGTCCAGTGATCAATAATATTGTTCATAAGAGTGCTTTCAGAAGCATAAAAAATGCCATAAGCTGCAAATACTTCATTAGTACTTATTATGAAACATTGAGCCTGTGGAACTACATGTAACTGACACTCCAGAGAACATTTAGAACACATTTTTTAAAAAGAAAAAAAATCCCTTAAATCACAGAATTAAGAAATTCAAGTATATCATAAATCTACATTAACGTCCTTTTTATAATACTCAACTCAAGTCATTGCCCTCAAGTTGGAATCAACTCCTAGTTTACCCTCCAGCAAGTTTTCAGAGGCTGTAAAACACATAGAAGAAGATTGTACATGTTTCTTGCATGCAGCAGCTGGTGGATTCAAACTGTTCAACTTTGGGTAGGCTGTGCAATTCCCTATCCACTAGGTCATCAAAACTCCTTGACAAACTTAAATATTAATTGACACTTTAATAGAGATAAATGTAGATGTTCTAAATAATTTTTAAAATTTTCTTTTCAATGAAATGCTGCTTTAATTTTACAAGTTTTAACACAGTAATAGTTGCATTATGGACTACACAGGACTAAAAATCATTTTAAGCTCTAGAGTTTAAATCTTTGAAAACCCTCAAGTGATGCATAAGTCTTCTTTCACTATCTATTTAAACCACTTAATTGTGAAATAACTTCCGAATTCTTCCTTCCAGAAATTCAAAACTGTGCTGTAAGTTCTGGAGAAGAAAGAAGCATTACATGCTCCTGTTTATTTTAATTGGTACTTCTAAGGCCACATTTAGAAAAATGTCAGAAACAGATATAGAATCAGACATAAAGGCAGATTAGAGCAATTGTCCAGTTAACTTGGTATTTATCTAGGAGATTGGCTCCCAAGTCTCAAAGCTGTTAGATTTAACTAGCAGCTATTTTATTAAGGTTTTTCACAAGCATTCATTTGCATCTATGATGCACTGCTGTGAGGCTGGCTCTGGAAAATGCTGATGAGACCAAATGGAGTTTGTCTTAGAAACTTGCACACTCCCAAGTCAATCTTTAAATGTAGCATTTAAGTTTTCAGAACATTATTCATTTGGCATAATAATCTTGGTTTCCATGGCTAAAGCAAACAGTTACAAAGAATGACATCCATCATATTTGAGAAAAAAAGCTCACCTATGAAAAGTTTTGTAGTGAGTTCTAGGATGGAACTGACTACCAACTGTGTACTCAAAGCCTTGACATGCCAAATCCCTGTTCTTTAATATGATTTTTTTAAATTTTACTATTTTTGTGTGAGTATACCGTCAAATCAGATCTGACTGGTACAGGAGAAGATTGTCCCTCCTTTCCCGGCAGAGCATCTGGTGGATTCGAACCGTCCACCTCTGGGATTGTAGTTGCAGCTCCTTGCCACTAGGCCACCAGAGCTCCCCTCTTTAATATGATTTTTAAAATGCACTTAGAAATAATATCTTACATATTATTACAAAATCTATATTGAAAAAATAAGGGGTATTTTAAAAATTGGTACTTATATCATTTTATGTTTACTACCACCTTCAATATGTATTACATCTCAATATCAAGAAAAGAAAATTCTCACCATTGGGCCAATAGACAACATCACGACAGATAAAGATTGAAGTTGTCCACAATTTCCTCTTACTTGGATCCACAATAAACACCTACAATCAAGATCAAAAGACAAATTGCATTGAGAAAGTGTTGTCAAGGAACTCTCCAAAATACTAAAGAGGAATGATGTAAGTTTAAAGACTAAGATACACCTGATTCAAGCCATGATCTTTTAAATTACTTGCTAATTATCAGAAAGTTAGAAGAAGAATAAGGATAATCTCCATCATGCTCAAGCCCATTGTTATAATCACTGTGTCATTCCATCTCATTGAGGGTCTTCCTTTCTTTCTCTAATGTCTTTCCGAGCATAATGTCGTTCTTTCCCAGCTTGATGTCTCTTTCCAATACTAGCCCTTCTAGAAACATGCCCAAAATATGTGAGGACATCTTTATCATGCTTGTCTCTCATGAGCAAGAGAAATCAGCAGAATCTCCCACAACGATGAAACATCTGCATCTCCCCTCCTTTCACCATTCCATCCCATTTACTTCTTGGCTTGCCACAGGTATGATCTAAACCCAAGTCAGCTGACGAGAACTGAATCTGAGCAAAGGTTCAATGGTTAAACTTCATCCAAGATAGATTTGTTTGTTATTTTGGCAGTTCATGATATAGTAAAAAATCTACTCCAACACCACAATTCAAAGGCGTCAGTTCTTCCTCAGCCTTCTTGATCATTGTCCAACTTTCAGATGCATACACAGCAATTGAAAATACCATGGCTTACATCAGGGATATTTTCGTTTTGAAACTGACATCTTGCTCTTCAGAATTTTAAAAAGGTCTTTGTCATCAGATTTTTTGAATCAACACATATTTTGATTTCTTGGTTGTTTCTAATGAGAATGTTGACTATGGACTCAAGTCAAATGAAGTCACTAACAACTCAAGTCTTTTAAGCATATACCATAATGCTTTCTATTGGTGCAATGGACTTTCATTTTCTTTGGGTTTTTAAAAAACAGTTTCCTTACTAAATTTTCTTTTAAGTTTTTTAATTTATATTTTATACAGGTTTACTTTCAAAGTTCATAGACATTGTTTTTGACACCAGATCTTTCCCATTTCCTTTACCCATCTCTCCCTTTCCCCACCAAATTGTGAGACCTTGTGATTACTTGATTAGTCTCTTGCCTGTTCTCAATCCTGTGCTCCTACCCTCCCCTCTGCTTGAATTCTCATACAAATATTGCTAGTTATATTTCTATTTCTATAATCATGGTATTGTACAGTATTTGTCCTGATGGACCTGACTTCATTCACGCAACATAATGCTCTCCAGTCCCTCCCATATTAGGCAGTAATTTACAAAATCATAGCTCCTGCGTGTTGCATAGTATCCCATTGTGTAAATATACCATAATTTCTCAATCCATTTGATTGCGCTTGGGTATTTGGGCTTTTTCCATGTTCTTGCAATGGTGAATAATGCTGCTTTGAACACTAGTGTATAAGTCTCTGTTTGTGCCTCAGTTCTCATTTTCTCGGGATATATTCTAAGCAGTGGAATAGGTTGGTCATACAGAATTTTTGTGTTCAGCTTCTTGAGTAAACGTCAAAGTGCCTTCCAGGGTAGTTGTGCCAATTTTTGTTTTCTTCATGTTAAAATGCAATCCATTTGGAAGACTGTACTGTGTGTGTGTGTGTGTGTAAGTACTTATACTCTCTAGCTGGGAGTGTTCTTTAGTGACATCACACTCAGGTTGTGTAAAAAGTTATTGCATAGTAAATGTTGCCTTTAAGGTATTAAAGATAGAAAATAAATCTGTTGAAATCATAAAAAAGTTGTCCTTGTAAATCCTATGGAATTAGCATGTAAAAATTGAGATGGTACATTTTGTCTGTAAATCTGTGTTGAACATTCATAAAATAGTTTATTATTTAATTTTCTGGCCTAGGATTTAAAGTGGTAGTCCAGGTACTAGATCACTTTTATAAATCAAAGTATAAATTAATATTTGAATGAAACAAATTTTTTTCTACACTAACAAACTTTATTAAAATCCATCTTTTAAAGCTCCACTTTTACTTTTATGTTATATATCATCTCCTACACAAAAGTTGTTTTGATTTGTTTTTAGTAGATATTTGCTTCTGGAAGAGTTATAAGGAAATATAATTACTATTTTTTTTTTATCAGTAAGGGTTAAATTTGGAAGTTGGTTAATTAAGCTAATAAAAGTCAAATAATTAAACTCAAAGCTGTTTCATCTAACATTGTGGCAAGTGTTTTAGAAAACAGATATCATTTCAAAGGAAAAGAGTGTGTTTCTTATGCACATACATAAATAAAATGCTTACTGACTATGTGAAAAGATGGAGTATTTATTTAATAAGTCTGAAAATGCACAATGGGTTATATAAAATGCATGTAAAATTAAAGCAAACAGGTACATTAATCACTGACACCAGAACAAATGGATTCGAGCAGCAAACATTTATTTAAATGACCTCAGGCAGGATGGAGGAGAATGGCAGAAGATACAGAGCGCTGAGGAATGTTTGTAGCGTTTTCCCTCACCACATACCTCAGGGGTTAGAAGAGGAAAGATAGGAAATGGCCACATGTGTTTACCCTCATTCTAGCAGAGACAGAGAAAAGGGGAAAGCCTTCTTAATGATCTAATTGTAAATCCATTTGTTTTAGATGGCTAATCTGTTTTTATTGTGTCAGCATAGGTGACTTGGATAATTGCTGGCCCTTGGCTCTGGAGTGATCAGAGGACACATTATAAATTGGAAGGTAGCCAGGTTTTGCCCACTATAGAGTTGGTTAAAATCTTCAATGATATAAGTGTCTGGTAAAATAAAATATACCTTGTCAGTTAAAGCTTAGCTTGATAATTAGATTGGAGAGCAAGTTGTTTCATGTTTGGAATCCTGCAAGCTCTAGGACATTCAGAGTTGAATCAAACTCAAGACAAAAACTAAAGCAAAACCAAAACAACCCAGCAACAACCTAATAGGTTAAGGCAAAGTCTGGTGTCTTCAAATTCAAAGAATTACAGTTTCAAGTGATTGATCAAAAAAGCCTGTAGCCTGTCTGTTGTCTAAGAATTTTCAGGAAAAACATGTGGCTTTGATAAATTAAGTGTAAATGAGTCATAAACGCATCATAAACCAAGAGATTAGTTTGTCTTGAAAGAAACTCTACATGGATTCCAAAAGTAGTGTTGGGGGAGAATTGACAATCATTGTTTCTGTCTTGGCATTTGAAAATAATTTTATGGTATCCTGTACGTCTCTCTCCATTCCTTTCTTATAGAAATCATAAGTGCTAGAGAACTTTGGTAGGCCTTTGGAAGGACAGCAACTCTCTTTAAGTCTGACTCTATTAAATGGGAGAAAACAAAGCATCAGCTCTCTCTTCAGAGAACATGTACAATTCCCCATACGGTAATCCTTCTCTCTACCTTAGGCACTTTTGCTGCCTCCTAATAGAGATAGTTAAAAGGAGAAGAAAATTTCTGAATGTGAGATACAAATTACACATGTGTCTTCCATGGCCAAAGGCATGTTACCTCAGCAACCAACTGAATTTTAGGGGTTTTACTCCTATTTAGTTAACTTCTGAAACCCACTCTTTGACATCCTAGCACTTTAGCATGGTTGCTTTCTTCAGAAGGTTTATGGCATCTAGATAGAACTAGAAAAGGCAATACACATATTTGAGGAGAGCACCATTCATCTTTAGCCTCATTTCCCCCATGGTGATTCCATAACAAGGCTATTTCTCTTTCCTACTTTCCCCACACCCCAGCGCAGATATGAAGTGCTTAAATTCATAGCAAACGCTGGCCCCGTCACACTATGTATGTGCCTCATCGAATGCCTCCACATCACTCTGAGAAATTGCAAGTGCCATTTTGCTGATGTCTCAATTCCACTCTCCCTTTCTTATCTCAGTAGAGTGACCCATCTCCTTTTTACAACCCATTTGGCTTCTCTTTAAAAACTCAATAATCCCCTCTATCTTGTCTGTCTCTTCCTTTCTCCTCTTATCTCATTCTCTTCTCCAGCTCCATCATTATTATTGTTTGCTCCAACCCTGATAATTTTGATCTCTCTCTCTATAGTGGCGTATGTAAGGGAGGAGGTCATATGGACATTAGATAAGTAGAATATTTTTGAAGAATGTCAGTCACAAGTGCATAGTCTTATGGATCTAGAAGGCTTCCCTCTGGGAGCTCTGGTGGTTGTCCTATGTAGTGAGTTGCACCGTTAACCACAAGATACTGCATCTCTAGCAGTTCAAATCCAGCAGCAAGCAGTTCTAAGATAGAAAGATGATCAGTTCCCTCTTATTACAATTTACAGCCTTGTAAATCCAATGGAGGGATGCAATGTCCTATAATTTACATAACTTCAGTGAGTAAAGACTCCTTATGCTCACTTTGACTTTGACTTTGACTTTTCTCTGATAAGAAGGAATCAAGTGGGAATATATGGTTATAAAATTGTTCCACGGTGGCCTAAGTTGATCTCATCAACTCAACCAAGCCCAATCTTGTCTTTTGTATAAAAGGCTTCTGAAGCAGGGTCATTACCACATTACTATGAAAACAGACATTCACTACCCTATTGTCTACAAGTGTCAGAATGAAGAGAAAGAATCCCAAAGAAACAAGAATGGATTTTCCACTGGCAAGAAAATAAGCAGCCACAAACTTGAACTTAAGGGAGAACTCATCTTGACAGATCAACAGCATTCCAAATGAACACACACATATGAGGTCTAGTGAGGAGCCTGGGAGTTCATAAGTGGCTGTAACTTCTCTGCAGTACCAATGATTGGCATTTACAATCTCTTTAGAGTTATTCTTTTTTTTTCTATATTTTATTAATTTTCATAAACATTTACAGAGATTTTGGGTTTCCATTCATTCATTGTTGCACTATTCTCTCTAC
>NW_006399962.1:116206-128086 GCF_000299155.1 Elephantulus edwardii | reverse complement strand
AAATGGCAATACTACCAAAAGCAATTTACACATTTAATGCAATCCCAATACAAATACCAACCCCATTCTTCAACGAGATGGAAAAGGCAATCTCTTTAGAGTTATTCTTAAGGGAAAGCCTCAAGGAAAAAGCTCGAAAATTATTTACTTGGTAGTTTGATGTTCAGATTGAATTTGAGTCCTGGATATTACTGTCCATCAAGGTCACGTTCTGGAACATAAAGAGACTTCTTAATCAGAGAGAGAGGGAGAACAAAACTAAGGTGACTAGTCACTAACAGGTCTTTAGATCTTCTCTACATTCTAGAAGTCAATCTTCAGAAGCCCTGCTGGTGTACCTTGTAACACACTGAGTTGCTAACAGAAAGGTTGAAAGTTTGAATCCTCAGAAATTGAATAAAAGGTCAAACTGAGTCAGAACTGACTCCACAGCAGTAGGTTTGGTTTGGAATTTCCAGCTAGTTCTTTGTCAGTTTGTTTTACCCCGATGATCGCACATTTCTGTGATGCTGGAAGCTATGCCATCAGTATTTCAAACATGCACAGGGTCACTGAGAGTGAGTGGATTTCAGGTAAGCTTCCAGATTAAAACAGACTAGAGAGAGAGGCCTGATGATTTGTTTCTAAGAATTAGCCAATGAAAAGCTTGATGGTCACCACAGAAAACAATAAGGGACTCAAACACACCAATGACAGAGAAGATAGCCCAGGCCCATGTGCTTTGTTTTAATGTACGTGTGATCACTATGTGTTGGAAACAACTTGACAGAAACGAAAAACATCAGCCAGTAGTTATTTAGAATTCTGCATCTGCCAGCCTCACTCTTGTTTATTCTTAATTCAGTGTTCTGCTTGGTTTTCACAACGTAAATCTCTCTTCCTTCTGTTGAATCCATACAACCAACCACACTGAATTTAATGTTGGGCTACAACTTTCTGTGTTCCAGGCATTAACATTTTCATACAACATAGTCTTACTCCATATTTTTAAAGGACTTCGAACTGTGAGAAATGGATTTTCTCACCCCTTCCTCACACACATGTCGTTGTTGTCATGTGCCTCAAGTCACCTGCAACTCATAGTGTCCCTATGTAGAACAACTCTGAAGCCTGCTCTATCCTGAACCAGTCTTACTGACTTCGACACACTTACCCCCATAACCCCAGTTATCAATCCATCTCATCTGGGATCTTCCTCTCCTGTGCTGTCCCTCCACCCTTCCAAGAATGCTGTCCTTTTCCAAGGACTGGTTGCTCCTGGCCACATGCCCAAAGTATATGAGATGGAGCTTCAAAATCTTTGCCTCCAAGGAGCAGCATGTTTTCATCCTCTCTAGGATAAACCAACCTGTTTGTTCCCTTGGCAGTCCAAGGTATGGTCAATAATCTTCTCCAGCACCACAATTCAAAGGCATCAATTCTTCTCCTGTCAACTCTAAAAATTGTACAGCTCTTAATATTGTTGTTGTTATGTGACATCAAGTGGCCTGTGACTCATAGCAACCCTATGTTCAACAGCTCTGAAGGCTGCCGTCCTGAGCCAGTCTCACTGACTCGACACACCTAACCCTATTGCCCTCGTTACTGTATCAATCCATCTAATCCAGGGTCTTCCTCTCCTGTACTGTACATGCATCCTTCCAAGCATGATGTCCTTCTCCAAGGACTGTTCTCTTCCTTAAACATACATTGTTGTTGTCATGTGCCTCAAGTCACCTGCGACTCATAGTAACCTTATGTAGAACAGCTTTGAAGCCTGCCTATCTTGAATCAGTCTTACTGACTACAATACACTTACTCCCATCACCCCAGTTATCAATCTATCTAATCTGGGGACTTCCTCTCCTGTGCTGTCCCCCTACCCTTTCAAAACTGCTGTCTTTTTCCAAGGACTCATTCCTCCTGGCCACATGCCCCAAGTATGTGAGATGAAGTTTCAAAATCTTAGCCTTCAAGGAGTAATGTGGTTTCACCAATTCATTGGTATTTGTAGTCTTAATATTAGACACTTAAATAAAGAATAGAAACCTTTTTCTTGAACGTAATGAGTGGAAAAGGAGAAAATGATACTGATTTCACAGCTAGCATATTTCTCCTACCCCTGTTCTCTAACTAGATGCATTCAAGGTTAAGACACTTACTTTGGAAATAAATATGGGTGACCATGAAAGAGAGTTAATGATTTTCCTCAAGTACACCTGGACCTGGTTCTTTCATTGTTTGTTTAAAAAAAAAAGTCCAAAAACTAAATTTGTCCCCAGAGCATTTACTGAACAAACAGGATGTGCACCACAGCAATTCCAGCGTTTGCTTTTATTTTTTTCCTCCTTCAACTCTGCTCTTCACTACACTTTTGCCCTCACCAGTGTCAAAGTGTCATAGTTAGCACTAGACTACTCATCCAAAGGTTGCAAATTTTGATACCGCCACAGGTAGAGTGAAACAAAAGTCCTTCTTCCATAAAAATAACATCCATGAAAAATGCTATGGAGCAGTTCTTCCTTACACAGGGCCACAATGACTTACGATCGCTTCAAGTGATTAACTAATAATAACAATATGACACTAAAACCTGGGACTAAAATCTCCTTGGAGTAATTATTATTTTATCAACTGTCTTATATTGTTTAAGTTATTATACGTCATGTATCTGATGCTCCTCCACACATAGGAATTGTACATCTCCATTCTGTAGACCTTGAGTTTCCATGTCATTTGCTTTGGCCAATGAGATATGAGCAGCAATGATGTATGTCACTTCCAGGAACAAATTGTAAGAGCCAATGTAACTGCTCAGAGTCTCTTTCCCCGATTTCCCAGCACTGAAGTCAGTGGGAAGATGGCTGTTCACTTTCTAACTGTCCACTATGAACAGGACCCAAATAAAGCATGCACAAAAATGGATTGGGTTCATTTTACTGAGATTTTAAGGTTATTCTTTCTGGCAGGATAAGTTAACCTAAACTATTAGATACAATTATGGAACACAGTTTACTAGTAATAAAAGCCCAAATATTTATGTTTTGGTATTAATATTATAGTGTATATTGAATGTATCTTTCAAAATAGATGCTGACATTTTCATCTCTACTCTATATATGTAGCTGCAATCCTACATCGAGTTTTCTTTATTATATTCATAATGTCATATCAGTATACCAAAATAATAAAACGCACACTTTCAAATTGATTACAACACATTGTTGTTGTTGTTTTTATGTGCCATTGAGTCATTTGCGACTCATAGCGACACTATGTACAACAGCCCTAAACCCTGCTTTATCCTGTGCCAATCGCACTGCTTCTGACACACCCATCCCAATTACCCCAGTCACTGAATCAATCCACCTCATAGAGGGTCTTCCCCTGCTGTGCTGTCCCTCCACCCTACCAAGCATGATGACACCCTCTCCAAGGACCTGTCCCTGCTGGCAACATGTCCAAATGTCAGACGAAGCCCCAAAATCCTTGCCTCCAAGGAATAGCCTGGTTTAACCCTCTCCAGGATGAATCTGTTTGTTTTCTTGGCAGTCCAGGGAACATTCAATACTCTTCTCCAGTACCACAGCTCAAAGGCATCAATTCTCCTTCTATCCTTCCTAGTCATTGTCCAACTCTCTGATGCATAGCAAGTGATTGCAAAAACCATGGCCTGTATCAGGCGCACCTTAATCTCCAGAGAGACACCGTTGCTCCTGAGTAATTTAGAGAGGTCCCTAACAGCAGACTTTCCCATTGCAATACATTTTTTTATTTCCTGGCTGCTGGTGCCAAGAGTGTTGACCGTGGAGCCGAGCAAACTGAAGCTGTGAACAATCTCAATCTCTTCGCCATCCATCTTGATGCTACCAATTGGTCCAGTGGTGAGAATCTTTGTCTTCTTGACATTAAGCCTCAGTCCATACTGAAGGCTGCAGTCCTTGACCCTCTGCAGAAAGTGCATGAGGCCCTGCTCAGTTTTGGCAAGCAGGGTTGTGTCATCTGCATAACAGAGATTGTTAATAGATCTTCCACCAATCCTGACACCACACTCTCCTCATAGAGCCCAGCCCCTCGGATAATCTGCTCTGCATACAGGTTGAAAGGGTATGGAGATAGGACACATCCCTGGCGTAAACCCTTCCCAATTTTGAACCATGTGGTGTTACCCTGCTCTGTTCTGATGACTGCCTCTTGGTCCAAGTATAGGTTTCACATTAGCATGATTAAATGTTCTGGGAGTCCCATTCTTCTCAGAGTCAGCCATAGTTTGTTATGATCCACACAGTCAAATGCCTTTGTATAATCAATGAAACACAGATATACATTCTTCTGGTATTCCCTGCTTTCAGCTAAGATCCATCCATCTAACATCAGCTACAATATCCCTAGTACCACGACCCCTTCTAAACCCAGCCTGGACTTCTGATAGTTCTCTGCTGATGTGCTGTTCCAGTCATTTTTGGATAATCTTCAGTAGAATCTTGCTTGCATGTGAAATCAATGATATTGTTCTGTAGTTTCCGCACTCAGTTGGGTCACCCTTCTCTGGAATGGGAAAAAATATAGATCTCTTCAAGTCAGTTGGCCAAGTGGTTGTTCTCCAGATTTCTTAGCACAACTTGGTGAGCACATCCAGGGCAGCATCTGTTAGCTGAAATATGTCAATTGGTACACCATCTATTCCTGGGGCCTTATTTTTTGCTCTTTCCTTCAAAGCAGCTTGAACTTCTTCCTTCATCACCATAAGCTCTTGCTCAAATGTTATTTCATTAAATTCTTCTGTATCTGCCAATTCCTTTTGATACAATGACTTAGTATAACACATAGTAACCCCATAAGAATACATAGGACTTTTGAAAAGGGTTTCTAAATCTTTATGTGATCAGACAGTCTCATCTTTCTTTAACTGAGATGTAGGCGAGTTTGAACTAACCTTTTGGTTAGCTATCCAATGCTTAAACCTTATGTGTATTATTTTTGTTGTTATGTGCCATCAAGTCATCTGTGACTCATAGTGATCCTATCTACAATAACTCTGAACCCTGTTCTATCCTCAGGCAATCTCACTGTCTTCAACACACCTGTCCCTAGAACCCCAGTTACTGTGTCAACCCATTTTGCCCAGGGTTGTCTTCTCCTGCCTTGTTCCTTTACCCTCCTAAGCACCATGTCCTTCTCCAAGGACTGAATCCTCTTGGCACCATCCCAAAATAAGTGAAAAAGAGATTCAAAACCCTTGCCTTCTATAAGCAACTTGGTTTCACCTTCTCAAAGATAGATCTGTTAGTTCCCTTGGCAGTCTGTGATATCTTCAATACTTTTCTCCACCACCATAACCCAAAGGCATCAATTATTTTGTCATGCTTAGTCATTGCCCAGAACGCTGATTTGTTGTTTTTGCTTTGTGCCATTGAGTCATCTGTTACCCATAGTGACCCTACATACAGCATCACAAATAATTGTGAAGACCATGCCTCAGTCAGGTGCACCTTAGTCTCTAGACTGACATCAGTGCTCTCCAGCACTCACACTATACTATGTGTACGTTGTTGCTGATGATTGTCATTGAGTTGAGCACTCATCATGACCCTCTGAACAAAAGACCTGAAGGCTTTCTGTAACTAATGTCATTTCTACAAGTACATAAAGTTTCCAGGGGCATGTGCTTTAGGAAGTAGATTCCACTCCTACTTCTAAACCTGTCTTAAATTAAGAGCTCCCCCAAACACTGTCCACTATTGGCGACCATTATGGCATTGGACACCTCAGTGGCACAAGGTTCAGCATCACATCAAACCCAGATTGCCTCAGTACAGCAAATTGAAAGACTTAGAAGAATGTTTCTCCAAAATATAATAACATGTGGCCTGAGAGCCACAGGTCCAAAGGCCCTCCAGGATGTCTTGTTGACACTAAATAAGAGGCTTAAATCACAAAACAGCCAAACATTTCACTTGATCCTCAACCAAAACAAGCACTACACCTTACAGACACCTGCTGTGTCACCCACTCATCCTACGTGTACAGTGTATCTTAAAACTGAATAACTTTCAAATCATAAAAACAGGACATTAGACAGAAACATAGGTACAAATAGTGGAAGATTAATGCTTTGTGATTATTGCCAAGAACCAATTAATGTTCAGGACTATTACCAAGGAAAAATATCAATGTGGATGAGCCCGTAATTTGGACTTCTCCAAAACTTCTCACAGCCTCCAAAACTGTGAGGAAATAAAGAATTGTTCCTTAAAATAACTCATTTATTATTGTAGCAGCATTTATCATGTCTAATTAACATAATCAAGCAGTAAGTTAGACATATTAAATACTGATGCCCTCTGTTTTTTGAAAGTTCACTTTATGCCATTTTTTTTTACAACCAACCCATGTTAGTGCCTGTATTCATCAAGGGAATGGCATTCAAACAGAATTTTTGTTTTTAAGAAAAAAGGGTAAAAAGTGAAGCTAACACGCAGCATGCATTTTGCAGTGAATCATTAAAGAGAAAGGCAAGATCCTAGCATCTCAGCATCAAGCTGCTCTAGCTTTGAATTATGTCAGTCAACATGGTATGCCTGCACTATTTTAGGATTTGTGTGCTATTTGGTAGGATTTGTAGGCTATTTTGGGGATCTCAAAATGGTGAAGAACTTTTCTTATATAAATTAATTGTGAGTTCTTCTTTACTGACATATGGGCTTGAGAAAGGTTTCATAGGAATGCACTACTTTCAGATAGTGGGGGAAAACTGCATATGCAATATTATATTTCTAGGTAATGATAATAAACAATATAGGTTAGGAGATTTCCATAAATAAACCTCTTTCTGCTCTTGTCTTTTTTGAGGTAAAAAAAATTAAGCATTAACAAAACTCCATAAAACTAAATATTTCCTTATCAGTTAAAGAAATTAGGGAACTGAACAGAGATTTCAAAGGGCAGCATGGGAAGACAAAGTGAAGCATTATAATGAAATATGCAAAGAGCTGGAGTCAGAAAATCAAAAGGGCCAAACTCACTTGGAATTTCTTATGCTGAAGAAATGAAAGAATACATTCAAGCCTAGAGTTGCAATACTTAAGGATGCTTTGGGCAGAATATTAAATGATCCAGGAAGCATTAAAATAAGATAGAAAGAGTATACAGAATCATTGTACCAAAAGGAATTGGCGGACACAGAAGAAGTTCATGAAACAACATATGATCAAGAGCCTATGGTGATGAAGGAAGAAGTTCAAGCTGCTCTGAAAGAATTGGGGTGGGGAAAGACCTCAGGAATTGACAGCATACCAATTGACATATTTTAACAAACACACACTGCCCTGGATGCACTCACTAAATAGTGCCAAGAAATCTAGAGGACACCACCTGGACAACTGAGTGGGAAAGATCTGAATTTGTTCCCATTCCAAAGAAAGGTGAGCCTACAGAGTGTGGAAATTATCAAACAATATCATTAATATCGAGCCAACAGTGTGGAAATTATCAAACAATATCATTAATATCATATGCAAGCAAGACTCTGCTGAAAAATATCCAAAAATGACTGGAACAACACATGAACAGAGAACTGTCAGAAGTGCATGCTGGATTCAGAAGAGGCTGTGGTACTACGGATATTATAGGTATTGTTAGATGGATCTTGGCTAAAAGCAGAGAGTGCCAGAGGAATGTCTATCAGTGTTTCATTGACAGTGCAAAGGCATTTGACTGTGTGGATCACAACAAACTGTGGCTGACTCTGAGAAGAATGGGAATGCCAGAACACTTGATTGTGATTATGTGAAACCTATACTTGGACCAGGAGGCAGTCATCAGAACAAAGCAAGAAAACACTGCATGGTTCAAAATTGGGAAGGGTCCGTGCCGCAGATGTGTTTTATCTCCATACTTTTTCAATCTATATGCAGAACAGATCATCTGGGAGGCTGGGCTCTCTAAGGAGAAATGTGTCCTCAGAACTGGAGGAAGACTCACAAACAATCTGTGTTATGCAGATGACATAACCTGCTTGTTGAAACTTCAGAAGGACCTGAAGCACTTGCTGCAGAAGGTTAAGGACTACAGCCTTCAATAAAGATTGAAGCTTAACATCAAGCAAACAAAGATTCTTACCACTGGGCCAATGGGCAGCATCATGATAGATGGTGAAGATACTGAGATTATGAATAGCTTTAGTTTGCTTGGCTCCATAATCAACACTCTTATTACCAGCAGCCAGGAAATTCAAAGATTAATTACTTTAGCAAAGTTTGCTCTCAGGGACCTCTCCAAAGTACTGAAGAGCAACGATGTCAGAGTAAGGTGTGCTTGATCCTGGCCATAGTCTTTGCAATTACTTGCTATGTGTCAGAAAGCTTGACAATGTGGTGCTAGAGAAGAGAATTGAATATACCATGGACTGCTAGGAGAACAAAGAGGTTCATCCTAGAGAGCGTGAAACTAGGCTGATCCTTGGAGGCAAGAATTCTGGAGCTTTGTCTGACCTATTTTGGGCATGTTGCAAGGAAGGACCAGTCCTTGGAGAGGGACATCATGTTTGGGAGGTGGAGGGATGACACAAGGGAGGTAGACCCCAGAAGAGATGGATTGATTCAGTCACTGGAGTGGTGGGAGTAGGTGTGTCAGAGACAATAATGTTGGCACAGAATAGAGCAAGGTTTAGGGCTATTGTGCATAGGGTTGCTGTTATTCACAAGGGACTCGATGGCACTTAACAACAACAACAACATATTACTGTTCAGATTTAGATTTATAACATAGAGTTAATAAATGAGAATTCAGTCAGAAAATCATTATTGCAACAATGCAAGGAATACTTTAAAGCCCCCTCCCAAAATAAGAAGAATAAGAACCCCAGAAGACTTAATTGTTCTCATGAGAATTCTGTACCTAAACCAAGAAGCTATTGTCCAGATGGAACAAAAGAACATTCTGTGGTTTAAAAGAAGAAAGGTCTGTGTGGGCATTGTATTCTTTCTCCATACCAATGCAATCTTTATGCATAGTAAATAATTGATGAAGTTGAACTCTACGAAAATGAATATGCCATCAAGGTCAGAGGAAGATTCCTTAACAACCTGCATTATGCCGATGACACATCCTTGCTTGTGGAAAGTGCGGGACACCTGAAACACTTGCCAGTGGAGATCAAGGATTATAGCCTTCAATCTGGATTGCATCTCAATATCAAGAAAACAAAAGTCTTCATTATTTGGTCAGTAAGCAACACCCCAATAGATAGGGATAGCATTAAAACTGTCAAAGATTTCGTCTTACTTGGATCCACAATCAACATCCTTGGTATCAACAGTCCAGAGAGCAGCAGACACATTACACTGGAAAAATCTGCTGTCAAAGACTTCTCCAAAGTACTGAAAAGCAATGATATTGGTTTGAAGACTAGGGTTTGCCTGATTCAGTCCATGGTCTTTTCTATCAGTTGCTATGCATCTGAAAGCTGAATAATGAAAAAGAATGATAGAAGAATTAATCCCTTTGAGTTATGGTGCTAGAAATGAGTACTGAATATCTTATTGACTACCAAAAAAAAAAAAAAGGAAAGAAAAAGAATTGATATCTTGGGGAAAAGTATAGCTATAGTTCTCCTTGGAAACAAAGATGGCAAAGCTTTATCTTTCTCTCTTTAGGCATATGATTAGGAGAGGTTATTATTTGGAAAGGGGTATCAATCTTGGAAAGGTAGACAGTAAGTGCAAGAAGGGAAGGCCTCCAATAAGATGAATTGACATGGTGTCTGTAACAATGTATGAGTTTGATGAGGATGATACAGGACAAGAAAAGATTTAGATCTGCTGTCCTTTGGGTGGCTATGAGTCATATTCTACTTGATGGGGCCTAACAATAACAATTACACTCCTAACCAGTATAAACATCTAATAGTTACCTTAGAAGACAGAGTAGAACCCTCCTCATGGGATTTCCAAAACTGTAATCTTTGCATAAGCATACTGCAAACATATTTGTCCTAGGGATGGTGAGACTAGGATGCTCCATGGAGGCAAGAATTCTGAATCTTCATCTGGCATACTTAGGATATGCTTCAAGGTGGTACCACCAGTCCTTGGAGAGGAAAGTCATACTTGGAAGAATAGAGGGACAGTGCAGGAGAGGAAGACCTTTTAATGAGATGGATTGAATCAGTGACTGGGATAATGGGGGTACATTCAATATTCTTCAACAACATCACAATTCAAAGGCACCAACTCTTAATATTTCTTATTCATTGTCCAACTTCCCCATGCATATGAAGCAATTGAAAATATCAAGGCTTGTGTAGGGTATACCTTAGACATTAAAGTAATACCCTTGCTTGTTATTCATGGGCAGGAGGACACAATATAGTAAAAATGACAAGGCTATCAAAAACAACCTACAAGTTTAATGCAATCCCAATACAGATACCAAATTCATTTTTAAAGGACATCAAAAAAGGATATTCTCAAGTTTATTTGGAGGGAAAAGAAACTCCAAATAAGCAAAGCACTTCTGAAAAACAAGAATGAAGCAAGAGTCATAACACTCCCTGATCTCAAAACCTACTACACTGTTATAATAATCAGAACAGCATGGTACTGGTATAACGGCAGGCACATAGGCCAATGGAACAGAACTGTGAACTCAAAAATGGACCCAGCTATCTATGGTCAACTGATATTCAGCAAGGAAATAATACCTATCAAATGGGGAAACGAGAATCCCTTCTACAAATGGTGCTGGCAAAACTGGACTGTTACCTGCAGAAATCTAAAACAGGATCTGTATCTCAAACTGTACATAAAAACTCAAGGTGGATCAGAGACCCGGAGGTAAAGCATAAATCCATAATGATCATAAGAGACAAAATGGGACCAAGCTTAGAAGGTCTGTTGTTGATTTCCATCAAGTCAAGCACAACACATAGCAACCCTAAGAACAAAAGGCCTGAAGTCTTTCTAGAACTAGTGTCATCTATCAAAGTTTATAGAGATTCCAGAGGCATGACATTCAGGAAGTGGATGCCACTCCTGCTTCTAACTAGAAGGACTAGCCTATGGTATAAAGAGGATGATAAATATAGAAAGAAAAAAAAAAACCTCTGCAAAACCAGAAGAGGATAAAATTGATGAATGGGACCTTCTAAAGATTAAACCCTGTGTGCATCAGAAACTTTTACCAACAAGGTGAAAAGAAAACCTATTGGTAGAAAAACATTTGGCAATACCATCTCAGATGAGGATCTCATACTAAAAGTTTACAGAATTCTTCAAGGGCCTCCACAACAAAAAGATTTATAACTCATTTACAAAATGAGCAAAGACATGGGAAGACTTTTTACAGAGCGAGACATCAGATGGCCAACAGACACATAAAGAAATTATCAAAATCACAGGCAATTAAAGAGATACAATTCAAAACTATAATGAGTTTCCATAACACCACTGTAGCAGTGGCAAAGTTAGGACATTAAGTAATAAATGTTGAAGAGATTGTAGAGAGATTAGACATCTCATACTCTATTGGTGGGATTGTAAAATGGTACAACTACTTAGCAAGGTAGTGTAGAATTTCCCCGGAAAGCTGAACATAGAAATTTCACATGACCCATCTATTCTCCTAGTAATATGCTCCAAAGAAATTAGAACTGAGACACAGAGATTTGTACACTAACATTAATAGTTGCATTATTCACAATCACAAGAACATGGAAACAGACCAAGTGCCCAACCACAATCAAATGGATTGAGAAATTATAGTACATACATAAAATGATTGAGGCTCAATGTCAAGAAGACAAAGATTCTCACCACTGGACCAATTGGCAGCATCAGGATGGATGGTGAAGAGATTGAGATTGTTTACAGCTTTAGTTTGCTTGGCTCCACAGTCAACACT
>NW_006399962.1:77310-115897 GCF_000299155.1 Elephantulus edwardii | reverse complement strand
ACATGTTGTAAGGAGGGACTGGTCCTTGGAGAGGGACATCATTCTTGGTAGGGTGAAAGGACGGTGCAGGAAGGGAAGGCCCTCTATGAGGTGGATTGATTCAGTGACTTGGGTAATTGGGATGGGTGTATTGGAGATGGTGTGATTGGCACAGGACAGAGCGGAGTTTAGGCTGTTGTACATAGGGTCGCTATGAGTTGCAAGAGACTCAATGGCACATAACAACAACAACATATACAATGGAATACTACACAACACTCTGGAGCAACAATTTCATTACTACGTAACTTGGGAGAGTCTGAAAAGCATTATGCTGAGTGAACTAACCCTGTCTTATAAGGACAAATGCTGCATAAGACTCTTAAAAAAGAAGGATAACTCGTCAAACACATATGGGGGAAGGAGTGGGTGGGAACAGAGAGGTTAGGGTGGGCAAAGGGGGAATCACAAGGTTGTGTACTTTGAAAGGTGGAGAGAGGGGGTAAAGGAAATGGGAGAAATCAGGTTGGGGTCTGAAAATATGAGTTATTGGTGGGCATAATGCAATGAGGACTAATTTTATAAACAAAACATATGGGAATGACTATATGAAACACAGTGTGGATGAAGGAACATGTGAAACGCAATGTATACAAATTCTGTATGCAAACCAATACAAAATAAAAGTTTTAAAAAATTCAATACTGTGTACAAGAGAACAAAAATCTACCTGATTATGAGCCACCCACATCATCTCAACTGTGTTTAAACCTATTGTCATAATTACTATACCAATCCATCTTGTTTAAAGTTTTTCCTTCTTTAATCTTACCATTTCTTTTTCTAAACTTAAATGGTTTTGCAGGGACTGGCACTTCCTGATAACATGCCCAAACGATGTGAGACAAAATCTCACCATCCTTACTTCTAAGGAGCATTCTGACTTGACTTCTTCCAAGATTAATTTGTTTGTTCTTTTGATTGTCCATGTTTTCACTTCAGTCTTTACACGTGTAATACCCACTGTTTCTGGTGATAAGCACCTTCTAGCCACTACAACTCAATGCAATCTCAGGAACAGCCACCTTGCCTTAACCTGTACTATTCTTGCAATCACCAACATGCTGAATGGAGCCCATTGGTACAGTCACAGTTTCAATCCATTTCATTGTCTCATCCTTTTATTTCCGTGGCCCTTTACTTTTCTAGCATGATGTCTTCTTCCAAAGACTAGTACCCCAACTAATATGTATATGAGATGAAATTTCATCATCCTTGCCTTTAAGAAATGCCCTAGGTGTACTTCTGCAAAGATATGATTGTTCTGTTGGCAGTTCTTGAGCTATTGAGTATTCTTTGCCTATACCAGCAGGCAGGATATTAAAAGAATTGCACTGGGAAAGTAAGAGACTTCTTAAAAGTATTGAAGAGCAATGATGGCAGTCTGGAGACTAAGGTGTGCCTGATCCAGGTCATGGTCTTTGCAATTACTTGCTATGCCTCAGAGAGCTATATAATGTCTAAGGATGATAGAAGGAGAATTGATGCCTTTGAGCTGTGGTGGTGGAGAAGAGTATTGAACATCTATGGACTGTTAGGAGCACAAATAAGTTCATCCTGGAGAGGGTGAAGCCAGGCTGATCCTTGAAGGCAAGGATTCTGAAAGGCGGGCTCAGTCCTTGGAGAGGGACATCATGCTTGGGAGGATGGAGGGACAGCACAGGAGAGGAAGACCCTTGATGAGTTGGATGGATTGACTCAGTGACTGGGATAATGGGGATAGGTTTGTTGGAGACAATAAGATTGGCAAGGGATAGAGCAGGTTTTAGGGATGTTGTACATAGGGTCGCTGTGAGTCTCATGTGACTCAATGGCACACAACAACAACAACACACCACAAGTTAAAGTCACTGAATCATTTTTGCTCTTTTGGCAGTTTATAGTATATTCAATACTCTACCAAGACTGCAATTCAAGGCATTGATCTTTCTGTGGTCTGCCTTATTCATTTTCCAACTTTTGGGTGCATATGAAGTAATGGAAAAGTTATGGCTTGAGTCATGCACATCGTAGTCTATAAACTAATAGTCTAGCTCTTTAGAACTTTGAGGTAGTCCTTGACAACAGATTTTACCAAGACACACATTAATTTTTTGACAGTTGTAGCCACAAGACCTAATTGTTGATCCAAATAAAATGAAAGCATTGACAACTTCAATCTTTTCTTCATATCATGATGGTTCCTTTTGGTCCAGTGTTGACGAGTTTTGTTTTCCTGGTGTTGAGATATAATCCATATTGAAGTCTATAGTCTACTATCTTTTTTTAAATTTTTATTTATTTTTTTTATGTGTGTGCCGTCAAATTGGATCTGACTGGTACAGGAGGCGATTGTTCCTCCTTCTTCAGCAGAGCATCTGGTGGATTTGCACTGCGCACCTCTGGGATTGCAGTGTCTACTGTCTTTTTTTTTTCTATCTTTTTTACAGTAAGTACTTCAAGTCCTCTTTATGATCAGCAAGCAAGATTGTGTCCTCTGCATAAAACAGGTTAAAATAAGTCTTTCTTCAAATTTGACACGGCATTCTTCTCCCGCATCTAGTCCTACATCTGGAATTATTTGCTAATCAGAAAGCTGAGATGTACTGTTACTGGCCATTTTGAATCAGCATCATACTATCTCTTATGCTGGGATGGGAAATTGAGGAATGGTCTTGTATTTATTGTCAAAAAGACTATTTAAAGAACAAAAGTTTATTAATTTACTAGACTCTAAATTTAGTGCACTGACTCTGGGGAAACAACTCTTGCTTAATCATGTCTATCTGTGTTTCATTGAATATACAAAGGCATTTGACTGTGTGGATAATAACAAATAGTTGTTAACCTTGAGAAGAATGGAAATCCCAGAATACTTGATTGTGCTTATGTGGAAGAAGAAGCAGTCCTCAGAACAGAGCAACGAAACACTGCATGGTTCAAAATCAGGAAAGAAGTGTGTCAGGGATATATCCTGTCTCAATACCTTTTCAACCTGTATGCAGAACAGATCATTTTATAAAGTGGGCTTTTTGAGGAGAAATGTGACATCAGGATTGGAGAAAGATTCATCAACAACGTACATTAGATAAATGATACAACGTAACTTAAATTGCATTGGGAAAATCTGCTGTCAAGGGCCTCTCCAGAGTACTGAGAAGCAATGGTATCAGTCTAGACACTAACGTGCACCTGATTCAGGCTGTGGTCTTTACAATTACTTGTTATGCTTCAGAGAGCTGGACAGTAGCTAAGGATGATAGAAGAAGAATTGATGCCTTTGAGTGGTGCTGGAGAAGAATCTTGAACATGACAAGGACTACTAAAAAACCAAAAAGGTCTGTTTTGGAGAGGGTGAAACCAAGTTTCTCCTTGGAGGCTAGGATTTTGAAGCTCCATCTCACATATTTGGTACATATGGCCAGGAGGGACCAGTCTTTGGTGAAGAACATCATACTCAGAACGGTGGAGGGACAGCACAGGAGAGGATGACCCCAGATAAGATAGATACAGTAACTGGGGCAATAGGGGTAGGTGTGTCAGAGTCAGTGAGACTGGCTCAGGAGAGTGCATGCTGCAGAGCTGCTGTTCATAGGATTGCTGTAAGTCAAGTCGCAGATGACTCAACAGCACATAACAACAATAACAATTTGGAAGAAGATCCTAATCTCTACTCCTAGAATTTCTTGGGTTTTTGTGACCGTCATATGGTACCTATCTTTCCTTCCTCCTTTTTTTTAGATCTATGATGAATCTGCTTTTTCTATATTTCTAAAACTCTACATGGATATGACACACTAGCATAACAAATGAAAATCTGTTTATAAGTGTGATTACACCCATGAGTATAGAGTTCAGGACTCCAATGTAACACATAACACCCATCAAAATTTACAAACTGATTATTCAATGTTGTTGTTGTTGATTGCCATCAAGTTGAGTACAACTCATAGCAGCCCCATGAACAAAAGGCCTGAAGCCCTTCCACAACCATCACCATTTATCAAAGTTCACACAGTTTCCAAAGGCATGCTGTTTAGGAAGTGGATGCCACTCCTGGTTTCCAAACCTGTCTTAAACTCGGAGTTCCGCCAAACACTGTCCACCATGGGTAACTATTATGCATATGACACTCCAGTGGAACAAGGGTCAGCATCACAACAACTCCAAGTTACCTCAGTACAGAAAATTGGCAGAATAGTGCTCTATTCCTTAGATGAATGTTCCTCCAAAATATAATAACAATAGCTTTTAAATACAAAGGCCCTCATAACAGAAATTACATAATTACTGAAGCCAGCAATTTGGATTAGCAGTGACTTAACAACAGTAAATTGTTCCAGAATGAAGGTTGCAGAGTGGAGTATACTTGGGGTGGGGGACGGGGTGTGCAAGGGAGGATTGTATACCAATGAAGGAATTTTTCTTTTACTTTTCAAAGAGAAGAGCAAACTGTGGGTGGGGGTGGGAAGTGGGGGTTGGGAGGGAAGAAAAGTGCAACAATGAATGAATGGAAATCCAAAATCTCTGTAAATGTTGGCTGAAATTAATAATAATAACAACAAAAAATCCCACAAGAACTCCCCCAGTAAATTGTGAGGATGGTGCTGAAATGGGAGAGTTTCCTACTGTTATATAAAAAGTAGCTGTGAGTCTGATTACACTTAATTGTACCTAAGAATAACAAAAATATAATCTTCTAGGTAGTGGCAAAAGTTGTAAAATCTTAAAAGTCAAGAGTTCAGATGCACAGCTGACTCACAGGATAAATGTGGATGGTGTCCTCCTAGAGAGATGGCCTCTGGAAGTTGGCCTGGACCGGAGGGTAATGGGTACATACTTCACAGGCAGAGCTTTATATTATGCATGCTCCTGAGTCTGGTTCTCATATGTTATGATGTGACAAATCTTTAATGAATCTGCATGTTTATCAATTGCCATACTGGGCCAATGGCAATATCATGATAGATGAAGAAAAGATTGAAATTGTGAATGGTTTCATCCTGCTTGGATCAAAGATAAGCATCCTTAGTCTCAGCAGTTGGGAGATCTGGATACATATTGCATTAGGAAGTCTGCTCCTAGGGGCCTTTCAAAAGTTCTAAAGAACAATGATGTCAGTTTAAAGATTAACATTCAGGCCATGGTCATTTCAATCATTTGCTTTGCATATGAGAGCAGGACGATGAATAAAGAATGACGAGAAAATGCCTTTGAGTTTTGGTTTTGGAGAAGAGTGGTGAATTTCTCATGGACTACCACAAAAGCAAAGATTTATATGTCTTGGAGAAAGTACAAATAGAGTGCTGCTTGGAGGTATCACATACGTTGGGCATGTTGTAATCAGAGGTTGTCTTTGGAGAGAGATATTATGCTTGGAAAGGTGAAAGGTCAATGAAAGAGAGGAAGACCCTCAATAAGGTGGATTGATAGTGTCTACATCTCTGGGCTCAAGTGTATTTGAGATGATTAATATGGCACAGAAGAGGACAGGTTTTAGATTTGTTGTTCATAGGGTCACTATGAGTCATACTCAACAACACTTAACAACTGCAACTAGAAAAAAAAAATCTTCCTTAGAAGTGTAGCTAGTGTGCTTCTCAGAAGCAAGGATGTGAAGTTTTGTCTCATATATTTAGGGTATATTCTTAGGAAAAACTAGTTCTTGGAAAAAGACATCATGCTTGAAAAGTGGAAAATCAGTAAAGGAAAAACCCTCAACAAGACGGATTGACACAGTGACTGCAATAATGGGCTTAGAAACACAGCAATGAGTGTGAGTGCACAGGTTTGGACAGGGTTTCCTTCTGCTGTACATAGACTTGCTATGAGTTGGAGCCAACTTGGTGACACCCAGTAATACAATAGCTCCAGGTTAGTCAATACAGACCATGTGGACTGTGTTGACAATTATCCCACCAGAACAGTGTTCCAAGGACTTTGACCTGCAAACAGATGACCTGAGTGACCTTGTTAAAATGCAGATTCAAATTCACTAGTTATGAGTTAGAACCTGAATTTCTAAAACTATTCTTTCTTAGACCACTTTTTAAGTAGCAAAGAAGTAAAAAAATTTACATTTCCCATCTTCCAGAGTCTGTGGGTGGAGGTTTCTACCTATGTGTAATTATTTTGGTCTTTCAAATCAATTAGTTTGTACACACGTCACTTAACTCCTTAACTAGATTTCACACTGCCTGAGGCCAGGAATCAGACTAATTATGCTTTTTCTCTCATCCCCTAGAGCTCTTATCACAGTGCCAAGCCCTTTTCTAGCCAGTTCTCAATAAGTGCTGTTGATTGATTGATGAAACTGCTAGGGAACAGCTGTAGAGCAATATGAAGTACATAATTACATGCAGTAAAATACCATTTTTACCGAATGCCTTTCTTTGGATCAATGTCAAAATGGATTTTCAGGGAAAATGAAAATTGACATTATACATTAAATTCTTGGGAAAACATCTCTCATTCAATTTGGATATTGTGATCAAACATGTCAATAAATCTCTTTTTTCTCCTTTATGAAGAAAATGGATTATACAGAAACTCAATTTAAAGTTATAATTAAAAGTACCAGAAGATCTTGCCACTTGTAGATGAGATTTTTTTTTGGGTCACAATGTTACTGCATAAATCCATTATGGGGTGGAGAGTAAGAGCTTGTTGAAAAGACATAGAAAAAGAAAGTGAACCTGTGAACCTAGCTGTAAAATTAAAAAGTGATCCTCTCTGTAGTCCCATCCTGGCTGTAGGCAGACATCATCAAGAAGAAAAAAACCTTGACGAAATGAAACAGAAAGAGATTTGTTTCCTTATGAACTTAACTAGTGGTGCCAGGGTATAGTCAACACTCACTTATTCATTCACTCTAATTTGTATATTGCACACTTTGTATTCTAAACTGTGCTTTTATTCATTAATCTTCAATTATTCACTATACCTGTGATCTGACAGTGATACCTGAGTATCACTACAGGCATCTATACTGGGGTGATGTTACACCTGAGTTCATAATCTAGTGCAAGTTACAAAGGACGGCCAATTCCAATTTGAGAAATACACACTGGTAGTTGTTGTTGTTATGTGCTGTCAAGTCGTTTACGACTCATAGCGACCCTATGTACAACAGCCCTAAACCCTGTGCCAATGGCATTGCCTCTGACACACCCATCCCGATTACCCCAGTCACTGAATCAATCCACCTCTTCCCCTCCTGCGCTGTCCCTCTACCCTACCAAGCATGATGTCCCTCTCCAAGTACCTGTCTCTCCTTACAGCATGTCCAAAGTATGTCAGATGAAGCCCCAGAATCCTTGCCTCCAAGGAGTAGCCTGGTTTAACCCTCTTTAGGATGAATCTGTTTGTTTTCTTGGCAGTTCATGGAACATTCAATACCCTTCTCCAGCACCACAGCTCAAAGGCATCAATTCTCCTTCTATCCTCCCTAATCATTGTCCAACTCTCTGGTGCATAACAAGTGATTGCAAAGACCATGGCCTGTATCAGGCGCACCTTAGTCTCCAGAGAGACCCCGTTGCTCTTGAATACTTTAGAGAGGTCCCTAACAGCAGGCTTTCCCATCGCAATACGTTTTTTGATTTCCTGGTTGCTGGGCCAAGAGTGTTGACCATGGAGCCAAGCAAACTGAAGCTGTGAACAATCTCAATCTCTTTGTCATCAATCCTGATGCTACTGATTGGTCCAGTGGTGAGAATCTTTGTCTTCTTGACATTGAGCCTCAGTCCATACTGAAGGCTGCAGTCCTTGGCCCTCTGCAGTAAGTGCATGAGGTCCTCCTCAGTTTCAGCAAGCAGGGTTGTATCATCTGCATCATGCAGATTGTTGATAGATCTTCCACCAATCCTAAGCCACGCTTCTCCTCATAGAGCCCAGTCTCCTGGATAATCTGCTCTGCATACATGTTGAAAAGGTATGGAGATAGGACACATCCCTGGCATACACCCTTTTCAATTTTGAACCATGCTGTGTTGCCCTGCTCTGTTCTGACGACTGCCTCTTGGTCCAAGTATAGGTTTCGCATTAGCACGATTAAATGTTCTGGGATTCCCATTCTTCTCAGAGTCAGCCGCAGTTTGTTATGATCCACACAATCAAATGCCTTTGCATAATCAATGAAACACAAATAGACATTCTTCTGGTATTCTCTGCTTTCACCTAAATCCATCTAACATCAGCTACAATATCCCTAAGTACCACGACCCCTTCTAAACCCAGCCTGGACTTCTGGAAGTTCTCTGTTGATGTACTGTTCCAATCGTTTCTGGATAGTTGCATAAAAGGATTCTGAGGCATCATGAAATGTTCTGGGAGGACATGATTTTGAACTGAGACTTGAAACACTGACGAAGAGCGGAGCAGGAATCACTTTCCTTGCTGAGGGAGCAGTAAGTATGTGATAAAACCTGGAGGTGATGGTCAGCTCGGTGCATCTGGTGAACTAGAAGAGCTCCTTGAATCTCATGAATGCTGGTGTGAAAAGAGGGAGGCCAAAGTACATGCTGGATACTAATCAGAGACAGACCATAAAGAACATTAAAGTCAACGAAAGGTTTTCACTTTGTCTTGAATACCATGTTTTTAAAGAAAATTGTATCATCAAGGTTTTTAAAATTTTCATAAATTCACAAATGGAAGACCTTTGTTCTGTGTGACAACACTAATGTGATATTTGTATTGGCCAAGTATAGGTCTGTCTCCCAATTAGATTACAATTCCTACTTTAATACCAGGAGTCCCAAGGAGTACAAACAAGTAAATGCTTGGCTACTGACAGAAAGATTAGAAATATAAGACTACTCAGAAGCACATCTGAAGAAAGATGGTATCTTAGTCCTGAAAAAAAGTCAATGAGAACCAATGAAGAAGGTTCTACTCTTAAATATATGAGGTCACCATGAGTTGGAATTGACTTGACAACAACTGATTTGGTTCTAATGTTTGTACTTGGTGACAGAAGTGAGGCTGCAGCTGGAATGATAGAATTCTCAACAATCAACAACACATTCATTGCAAAAACTTCCTATAAGAAATATAAATGCAGACTATACACATGAATTTCATCTGATGGTATGCATAGGAATCAGATTGATTAAATATGTGGAAAGAATCACTGGAGAAGCTCAATATCAGCTGTGAAAACTAGGCCAGGAGCTGATTGTGGAACAGACCATCAACTACTCATATCCAAGTTCAAACTAAAGCTAAAGGAAGTTAAATCAAATCCACAGGAAGCGAAATCTGACCTTGAGTCTATTCCACCTGAATTTCAAAACCATCTCTGGAACAGATTTGAGGTCTTGAACACTAATGAGAGAGACGAGGTGAGCTGTGGGAGAATATCAAGAATATCATCCATGAAGAATGCTAAAGGTCATTACAATGACAAAAGAGGAAGAAAAGACCAAGATAGAGGTCAGATGAGACTTTGAATACTGCACTAGAATGCCAGGAAGCCAAAGCAAAGGGAAGAAATAAAGATAGTAAGGAGCTGAACAGAAGATTTCAAAGGCCAGTGCAGGAATACAAAGAAAAATATTCTAATGAAATAAGCAAAGAACTGGAGTCAGAAAATCAAAAGGGCCAAACTCACTCAACATTTCTTAAGCTGAAGGAACTGAATAACAAATTCAAGCCTCAAGTCGCAATAATACTTAAGGATGCTTTGGGCAGAATAGTAAATGATCCAGGAAGCATTATGAAGATAAAAGGAGCATACAGAGTGACTGTACCAAGAATAATAGGTTGACAAAGAAGAATTTCGTGGAACAATGTCTGAGCAAGAGCCTGTGGTGATGAAGGAAGAAGTTCAAGATGCTCTTAAGGAATTGACAAAAAACAAGGCCCAAGAAATTGACAGTATTTCAACTGATTGACATATTTCAACACACAGATGCTGCCCTGGATATGCTGACCAAGTTGTGGCAAGAAATCTGGAGGATAACCAACTGGCCAAATGACTGGATCAAACTTTGTTCCCATTCCAAAGAAAGGTGACCCAACAGAGGGTGGACATTTTTGAATATCATTAATATCACATGCAACCAATACTTTTTTATTTCCTGGTTGCTGGTGCCAAGAGTGTTGACCGTGGAGCTGAGCAAACTGAAGCTGTGAACAATCTCAATCTCTTTGTCATCAATCCTGATGCTGCCAATTGGTCCAGTGTGAGAATCTTTGTCTTCTTGACATTGAGCCAGCCTCAGTCCATACTGAAGGCTTCAGTCCTTGACCCTCTGCAGCAAGAGCTTCAGGTCCTCCTCAGTTTCAGCAAGCAGGGTTGTGTCATCTGCATAATGCAGATTGTTAATAGATCTTCCATCAATCCTGACACCACACTTCTCATAGAGCCCAGCCTCCCGGATATTCTGCTCTGCATACATGTTGAAAAGGTATGGAGATAGGACACATCCCTGGTGTACACCCTTCCCAATTTTGAACCATGCGGTGTTACCCTGCTCTGTTCTGACTACTGCCTCTTGGTCCAAGTATAGGTTTCGTATTAGCACAATAAAATGTTCTGGGATTCCCATTCTTCTCAGAGTCAGCCACAGTTTGTTAGGATACACGCAGTCAAATGCCTTTGCATAATCAATGAAACACAGATATACATTCTTCTGGTATTCTCTGCTTTCAGTTAACATCCATCTAACATCAGCTCCAATATTCCTAGTACCACGACCCCTTCTAAAACCAGCCTGGACTTCTGATAGTTCTCTGCTGATGTGCTGTTTCAGTTGTTTTTGGATAATCTTCAGTAGAATCTTGCTTGCATATGAAATCAATGATATAGTTCTGTAGTTTTGCGATGGGAAAGTCTGCTGTTAGGGACCTCTCCAAAGTCGGTGTCACTCTGGAGACTAAGGTGTGTCTGATACAGGCCATAGTATTTGCAATCATTTGTTATGTATCAGAGAGTTGGACAATGAATAGGGAGGATAGAAGGAGAATTGAATTGATGCCTTTGAGCTGTGGTGCTGGAGAAGAGTATTGAATGTACCATGGACTGCCAAGAAAACAAACAGATTCATCCTGGAGAGGGTTAAACCGGGCTAATCCTTGGAGGCAAGGATTCTGGGGCTTCATCTGACATACTTTGGATATGTTTTAAGGAGGGACAGGTCCTTGGAGAGGGACATCATGCTTGGGAGGGTGGAGGGACAGCGCAGGAGGGGAAGACCCTCTATGAGGTGGATTGATTCAGTGACTGGTGTAATCAGGATGGGTGTGTCGGAAGCAGTGCGATTGGCACAGGATAGGGCAGAGTTTAGGGTTGTTGTACATAGGGTCACTATGAGTCGCAAACGACTCGATGACGCATATAACAACAACAACAACCATAACCAATATTTTACTGATTATCCAAAAATGACGAGAACAACGCATGGTCAGAGAACTGTCAGAAGTACAGGCTGGGTTTAGAAGAGGCCACTGTATTAAGGATATTATAGCTAATGCTAGGTGGATCTTGGCCGAAAGCAGAGTGTACCAGGAATGTCTATCCATATTTCATTGACAATGCAAAGGCATTTGACTGTGTGGTTCACAAAAACTATAGCTAACTCTGAGGAGAATGGAAACACTTGATTTTGCTAATGGAAACCTATACTTGGACCAGGAGGCAGTCATCAGAACAGAGAAAGGAAAAATTACAAGGTTCACAGCGGTCAGGGTGTATACCAGGGATATGTGTTATCTCCATATCTTTTCAATCTGTATCTGGAACAGATCATCCAGGAGGCTGGACTCTATGAGGAGGAATGTGGTATCAGGATTGGAGGAAGACTCAACAACCTGCATAATGCAGTTGACACAACCTTGCTTGTTGAAATGGAAGAGGACTTGAGGCATTTACTGCAGAAGGTCAAGGACTGCAGCCTTCAGTATGGATTGAGATAAACATCAAGAAAACTGAGATTCTCACCACTGGGCTGATTGGCAGCATCATGAACCAGTCTTTGAAGGGGGATATCGTGCTTGGGAGGGTGAAGGTACAGTACAAGAGAGGAAGACCCCAGGTGAGATGGATTGACTCAGTGACCGAGGTTATTGGGGTGGATGTGTCAGAGACAACAGGCTGGCTCAGGATAGAACAGGATTCAGCATTGTTGTACAGAGTTGTCACTGTGAGTTGAAAGTAACTCAATGTCACATAACAACAAAAACAATATTCCAGTTAAAGGGAGCCTTGGTGGCCTAGTTGCAATTACAAATGTGCACAATTTAAATCTACCAGCTGCTCTGCAGGAGATGGACGAACAATCTCCTCCCATGTGGTTTACTGTCTGAAAACTCACTGGAAGGTCAGTTGTGAATCAGTTCAAACACAACAGCATGCAACGAGAACAACATACCAATTGAATAAATGAAGTTTGTGTAACACCTAGGCAGGTGGCCTTATGTGGGTACTGAATGGATTCTTACTGAGCATGCATGAACCTCAACGAGGCAGATTAATGCAGTGACTTCAACAATGAGTTACGCTTGCCAGATGTTGTCAGGTCAGTTCAAGAAATGGGGAAAGTTTCGAGGTGTTGTTCATCCTGTCTCTCTGAGTCTCAGTTGACTAGACCACACCCACCTAATATGAGATGGAGGAATGTGTGGAATAAAAACAGGGATTAGATTCTAGTGATAGATCTTTTCCAAAGTCACAAAGAATGCCACTTAATTTAAACCATTCTCTGGGCTGGGGAGAAGTAATCACACTTGAATATTTTTTGAAACAATTTGAAGTAATGGTGCAGTTGACCCCAAACACTGCCACACCCATCTTACAAGTCCAATTCCAGTTCTTCTTTTGTTTGGCTTAGCTGGAAATTAACCTGACAAGTATTTTGGATTTGTTCTAACAATGCTTCTTAGCATTTATATAGTTCTTTCTGGTTTCCATGAACTTTGTGCACATTAATTGCTTAATCACAGGGCGTGATTGTGAGGTGGGAAAGCAACCATAGTTATCCCCATTTTGCAGATAAGGAAATTGAAAATGCAAAGGGGCAGCAGCTTGACGAAGATTGGTCTGCTAGTCAGCAGTAAGCTCAAGATTAACTCCCAGAAGGCCACTGCACAGTCTATTAGCCCAAATTGCCTCAAGATGAGAACTATTCCTGGAGTCCTGAAAGAGAAAGGGCTCCGTATTACCATAAGGGAAAGCAAATATAGTAGCCAAAATTGTTCCCTTGTTTCTAATTTTTTCCCTCTGAGTACAGAAACTATTTCATGGATCCTTGAGACAATATATTAACCTTGGGACTGGCTCTTGTGCATAACTAAGTTATTCCTTAGGTGTAAATGAAGTTATTTTTGTAGGTGCATACATTTCTTAAGATTACTAGGGTACGATTTAGCAGATCTTTGTCTTCTGAGCACTGAACTGAATGGTTCCCTTGTGACTTGAAAACGTGTCCATTGATAGAATCTTGCCCAGGATCATTTCTGTGTCCCAATGGGACTCCTGGGTATTGGAAATTAAAAGTTGCTCATTCCCCACTTCTAAGTCATTTGTTGATGGAGAATAGGTTGCAGCAGTTTGTACTAGTGTTTATTGTTTATTTCATTGTGGGCTTTGGAAGAACAGCTTGTTCTGGGCTCAGCTACTGGAAAGCTTACAGAAATGAGTTGGATAAATTGGAATATATCGTATACACAGCTATAAGCTACCAACTGTCTGGAAAACAACCAAGAATTAAAAAAAGACATGGCCAAATGGTAAGTTACAAAAAGACAGGACTTATAGTTAGGAGATAGGCAAGATGGGAATATTAGCTGAGTTGTAGCTACTTTGAAGAACTGGAATTTGGCCTAATTAAGTGTAGAGGACACTCAGAGATGTAACCCATAGCTCCGCTTGCTGTTCCTGGGCATTGCTAATTGAATATTTCACATTTTCTGTCCTTTTGGTGACTGGAAAACTTGAAATTAAACCCATTGCCCTCTGTTATTGTTATGTGCTAGGGAGTTAGAACAGACCCATAGCTGACCCTCCAAGCAGGTTTTCAGTGGCAATAAATCCCATGGGAGGAAATTGTCCATCCTTTTTCCCATGTAACAACTGGTAGATTCAAATCTTTTGGGATTTGTAGCGCAGTTTCTTACCACTAGGCCACCAACGTTCTACCCTCTGGACCATGCCCTTTGTTGTCATTGTTAGGTATTGTGGAGTTGAGTATGATTCATAGCTACCCTATGAACAACAGACCTGAATCCTGTCCGTCTTGTGCCATCCTGTCCTCACCATCTCTGATATGCTTGAGGCCATTGCTGTAGTCACCATATCAATCTATCTCAATGGGGCTATTCCTTTTTCACTGACTCTCGGCCCTTCCAAACATGATATCTCTTTCAAAGAAATACTCTGTCCTCGCAACATGTCCAAAGTATGAGAGATGAAGCTTTGCTACTCTTGCCTCCAAAGAGCTCTTTGACTCCATCTTTTTTCTAAGACATATTCTTTCATATTTGATATTTCTTATTTGTCCACTGGGATATTCAGTACTCTTCTCCAACACCATAAATCAAAAAGGCATTAATTCTTTTTCTGTCATCCTTATTCATTGTCCAACTCTCAGATCACTCTAATTCATGGCAATCTTGCGTTGGATTTCCAAGTCTTTTAAATGGAAAGAAAGTTTGAAATGAGATTGCTTGTCATTCTCCCTTGGAGTGTTAGGTGGACTGAAGTTACCAGGGAATCTCCACCAGATTTCTATAACCTCTTCAATTATTTTGGGTACTGAGTCATTAATAGTTGTGGCTTCTTAAGTATTTTATGTGGTGTTATTTATTATAAGTTTCTTCCTTACCATAATAACTCTCCATTGACAAGAAAGGTTATCTTCTTAAAATATCCTTTAATCAATTCTTTCATAGGCCTGCGTTATTTATTCAAACCCATCTTGCTTCCAGTTTGCACTTTTAGCTTAAAGATAGGAAAATTTCAGGAGAAAGGATAGGCTGGGAGATTATCCTCAGCCCTGGATAAGGAACTAGCTTATACTTAAGGTATTTGAAAAAAGGGTGAAAATATTCCCGTCTCTTGAAAATAATAAAAGTACTTTTATTGTGAGTTGCCATCAAGTCAGGTCTTGGTGAACCATGTATAAACAGAAAGATACATCACTTGATCTCGTGTCATCTTCATGAGCTTTGGCGTGTTTGAGTTGGGAGTTCTGTTTATTGTGCAATGCTTTCCAACCTATGTGGTTTATGTACAAGGACAATACTGAACCAAACTCTCTTGTGATCAACAAGGTGTTTCACTAACTTATTTTCATAAAGAGATTGCTAAGATTTTCTTCCCAGCCTGTCTTAGTGTAGCAGTTCTGTTGAAACCTGTAAACTACTGATGATCCTGCTGTTATTTAAGATGTTGGTGAGATAGTTTCCAGCATCACAGTCACAACACAAAGTACAACACAAGGCACAGTACAACAAATCGACAGAATAAATGGCAGAGAGAGAATATTAAGAACTTCTATTTACCGAGTCTCTGACATTTTTTCATCTTTGTACACAATGTTGTTGTTAAGTACTGTTGATTCACTTGCAACTTATAATGACCCTATTTACAACTGCTCTGAACCCTGCTCTATCTTGAGTCAACCTCATCACCTCTAGCACACCGACACCCATTACCCAGTCACTGAATTAATCCATCTCATCGAGGTTCTTCCTCTCTTATGCTGTCCCTTCAACCTTCCAAACATGATGTCCCTCTCCAAAGACTGGTCCCTCCTTGCAACATGCCCAAAGTATGTCAGATGGAGCTTCAGAATCCTTGCAACCAAGAAGCAGCCTGCCTTCACCCTTTCCAGGATGAGCCTATTTGTTCTCCTAGCAGTCCATAGTTTTTAGTACTCTTCTCCAGCACTGCAACTTAAAGACATCAATTCTCCTGTCATCCATAGTCATTGTTCAACTTTCTGAGGCATATAATATACAGACCATGCAAAGACCATGGCCTGGATCAGATCACCTTAGTCTCCAGATTGATGTCATTGCTCTTCAGGCAAGGTCCTTGACAGCAGATTTTTTCCAATGCAATTTGTCTTTTGATTTCCTGGCTGCTGGTACCAACAGTGTTGATTGTGGATCCAAGCAACCTGAAGCTGTTAACAATCTCAATCTCTTCACCATCTATCATGATGCTGCCAATCAGCCCAGTGGTGAGAATCATCTTTCTGGTGTTGTTCTTCAATTCATATTAAAGGCTGCAGTCCTTGACCTCCAGCAGTAAATGCCTCAAGTCCTCTTCCATTTCAGCAAGCAAGTGTATCATCTACATATTACAGATTATTGATGAGTCTTCCTCCAATCTTGATGCCACATTCTTCCTCATAGAGGCGAGTGTCTTGGAAGATCTGTTCCACATATAGATTGAAAAGGTATGGAGATAGGATACATCCCTGGTGTACAACTTTCCTGATTTTGAATCATGCAGTGTTTCCTTGCTCTGTTTTTACCACTGCCTCCTGGTTCAAGCATAGGTTTGACATAAACTAATTTTATAATTACCCAAAGCATTAAAAAAGGTTTAGTTATTTAGGATGTTGTGTTTTCAGAATGAACTTCTCTTCTGTATAGTGAAAGGATGCATCTTTCTGGCTAGAACATAGAGACTATTGGTATTAGAAGAGATCTTCTAAAAAAAAAAAAAAGAAAAACCAAAAAAAACCAAAACAAAACACAACATAGAATTGAAAAGAATAAAAAAAAAGGAGATCTTCTAAATCATGTCACTGCCTCTGCATTTTATAGAGGGAGAAACTAGTGCCTAGAAAGATCACATTGTTGATCACACTGCTGCCAAGACACCATCTGCTGATCTTTTTTTTTAAGATTATAATCTGCTGATTCTTAATCCAAGCAGCTGTTGGAGCAGAGTGGAGATGACGATGGACATGACTTCCAAAACCTGAGCACCAATTCAGGCATTTCTGATGGTGTAGTCTGTAGAGAAATGTACTACCAACTCAAAGGTCAGGCCTCTTCGACAGTTAAGTCCACTTTTGGTAACTGTGAGGTAGAAATACCAGTAATCTCCTCCAATGGAAGTTAAAGCCTGGGAAACCCACTGGAAGGCCAACTTTGAGTCAGTTCCAACTCAACAGGAAGGAGTTTGAGTTTTTGAGCACCAGTCCTGCTGTTTGCTGGTGCTTGGGGGAATCAGTCAAACTTTCAGGACTGCACGCATTCATGCACGAAGGAACTAATTACATGCTTGCTAAGATCACTGAAACCTCTGAAGCTTTTATTCCATCTTTCACCTATCTGTGATCACATAGCTTCTGATAACAGTTATCAGAATAAAGTTCAAAACTAGAAAAGCAATCGGTCAGATATTTCTCTTTAACACCTCCACCCCAATAACTTTTTCACATTCTTATTAGAAATGAAAAGACTCCCCGCCCCCCTTATTCTGCATAAAACATGTTATCCCAGAAGCTAAAACTGCAGGATTCTCATAAAATGAAAACTACCTGGTCATGTATCTTTGATGTACTGCTCAAGTAAAATAAAAAGTTTTAGAGTATGAGAAACTTCTGATTTTTGGCTTTAAAAATAAATACCAAGAATTCCTGCTGAAACAGGAAACTCTGGTGCTAAAATACAGAGACTGAAATTGTAGTCCAAAGCAGTACAATCAGGTCTTTTTGAGAAACTGCTAGAGTTGTTTTGTTAAGAGGAGGATCAGCAGGGAAAGCTTGAGTATGTCCTAGGCAAGGCTTACTGGATATGGTCCTAGACTCACCACAGTTCCCTCCATGTTCCTCTGCTGTGGTTGTCATGCTTCCCACTCCAGGACTCCAGAGGGTTTCAGTGGGTCTGCCACAACAGATAACCTCATCTACAGATCTTTATGATTTAGATCAACAGGTTTTTATTGTTATTTCTGGAGTCTCCCAGTAGAACAGAAGATTGACATGCTCAGCTGCTAACCTATAGGTTAGAGATTCACTTCAACTCAGAGACTCTTTCAGAGAAAGATTTGGAGATGAACTTGCAGCAAATCAGTCACTGATAACCCTGTGGACACAGATCTACTCTGACACACTTACAGACACAGTGAGTCATAATTGATCTGAGGCTAAGTGGTTTGTTTCCATTGCCTCATATATACAATGAACAATATATATTCATTCTCTATTTTGTTGCCACATCTATTTTGGAGTGCATAAGGGATGTGTCCATAACTTTTCAATCTATATGTAGAACAGATCATTCAGGAGTCTGGGCTTTAAGAGATGCAAAGTGGCATCGGGATTGGAGGAAGACTCATCAACTACCTGCATTATGCAGACAACACAAACCGGCTTGTTGAAACCGAGGGGACTTAAAGCTCTTGCTGCAGGAAGTCAAGGACTGTAGTCTTCAATATGGATTGAAGCACAACATCAGGAAGACAAAGATTCTAACCATTGGGCCAAATGACAGCACCATGATGAATGGAGAAGAGATTGCAATTGCTAACAATTACAGCTTGTTCAGCTCCACATCAACACTCCTGGTACCAGCAGTCAGGAAATCAAAAGATGAACTGCACTGGGGAAATCTGCTATCAGGGATTTTTACAGAGTACTGAAAACCAACAATGTCAGTCTAAAGACTAAGGTGCACCTAAACCAGGCCATGGTCTTAACAGTTACCGGACAATGATATAGAAACCCTGTGTACAAAAGCTCTGAAATCTGCTCTATCCTAAGCCAATTTCATCATCTTTGGCACATCTGCCCTCATTATCCCAGTCACTGGGTCAATCCATCTTATCCAGGATCTTCCTCTCTTGCACTCTCCCTCCACTCTCCCCAGCATGATTCCCTTTTCAAGGTCTCCTTGCAACATAGTCAAAGTATGCCAGATGGAGCTTCAAAATCCTTGCTTCCGAGAAGCAACCTCTTTTTTACACTCTTCAGGAGAGACCTGTTTGTTCTCTTTGCAGTCCATGGTATATTCAACACTCTTCTCTAACAACACAACTCAAAGACATCGATGCTTCTTCTATCATCTTTAGTCATTCAGTGTATATAAACTTTACTTAACATATTAAATTAATTATTTAAATATAAATGCTACACTATAAGTCACATAATTAGTATTTAAATTTATTTTTATTTGACAAAATATTTTAGGGGTTTTATTTTGTTGTTATTGTGTTTGTTTGTTTTAAGCAGTGTCTTTGGTATTAGAGAGTCAAAAGACAAACATTATCACATCAGAAGAGATGGTTTGTTGGTGAGTATATGTATGTTTATTATACTGAGTATGCAGTGTTCCTTAATTTTCACTGTGAAATATTTCAGGCAGTTTTTAAATGGTGGCACTAAAAATAAAGCAGTGGGCACTGAACAGATGGATTGAATTAAGAGTGAGTTCAATGCCAAGTTCAGGCATGTCTGAATGGTGAAAAGAGGTATTCATTTAAAAGTCTTGTTGTTACTTTTTTTTTTCTACCCAGTGCTTTTCTCCCCTCCTTCTCCTTTCCTTTGTGAAAACAAAAGCTGTTTCAAGAATTGCGGTATACATGTTCTACAAGATCCTGAGATAATGTGAAAGAAAATCACTTTACACAGAAAATATAGAGTTGGAAAAATTTTCAATAGAGTCTAATTTTGCTTTAGTAAAAATTAACAGCTTTTATTAAATGTGAACCTAATAAAATAACATGAAGGCTAATTTTGAGGCATAAATGATGGTTTTTAGAGATGATTTCTTTTTTATGAAATATGACTTCTATTTTTAGGATAAATTATTTTGAAGGGAAAATCAAGTATCTCATTAGCAAATAACTGATGCAAATTAAATATTGAATTAATTGCAAATCAATCAAAAGCTTATTTAATTCTTTAAAATATATATAAAGTTTTATAAATTAAATTAAAATGTTCTTCATCAATATGATTTGTATCAAGCCAAACTTCAAATATTTTAAAAGTGTTGTTGTTGTTGTTATGTGCCGTCGAGTCACCTACGACTCATAGCGACCCTATGTACAACAGCTCTGTCCTGTGCCAATCGCACCATCTCTGACACTCCCATCCCAGCTATCCCGGTCACTGAATTAATCCACCTCATAGAGTAGTTCAAGCAATTTGAAAAGCTCAGAATTGAACTTAAACTGAAAATTAAAATGTGTATTAAAAAGGAAAAGGGTCATTGGCATCTATATTTGGAAAAAATAAAGAGGTCTATGGGGAAAAAATGTGTTGCTCTTGAGTCAGAAGATTTCAATTTTGATAATATATAACTAAGTTACAATCTCCCTGAATTTCCCGTTTGCTCATATGTAGTGTGAGCTCTGGTGGCTTAGTGGGTAAGAGAGTTCTCTTGCCAAACCAAAGACAAGCAGTTTGAATCTACCGACTGCCCCATTGAAGAAAAGTGGATGAGCTCCTCCAGTGCAATTTACAGCCCTTGGCAGTCCACTGGAGGGTTAGTTCCTAGTGGCAATGAGTGACCAATGTGATTTCTTCATCTCTTCTGGCAGAGATTACTGAGGTACCTCAGAACAAATGAGATCATTATATATGGAAACAATTTGCGAGATAAATATAACAGCATGAGATTAAGGCATACAAGACACTTTATGTATTTCTCAGCAACATTCTGATGCCTTTGAGCACGGGCATTACTCAGTTACATACTTACCACAGCAGAGGTAAACAAATCAAGTCACAATTCAATATATATGTTGTTGTTGTTGTTATGTACTGTTGAGTTAAGAACAGCTCATAGTGACGTAGTGAACAACAGATCTGGATCTCATCCTTTTCTGCACCACCCTCATCATCTCTAACATACTTGAGCCTATTGTCAATCCATTTTTTGCAAGTCTTCTTCTCTTTCACTGCCCCTCCACTGTTCCAGTCATGATGGCACTTTCCAAGGTATAGCCCCACCAACCTACATGCCTAAATTATGTCAGTTGAAGCTTAGCTCCCCGCCTCCACCCTTGTCTCTTAGGAATATTCTGACCACACCTTCTCCAAGAGAGATCAATTTGTTCTTTGGCAAGTCATAGGATATTCAACATTCTTCTCCAACATTAAAAATCAAAGGCATTATTTCTTCTTCTGTCATCCTTATACATTTTCTAGTTCTTAGATGCAGATCATGGCTTGATTCAGGTACACTTTAGTCTACAAACTTTAATCAGGTTCCTTTACAGCAGACTTTTCCAATGCAAAATATTTCTCTGATCTCTTGACTATGAGTACCAAGGATGTCAATTGTGGACTCAAGCATAATGAAATAATTGGCAGTTTCAATCATTTGTCCATCTATTTTTATGTTGTCTACTCACCAAATGAGTAACAATGACAGAAAAGTTGCTACATTTGAGTTGCGGTGTTGTAGAAGAGTGCTGAATTTCCCATGGATTTCCAAAATAACGAACAGATATGTACTGGAGAAAATGCACCCAGAATGTTCCTTGGAGGTAAAGTTAATGAAGTTTCAACTTAACTATTTTGAATATGTAGGAGAGGCTATTCCTTGGATAATGACAGCATGCTTGAAAAGGTGGAGGAAGACCCTCAAAGAAATAGAGTGATGCAGTGTCTGTGGCAATGGACTCACAAGTGTCAGTATAAGATAAGACAGAGTTCAGATCTATTGGTTTGGGGTCACTATGAGCATAACACAACTTGACGGCACTTAACAACAATATCAGCCCAGTGGTGAGAATTTTTGTCTTCTTGATGTTGAGACATAATCTATCTTGAAGGCTATAGACTTTTATCTTCTGTAGCAAGTGTTTCATGTCCATCTCATTTTGGGCAAGCATATTTCAATCAATATATGATTGTCTAACTACTTAGTTACATATTAAATGTCACTCACCCATTGGCTTCCAGTTAAAACTGATACATAGCTGACCTTTTATTGGGTTTCCTCAGGGTATAAATCACATGTCAAGAAACTGCCCATCTTTTTCTTACAAAACCACTAGTGGATTTGGACTGCTGGAGAAGCATGGCCTTTGAGTTAGCAGGGCAACTCCCAATGGACTATTGATTCTAGGGTATTATTTATACAGATATAGATGTAGAGTAAACAAACAGGTTATGGACCAACTTCATAAAAGAGATTTGGAACACCTCAGCTTTCTTGCATTGTTATCCTGTATGTATATATAACAGCATGTATTGACTCTGTGCTGCCAGAATATAATGGTATGACGTAGCTCAGCTTGCTGGGGATTTCCTGCTTTGATTGGGAGAGACATAAGCTTCTTTACATTTATCCTCTTACTGTTACAGCAGACTTTGATTCACCCCAGAGTGAACCTTGTACTCATCTTAAAATCTCATTAAAGGCTTTGCTGGGCCAATCAAGATAGTTCTAAGTATAATTAGTTGCTTACAGAGCCTTAGTCCACAGAGTGTTATTAATACTCTTCTTCATAGCTTTGTATGTCATCAAAATCTTTGCATGCCACTGAAATTTTTCATAAACCTGTAAGTTCATGCTTGGGTCTGTCTCCATTTTGAGATTTTATGATTTTTATCAGGAAGTAGATAGACTTTCTCTTTTGAGCAGAACTTGTTACAGATAAGAAGATTCTTTCTGACATTCTTCCTTTTAGTATGCATGAAGTGGGTTACAGTTCTTCTTGCATTGGGCTTTTGATTTTTACTGAATGACTCAACTCATTCCTCCTTGGCACACTTGTTGACCTGAGCTAATTACTGGAGAACCGTGGTCAGCTCACTTCCGGTTTCTCTGGATCCCAAGCCCCACCCATCTCAAATCAGATCATTCCTCAATCTCCCATGAATACTCCTTGATTCTTACAAACTGTTAATTGATCACTGTCTAATGTACACTTGAAGCAGAAGAGTGACTCACACAGATACAATTCTTTTAAAAAGATTTTCAAAAATTTAACATTTTAGAAAAGATCTAATGGATAATTGAATGCACTGATTTTCAAATCATTTTCCATAAAACTATAAAATTACCGAAGTTATTCAAGAATATTATCCTGTTCTATTCTGACATTTTTTCAAAACTTTTTTTGCATTTGTAGATTAAAAGTAAAACTGGTTTCAAATGTGTCTGACATTTAGACCCATTTACTTCTAACCACTAGAGTAAAAAACACCATTATAAATAATATTTTACTAAATTCTGCATTTCCATGTTGTCATTGTTGTTATTAGATATCATAGAGTCCATTCTGACCCTAATTCTGATGCATAAAAAACAGATCAAATGCTGTTTGGTGCTATTTGGTGATCTAGTGGTAAGGAGCTGCACTGCTATTCCAGACGCAAGCATTTCAAATCTACTAACTGCTCTGTAAGAGAAAAATGATCAGTCTCCTCCTGTGCAATTTGCTGCTCAAGGAACTCTTGGAAGGGTCAATAATGAGTGGACCCTGACACAACGGTACACAATCGCAATAAATTGCATGGGAGGAGATTGTGGTTTTTTTGTGTAACCACTGGAGACAAATGATCATTACCCTTTTCTGATGGTATTTCTTCTAATAAAGATTTGTTCATTTTCCTCACAGTCCATAATATATTTAATAGTATTTGTTTACAAGGCAATTAAACTACTTCAATTCGTCTTTGGTCTTTCAGCATTGTCTAGTTTTTTAATATATAAGAGATAATTGAGAAGAGCATATTTTGTCAGGAGTACATTAGTCATCAAAGTGACTTTGAATTTGTCAGTCTTTCAATCCTGGTGTTGAATTCTGTTTTTTATAGTCCATGTTTTTAGATTATTTGCTTGATGTATAGATTTGAATAACAGCATAGCCATGGCATACAGCTTACACATCTTTCTTAATTTTTAAATCATACTATCTTTGAATGACTGACTCTGTGTCTATGTACAGGTTCAACCTGAGCAAAATTAAATGTCCTGCCATGCTCATTATTCACAACATTAACCATAATTTATTATGATCTGCACAGTCAAATGCCTTTGCATAGTCGATAAAACACAGGAAACATATTTTTTATATTCTTTGCTTAAAGTCATCTGACATCAGCAATAACATTCTTTATTCTATGTCCTCCTCTGAATTTGGCTTAGATTTCTCTCTCTTCATTGCCAATGTATTGCTACAACAATTAAGAAATTATAATCAGCAACATTTTTCTTATATATTACTTAATTATATAGTCTAATAATATCTGAATTCTGTTATATCACTCTTCTTTGAAATGTACACAAATATGGATCTTTTCCAATGATTGATGAGGTTGCTGTCTTACAAATTTCTTGACATAGGCAAGTGAGCTCTTCTACTTTTGCATCTGCTACCTCAAACATCTTAATTAATATTCTTTCAAGTCCTGGGGTCATTTTTGGTTTTCTGTTTGTTTGATTGGTTTTTATTTTTTAGGAGCAATCAAAAGAATGCCAATTTGTTCTTTATTGACTATGCAAAAGCATTCAACTGCCTGTATCATAACAAATTACAGCTAATGCTGAGAAAAATGGAAATCCCAGAACACTTAACTGTGCTTATGTGAAACCTATACCTAGGCAAAGAGGCTGTTGTGAATAGAGCAATAGAATACTGCATGCTTTAAAATTAAGTAAAGTATGAGTCAGGATTGCATCCTTCTCCAGACCCATTAAATCCGTATGCTAAGCAAATAATTCGAGAAGTTATGCTGATGACACACCCTTGCTTACTGAAAGTGAGGAGGACATTAAGTGCTAGTTACAGAAGGTTGAAGACTGCAGCCTTCAATATGGATTACATTTCAACATCAAGGAGGGGAAAAACCACCCTTCTTATCCTGTGACTGAGGGGCAACATCATAACAGATTGAAACTGTCCACTACTTCATCTTACTTGTTATTGTTGTTAAGTACAATGGAATCACCTGTGACTTATAGCAACCCTATGACTCATAGCAACAGCTCTGAACTCTGTCCTATTCTGAGCAAGTCTCACTGACTCTGACACACCTAATCCCATTGCCTTAGTATCCATATCATCCTGGGTCTTCCTCTCCTGCACTGTCCCTCCACCCTTCAAACATGATGTCCTTCACCAAGGATTGCTCTCTCCTTGCCACATGCCTAAAGTATGTAAGATGGAGCTTCAAAATACTTCCCTCCAATGAGAAACTTTGTTTCACCCTCTCTAAGATAGACCATCTTATTTGTATTCACAATCAATGCACTTAGTACCAGCAGGAGATGAATTGCTGTAGGAAAGTGTGGTATCAGGGTTGTTGTTGTTATGTGCCGTCGAGTCGCCTGCGACTCATAGCGACCCTATGTACAACAGCCCTAAACTCCGCTCTGTCCTGTGCCAATCGCACTGTCTCCGACACTCCCATCCCAATTATCCCAGTCACTGAATCAATCCACCTCATAGAGGGCCTTCCTCTCCTGCGCTGTCCCTCCACCCTCCCAAGCATGATGTCCCTCTCTAAGGACAGGTCTCTATCAGGGACCTCTCCAAATTCATGAAGAACAATAATGTCTGTTTGAGGATTAAGGTGTGCCTGATTCAGGCCATGGTCTTTTCAATTACTTTCTATGATGCTGAAAGCTTGAAAATGGATAAGGATTGCAATAGAATTGATGCCTTTGACCTGCGGTGTTGGAAAAGAGTGCTGAAGTTCCCATCGACTTCCAAAAGAACAAACAGATATGTCTTGGAGAAGGTGCAGTCAGACCGTTCTTTGGAGGCAAAAATGATAAAGCTTTGTATCACCTACATTGTGCATACTCTCAGTCGCAGGCGACTCGACGGCACATAACAACAACAACAACAACACATTGTGCACAGGGCTAGGAGAGGCTATTATTCTTTGGAGAGTGACAGCATGCTTGAGAAGTTGTAGTGAGGGATGGAGAAAGAGAGAAAGATCCTCATCCAGGTAAACTGACAGAGTGACAGCAGCAATAAGTTTGAGTGTGTCAGAGATTTTGAGGATGGCTGAGGAATGGAACAGAGTTCAGATTTGTTATTCATAAGGTTGTTATGTCAGCTAACAACAACAACAACAACAATGGTGTTGCTAGTGGTAGCAATAGCTCTAGTGCAGATTGGAGTTCTTTATTTAATATAGTCAATTCTTGATATTGTAATAAATCTTGAAATAATTGAATGCCCATAATTATTTTTTTTGTTTTCTTTCCTTCATAATTACTCTTGATACAGTGATCCTTCCTAAGTCTTCTAAAACCATACCACAGAATTCTTCAACATTGTAATATAATGCTTGATTTTTTTTTTCTTCAGCTGTTTCTGTTTGAGAAATGTTCTCTCGTTTGGCTTGCTAGCTTCAGGTCTTTGCATCTCTCATTATAATACCTTGTCTTCTTCGCCTACGATTTAAACACATCTATTTAATTCTTTTACATTCTTTCATTTATTTGAAGCTACTCTGAATCCAAGCTCAAGTTTTATGATCTCTGCTAATAGTCATTTTGGGTTTTCCTTTCCTTTTCTTTTCTCCCCACCTCTCAATTTTCCTAAGTAATGACAAATACTTGGAGTTATACAAATGCATACCATATGCCAGGGAGAGTCTATGAATGGCTCAGGTAGGCACTTAACTATTACCTAAAATAGTAGGTCTGATAATGATGCTTCTGAAAGGTCACAGATTTTAAAACCCCACTGAGCAGTTCAACTTTGTACATACAAGCTCATCTTAAATAATAATAAACTTAGTAACCACCAAGTGCCATTACAATTGAAGTAGTAGAAGAATTTATAATATCATTGAATGGTGATCATTATATTTTTGGTGAATACAAAAAATAGGTTGAATATTACATTTTTAGAGAGATTACATATAGAAAAAAAAGAGACTGTTGTTTGTCTTTAAGATTATCTGACACATAGCGACTGGATGTAACAGAATCAAGTAAAAAACAAAGAGTTTCTTAGATTTATGGGAGTAGATAAACAATTTTTTTTAAAATTTCTCATGCTGTGGCTGGCTGGTGGGTTAAAATTGCTAACCTTTAAGTTAGTACCCTAATGTTAAGCTGCTGGACAATGCAGCAATTTAAAAGAGAGTGGAAAGATTACAGCAAGATAGATATGTGTTTACTTAAGATTATAATATAGCATGTAATTTTTACAGTCTAAATTTTAAAAACAGAAATTATGGTATCTCTTTTATACTATTTGTTCATAAAAAGAAATAAAATAATATTTTCTCTTGCTGTTTTGGGGAAAGATGAGAGAAAAGCCCTGTTACTTATTTTTAAGTTGTCAACTTTGGGATTATTAAAATAGAAATGGGTATTTCCACCTTTGAACCTTCCTGACTGCAACATGTGGAAAAGACTCTGGATTTCTTAGAGTAAAGGGGAACAGGAATTGGTCCACTGCCATTTTCAGAGAACAATCCTCACGTTACTTCAGGGAGCATCAATATACAGATATACAGAGATCAGTTTACTTAAGATTATAATATTGTATAGAATTTTTACATTCTAAATTTTAAAAACAGAAACTATGGTATCTCTTTTATACTATATGTTCATAAAAAGAAGCATTCCTTTCACAGTCTAACATCTACCAAAAAAAAAAGTTTCACATAATGTCAAGGAAGCAGCAGGCAGTATTAAATGTCATGAAAAACAAAGTAAACCCTCTCCTAAAAAGGCAGAGCATACTGTAGACACATGAATACTCTAGGCACAGAGAACCAGAAGATATATATTGATGGAAATTTATTTGAAAAACTACAGAAGAAAATGGAATTGATGGAAAAAGAAATGGAAGCTGTTAAGAAAGCAAATACTTTAGAGACAGAGAACCAGAAGAAATATACTGAACAGGAGTAACTTGAACAACTGCAGAATAAAATTCAAAAAACAGAAGAAGGAATTTAAGCTACAGATTAAAAGGCACAAAAACTTAGAATCACAGTATAGAGAAGGTACAACCAGCACTGTGTTGGAAATTACAAAAATGCATGAAAATGCAGTCTAGACTATTAAGACAGAAATGGCAGAATTGTCCAACACTTTGGGGGAAGAAAAAAGTAGAGCAGAAGAGATGGAACAGAGAGTCAGTGAGCTAGAAGACAGAAAAACATGGAAACGTACTAGAAGAAAAGTCAGAGACGATATGTAAAGAAAATGAGAAAAAAAATTAGAATCACGTGAGATTACATAAAAAGGAACATCCGATATGATTGAAATTTTAAAACATTAGAGAGATATAGAATTCATTAAGAAAATTGTGGAAGGTGTACCAGAAGAATACTTACATGTGCACACCTATGTTTATCATGGCTTTGTTCACAACAGCAAAGAGTTAGAAACAACCTAAGTGCCCATCAACAAATGAATGGATAGAGAAGCTGTGGTATATTCACAGAATGGAATACTACACTGCGTTGAAAAACAAGATTCCATGAAATATTATAAAATGGGTGACCCTGGAGGACGTTATGCTCAGTGAAATATCTCAGTCACAAAAGGACAAATATTGCATAGTGCCACTGTTGTAAAATGGACTGACATCAGGGTTGGGGGGAGACTGAGAAAGATGGGATAAATTATGTATACTGCAGTGAAACAGATGAGAGAGAGAATTGTTTAAAAGAATACATGATTAAGTATTATTGTCATGACAGGAGTCCAGAGCAAAGGCTGCATGTTGCAGTGGGCTTGGGGGGAGGGATTGCGTAACAATGGAAGAATTTTTCTTTTAGATTTCAAAGAGAAGAGTGAACTGGGAGGAAGGGGAGGAAAGGGAGAAAAGTTCAACAATGAATGAATGGGAAGTCTTTGTAAATTTTCTTTAGAATTAATGATAATAATAATAAGAAGAAGAAGAAGAAGACTGGAGAAATCCACATTCAAGAAATTCAGAGAACACCAAATAGATCAGACCCCAAAAAACCCCATCAAGACATACCATAGCCAAATTCTCCAAAATAAAATAAACTAAAAAGGAAACTAAAAACAACACAAAAACAAAGAGTCATCTACAAAGTAAAAGCAATTAGATTAAGTTCTGATTCCTCAGCAGAAACCATGTGAGTAAGAAGACAATGGGACAGCATATACAGAACACTGAAAGAAAACAATTGGCAACTGAGGATCCTGAACCCAGCAAAGATGTACATCAAATATGAAGAAGAAGTTGCATCCTTTGCAGTAAAGAAGAAACTTAAGGAATCTGTGAAAACAAGACCAAAACTATAAGAAATCTTAAGGGAAATCTTTGACACAGAGACACCAAACAAAAGTGTATAGACCATGGAAACCAGAAACACAGCAAAATGGCAATGATAAAGCATGGCTTATCAATAATAACACTTAATGTGAATGATCTAAATTAAGAGAAAAAGAGTAGCAGATTGAATAAAACCCCAAACCCCATATATATATGCTGCATACAAGAGACACATTTAAAAATGAAAGAAGACAGACTAAAAATCAAAGCCTGGGAAAAATATATTAAGATTTCAAATGGCACATACAAAAAAGCAGGACTAGCAATTATAATCTCTGATAAAATAGACTTTAAGATGAAAACTCCCATAAAAGATAAGGAAGGGTATTATAAAATTATAATAAAATTCATAAACTTTGTCAACATCTATTCATCAAATGACAGACCTCCAAAATACATAAAACAACGGTTAACAGAACTGAAGAGAGAAATAAACAGTACCACAACAATGGTAGGAAACTTTAACACATAATCTCACCAAAGGATTATTGTTGTTGCTGATTTCCGTCAAGTCAAGCATGACTCACACAGTGTGAGCCTATGAACAAAAGGCCTGAAGTCTTTCTATAACTATTATTGCTTCTCAAAGTTCATAGTTTCCTGAGGCATGTTGTTTAGGAAATGAATGCCACTCCTGTGTCCAACACTAAAGGACAGGTAAATCAAAGAAACTTAACAAAAATATAGAAGATATAAACTATGCAATCAGCCAACTCAAACTTGTGAATGAATTCAAAGTATGGCACGCAAATAAAAGTCAATTTACTTTCTTCTGAAGTGCACATAATACATTCTTCAGAATTTATCATATATTAGGACACAAAGCAAGCCTCAACAAATTAAAAAATAAAATCATTGCAATAATACAAAGTATCTTCTCAGGCCACAATGCCATAAAACTAGAAATTAATGACAAGAAGATAAAAAATATAAAACCATTCATGTGGAAGCTAAATAACAACTTTCTAGAATGCAATTGTGTTATAGAAGGAATTGGTGTCATTGCTGTGTCCTATAGAGTCAAACCAACCCATAGCTGACCCTCTAGCAGGCTTTATCACATGTTATCTAGCATGTTAATCACATGCTTCTCCTGTAGAGCAGCTGGTGGCCTTGAACTACATGCCTTTGAGGTTTCAGTGCAGCTTCTTGCCTTTAGGCCATCAGAGCTCCCTACAGAAGGAGTAAAGAATGAAATAAAAATGTTCCTCAAAATAAATAAAAATGAAAATACAACATACCAAAACCTCTGGGATACAGCTAAGGCAGTCCTCAGGGGACAATTCAAAGCAATAGACAAACACAAAAAAAGAAAAAAAGATGCAAAATTGATGATCTAATTAAATACTTCTGTAAAATAGAAAAAGAACAACAATCTAACCCCACAGCCTCTAGGAAAAAGGAAATTATAAGAACAAGAGCTGACCTCAATGAGACAGAAAACACAAAAAACAGTTACAACCATCAACAAAACCAGAAGGTGGTGTTTTTTTTTAAAGTATCACTAAAATTGGCAAACTTAAAAAAAGTAGAAGACTCATATAACTTAATTAAGAAATGATAGATGTGACATCAAAACAGAGCCAGAAGTTAAATTGATAATATCAGAATATTATGAAAAGATTTACTTTGTGATACATTTGAAAACCTAGAAGATATGGGCTAATTTCTTGAAACTCCTGCCCTACCCAGATTGACTAAGACAGATGGAGAATACTTGAACCTATCCATCACAAAAGAATAAATTGGGAAGGTCATAAAAAGATCCCCCACAAAAAACATCCTAGACCAGATGGTTTCATCTCTGGATTCTACCAAGCATTCAGAAAAGATATATTACCAACTCCACTTAAATTATTTTTTTTAAGAAAAAGAAAGACACTCCTAGAGTTATACTATGAAGCAAGAATAACCCTTGTGCAAAAACCAGGCAAAGCTACTATAAAAAGGGAAAACTACAGACCAATATTTCTGATTAATATAGATGTAAATATCCTTAACAAAATCCTAGTCAATAGAAAGCAATAGCACATTAAAAAAAATTCATCCTAACCAAATAACAGGTATGCAAGGATGGTTTAACATAAGAAACATAATCAATGTAATTGATCACATTGTTGTTATTATGTGCTATCAAATCACCTACAAATCATAGTAACTCTATGTACAATAGCTCTGAATCCTGCTCTATGCTGAACCAACCTTATTGTGTCTGACACACCTACCCCATTACCCTAGTCACTGAATCAAGACATCTCATCAAGGGTCTTTCCCTCCTATGTTGTCCCCCAACTTCCCAACCATAATATTCCTCTCCAAAGACTGGTCCTTCTATGCAACATGGCCAGAGTATGTCAGATGGAGGTTCAGAATCCTTGCATCCAAAGAGCAGCCTGGTTTCACTCTCTCCAGGGTGAACATGTTAGCTCTCTTAGCAGTCCATGATATATTCAACACTCTTCTCCAGCAGCACAGCTCAAAGCCACTAATTCTCCTTTTGTCATTTCTAGTCATTGTTAAGATTTCTGATGCATAGCAAGCAAATGTGAAGACCATGGCATGGATCAGGCTCACCTTAGTCTCGAGGCTGACACCGTTGCTCTTCAGTACTCTGGAGAGGTCCCTGACATCAGACTTTCCCGATGCAATTCTTTTGATTTCCTGGCTGCTGGTACCAAGAGTGTTGATTGTGGAGTTAAGCAAATGAAAGCTGTTAACTCAGTCTCTTCACTGTCTATCATAGTGCTGCTAATCAGCCCAGTGGTGAGAATCTTTATTTTCTTGATGTGTGCTTCAATCCATATTGAAGGGTGCAGTCCTTGACCTTGTTTCAGGTCCTCCTTAGTCTCAACAAGGAAAGTTGTGTCATCTGCATAATGCAGTTTGTTGATGAGTCTTCTTCCAATCCTGATGCCACATTCCTCGTCATAGACGCCAGCATCCTGGATGATCTGCTCTGCATATAGATTGAAAATGCATGGAGATAGGACATATCCCTGGTATACACCCTTCCTGATTTTAAACCATATAGTGTTTCATTGCTCTGTTCTGATGACTGCCTCTTGGTCAAAGTATAGGTTCACACAAGCACAAATTCTGGGATTCTTATTCTTCTCAAACTTAGCCACAGTTTATTGTGATCCACATAGTCAAATGCCTTTGCATAATCAGTGAAACACAGATAGACATTCTTCTGGTATTCTCTGCTTTCAGCCAAAATCCATCTAATATTAGCTGTAATATCCCTAGTATCATTACCTCTTCTAAACTCAGCCTACACATCTGTCAGTTCTCTGTTTATGTGTAGTTCCAGTAATTTTTAAATAATTTTCAGTAGAATTTTGCTTACATGTGATATTAATGATATTGTTCAATAATTTCCACACTCTGTCAGGTCACCTTTCTTTGGAATGAAAACAAATATAATCAGTTGGCAGGTGGTAAGTCCTCCAGATTTCTTGGCACAACTTGGTGAGTGTATCCAGGGCAGATCTGTCAAAGAAAATAACAAGAACCCCATGATTCTAGTAGCTGATGCAGAAAAGGGTATTTGGCAAAATCTAACAACTCTTTCTGATTAAAACACTCAGAAAAATAGGACTAGCAGGGAATTTCCTCAAGATTGTAAAAAGTATATTTGCAAAATCAAGAACCAATATATTCTCAATGGAGAAAGAATAAAAGCATTCTCTTTGAAAACAGGGACAAGACAAGAATGCCCATTGCCACTATTCCTTTTCTTATTCTATTGGAAGTTCTTGCTAGAGCAATTTGACAAAAGAATGAAATAAAAGGCATCCAGATGGGCAAACAGGTGTTTAAATGTCACTATATGCAGGTGATATGATAGTGTATACAGAAAACTCCAAGGACTCAACAAAAAAAACTGTTAGAGCTTGTAGACTAATTTAGTACAGTGGTAGGATAAAAGATCAATGCACAATGTCAGTCTAACATACACATACACACATACACTACAGTCACACATACAAAAACCACACACAAAAAAATAAGAAAGCAATATAATTCACAATAGCCAATCACAAATTGAGGTTGTTGTTGTTGTTATGTGCCGTCGAGTCGTTTGCGACTCGTAGAGACCCTATGCACAACAGCCCTAAACCCTGCTCTATCCTGCGCCAACCGCACTGCCTCTGACACACACATCCCAATTACCCCAGTCACCGAATCAATCCATCTCATAGAGGGCCTTCCCCTCCTGTGCTGTCCCTCCACCCTCCCAAGCATGATGTCCCTCTCCAAGGACCCGTCCCTCCTGGCAACATGTCCAAAGTATGTCAGACGAAGCCCCAGAATCCTTGCCTCCAAGGAGTAGCTTGGTTTAATCCTCTCCAAGATGAATCTGTTTGTTTTCCTGGCAGTCCATGGTACATTCAGTACTCTTCTCCAGCACCACAGCTCAAAGGCATCAACTCTCCTTCTGTCCTCCCTAGTCATTGTCCAACTCTCTGAGGCATAACAAATGATTGCAAATACCATGGCCTGTATCAGGCGCACCTTAGTCTCCAGAGAGACACCGTTGTTTCTGAGTACTTTAGAGAGGTCCCTAACAGCAGACTTTCCCATCGTGATACGCTTTTTGATTTCCTGACTAGAATAAAACTAAGTTGAGACACATAAAAATCTTTACAAATAAAACTACAAAACATTTTTATAAGCAACAATAAAAGATCTAAATAAATGGAAAAATATGTCCTGTTCATGTACTCAATACAGTGAAAATGAAAACCCTGTAAAAAAACAAACTATAGGTTTAAAGTTACCCCAAACAGATACTAAATTTATTTTTCCGAGTAAGGAAAGGCAATTGTCAAGTTTGGAGAGGAGTGAGATCCTAAATATGGAAATCACTTCCGTAACACAAGAATGAAAAAAACAAACAAACAAACAAACCAAAAAAACCCAACCCCAATCAAAAACCAAACAAACCCAACAAGAATGAAGTGAGAGGCATAGGACTTCCTGATCTCAAAAGCTTTTATATAGCTGTAATAATAAAAACAGCATGGCACTGGTACAATAGAACAATGGAGCAGAATTGAGAATCCAGAAGTTAAGCCATATATCTAAGTTTACTGCAGGCAGTGGCTTACATACCCTAAGGGGGAGGGGAGGAGAGGGCAGCCAGGTTGTTCCTGGATGACGGCACTCTGGGTCTCTATGGCTTCTAGCTGTCTCTACATGGTGGTCTGCATGCACAAGTAATCACACACTTTGGGGGTCCTGTGCTTTTTCGGGCTTGTATTTGATGTGCAGTACTGCTCTTCCACCCCACCCCACCCCGAGGAGTGAGGTCCTTGAGGCTTGGCCTAAGGTTTAAGGCAGGCAGTGGCTGGTTCAAATAGTTGGGTTTTTTTGTCAAACATTCTTGTAGGTGGTATAAAACTGGTCTGTGCATTGCTGTACAGAGGTAACTCGTGGTTGCTGTGATGCTTAAACACTGTGATACTGATGTGCTAAAGGTGATAATGGTCACCCATGGTGGATGGTGTTTGGTGGAACTTCCCCATTAAAACAAGCTTGGAAGTACGAGTGGCATCCACTTCCAAAATGGATTGCCTCCGGAAACTCTATGAACAGTGCTCAAGTCTTTTGTTGATAGGGTCACTATGAGTCGTCTACAACTCGATGGCACCAAACAGCAATAATAATGACAACATAGAAAGAGCTACATTCTACATTGGCCTAGTAGACAGAACATTATGCTACCAAGCCCAAGGTGGATGATTTTAATCTGTGGCCCTCAGGTCTGGTTCAAATTGTTTTTTGTCAAACATTCTTGTAGATGATATAGCACTGGTCTGTGCATTGCTGTACAGAGGTAACTCATGGTTGCTGTGATGCTAAACTCTGTGACACTGATGTGCCAAATGTGATAATGGTTACCCATGGTGTACAGTGTTTGGTGGAACTCCCCGATTAAAACAATCTTGGAAGCAGGAGTGGCATCCACTTACAAAGTGGCTTGACTCCAGAAACCTTATGGACAGTGCTCAGGTCTTTCATTCACAGGGTCACTATGAGCTGTCTATGACTCAATGGCACCTAACAATAATAACAACAACCTTTACGTTTAACTGATATTTGATAGGAAACAAAACCTATCAAACGGGGAATTGGCAACTTCTTCAATAAATGATATTTGCAGAACTGGACTATTACTTGTAGAAAGTTGCAACAGGATCCACACCTCACACTGTACACAAAGATCAACTCAAAGTGGATCAGAGACCTATGGGTAAAGCCTTGTTAACAAGGTATTAAGCAATAAATGTTATAGAGGATGTGGAGAGATAGGAACCCTCATATACTGTTGGTGGTAGTTTAAAATGGTACAATCACTCTAGAAGGCAGTTTGGCATTTTCTCATAAAGCTGAACATAAAAATTTCATATGAGCCAGCTATTCCACTTCTGGGAGTACACCCCAAGGAAACTTGAACTGAGACACAAACAAACATTTGTACACCAATATTCATAGCAGTATTATTCACACTTACAAGAACACATAAACAACCCACATGTCCAGCCACAATTAAATGGATTAAGAAATTGTGGTGCATTCTCATAAAGGAATACTATTCAGCATTCAAGAGCAACAATTTCAGAAATTACTATATAACTTGATGATTACTGGAGATCAACTAATGCAGTCTTATAAGGACAAATACTGCATAAGACCATTTTAGTAAAACTAGAAGGCTAACTAGTAAAATATATATGGCTATCTAAGCGGGGAAGACATGGGAGCAGAGGGGTGGGGATGAGCATGGAGGAAATCATAGGGTTGCACAATTTCGTGGGTTACTGGAGGGGGAGGAGAAGTGGGAAAGATCTAGCTGGGATCTGAAAAGTCAGAGTAATGGTAGGCTTAAATAAATGAGAATTAAGCTTATAAAACACAATGTAACAGAATGATACAAGCAAACAAAAAAGACATATTTATGAAAACTATATCATTTTAAAAATGAACGTACTTAGTAACTACTATGTAACTAAAACCAAACAAAGAAATGGAATCCATAAAGGTTACTATCCTAGGTATTTATACTATGATGGCTGACATGTTGCTATTATATTCAAAGTTATGTCCCCAGTATTTCAAATGCCAGTTGAGATCACACATGGTGATTAGTTTTCAGTGGAGTTTACATACGAAGAGAGACTGGAAATCAAGACTGGTCATCCACTCATTCACTTAGGAAACAATAGACCTCCGAAAATCTTATGAATAACAGCAGAACACTATCTGATATAATGCCAGAAGCTGAGTCCCTCAGATTGGCAACACTCCAAATAGAACTCAGAAAAATTTGCATCCAGGCTGAGTAAATCTTTCAGTATCTTATTTTACTGATGAATATTCCTTTCTGATGTGGCATGAGTCAAAATGAGGAGAAATAGCCACAAATATCCATTAATAATTAGAATGTTAAATGTAGGATGTTTGCATCTAGGAAAACTGGAAATTACAAGCAATGATGTGGAATGTATTATGGTCACTATCCTCTGTATTTGTGAACTGAAATTAATGCTATTGACCATTTTTGACCAGATAATCATAGAAACTACTGGTGGCCTACTGGTAAGAAACTGCACTGCAATCCTGAAGGCACAGAGTTCAAATCCACCAGCTGTTTCATGGGAGAAAGATGGACAATTTCCTCCCTTGTGATTAAACTGCCTCAGAAAACCTGCTGTAGGTTTAGCTCTGAGTTGGTTCTGATTCGATGATACACAACAACAACACAACTAGGCCTGAAGTGATAAATTGAAGAAAAGAACAGCAACACAGTCATTGTCAAAAAGACATTTCGAGATCTATCCTGAAGAACAGTGTTGTCACTGATCAGATATCCATATACATGCAAAAACTCAATACCAGCATTATTAAAATTTCACAACTACAACTAAAGTCAAACATAAAGAAACTAGAGCTGTCCACCTATTTCTTTAGTCTCAAGTGGATAAAACATGCAACCAAGATACATTGGTAATTACAGATGATTGGAATGTCAAATAAAGTTGAAAATCAAGTAGAAACATTTATAGTTGAGATGATATATTACCTTAGTTATAGAAATTATGTCAGGTATTAAATGATAGAATTTTGAAATAGCAATGATTATTCATTACTAATATAATTTTTCAACAGCATAAATGGTGACTGTGCAAGTGATCTATACCAAATAGGATATTAAAAAATCAATTGACTATATCTGTAGAATATACAATGAAGTTAAATATAATCAAATATGGTTAGTGACTGCCTGTTGAACAGCCCATTAATTGCTTCAGTACAAGTCCTAACTGAACTTGAAGAAAGTTAAAACTAGTCCATGAGAACCAAAACAGGATCTTAGTACACCTCATCTGATTTATAGACCATCCTCAGGGTAAATTTTATGCATTGAACACTAATTACCAGATGAATTGTCGATGATATTAAGTATATCACACAAGAAGCAAGTAAGTAAGAACAATCATTAAAAGAAAAAGAAAGGAGAAAATATAAAAAGAGTGAAACTTACTCTAGAAAGTAGCATAGTTAAAATCAATGGAATAAATAATGAAATGAGGAAGTGGAACAGAAAATTCCTGAGGCTGATTGGAGAAGAAAAGCAAAGGAATGAAGACTTAGAGTTAGAAAATAAAAAGAGAAAAACATGCTTGTTATTTATAAATTAGTTTTTCAACTCAAAGTTCATTATTCAAGATACAATAGAGAAGGATTCTATACACCAAATATTTAATAGTGTAGAAAGCATCTATAAAAATGCAGACACAGTACACTGATTCACTGAACTCAAAAGGATTAGTTGATATCCAGTCATGTCAGGAAATATTTTATGAGCAAGAACCAATAATACTGAATAAAGCAGTCCAAGTGGCACTAAAGGCATGGAGGAAAAACAAGGTTCCAAAAATCAAGCAAAGCAAACAATTTATCAGGTGAAAAATTTCAACACACAGATGCAGTGCTGGAAGTTTTCATATGTGTATGACAAGGAATTTAAAAAACGGCTACCTGACCTAATAACTGGAAGAGCTCAATATTTGTGTCCATTCCAAAGAAAAGTAATCCAATACAATTCACAAGTATTAAAATAATATATTTAAAATTACATGCAAGTAAAACCATGCTGAAGATAACTTAAAATGGCTGGAATAGTATGCTGTTGTTGTTATGTGCTGTCGAGTCACCTGCGACTCATAGCGACCCTATGTACAACAACCCTAAACTCCTCTCTGTCCTGTGCTAATCGCACTGTCTCTGACACTCCCATCCCAATTATCCCAGTCACTGAATCAATCCACCTCATAGAGGGCCTTCCTCTCC
>NW_006399962.1:53142-76250 GCF_000299155.1 Elephantulus edwardii | reverse complement strand
TTCGGTTGGGTCGCCTTTCTTTGGGATAGGAACAAATATCTATACTGACAAGAATTGATAGAAATCTAAGCCATCTTCAGAAAAGGACATGGACGAAGAGATACTGTTATCGATGTCAGATGGATTTTGGCTAAAAGCAGAGAATACCAGAAACCTATGTTATAAAGGTGTTCAACTGTGTGGATAATAACAAATGGTGGACAACATTGTGCAGCATAATAACTCCAGAAGACTTAATTTTGTTTGTGTGGGACTATGCATAGACCTATATAGCAAGTTGTATAAGTAAAACAAATGGATGGTTTAAAATCTGTATGATTCAAAATCAGAATTTATGTATGTCTATGTTTTATCTCTTCTTCACATCAATATGTATATAGAACAGATAACCCAAGAAGCTGAAATCTATGAAGAAGAACAGGGTTAGAGGGTTAGAAAAGACTCATTAATCTGTGCAATGTATAGACCACACAACTTCCCTTACAAACAGAGGTCATGAAGCATTTCCTAATATAGACTGATAGCCTTTGGTATGAATTACATTTTAACGAGAGAAAACAAAATTATCACAATTTAGCCTGCAAGTAGTATAATGATAAATAGAGAAAATGCTATATTTTCAAGAATACTATTTTACTTGGATCCACAGTTAATACAAGCAGAATCAGCAGTCAGAAAATCAAAGAATGCATTCAACATGTTGCAAAAATGTTTTTAGTGTTAGAAACAAAGATTTCAGTTTGAAGACTAAGATGCGCCTGACATAGGCTATGATGTTTTCACTTGCTTTATGTCCATGCAAAATATTAATAATAAGTAAGGAAAATCAAAGAAGAATTAATGCATTTGAATTGTACTGTTAATAAATCATAATGAATATACCATGGGCTATTAATAAACAGATCTTTTTTGAAAGAAATATAGCAAGAATTCTCATTAGAAGCAGGGATGGTAACTATGTCTCACATGTATTATGTTTACAAGAGGGTCCCAGCCCTTGGGAAGCACAACATATTTTGTAAGTGGTCAGCCAAAGAGATGAAGATTCTTACCTAGATAGATTTTACAGTGGCTGTGACAATGACCTCGACATTTACAAGAATTGCTCAGGACCAAACAGTATTTTGTCTGTCTTGTTGCGTATAAGGTCATATTGTGCTAATTCAACAGTCAAGCAAAGCAGCATTTGGCTTTATAGATAATTATAAAAATCTTAAATTACATTTAGTCCAGGCAATGGCACTAAATATCATATTAAGCTGGCTTGTTTCTATTAGAGATGAAGGTCATTTCCCTTGGCATACACAGGCACAGTTTCACTCTACCTCCAATACTTGGCTGAGCTTTTTCCTGCTGAGAATCGTTCAACTTTAGCACACATAATCCATAAACCCTTCTTGGCTTCAAAATGTATTTGTTTCTTTGTGTAAAAGTTGAAACTCCAGGGAGGTCTACATTTAGAAGGCTTGTACCTCTGCATACTGGTCACTCATTAATCCAACTTCTGTGATTTGCTAGTTTTGTATTTAGACCGACCTGTAAATGTCAAGCACATTCATTATCTCTGGTGGCACAATGTGCCTAAAGTACCAGCTGGAAGTCCTGCCTTTTTGTGCCAGTCTCTAGCTGCAAGGGAAACTACATGGAATAAGGTCAGAGCTGCAAGGCCCTGTTATGCATTTGGCAGGAAAATACTCTTCTAGGAATAATTCTGAAATCAGGCCACAGTGTTGACAGCCTAATAGGGGCTGCATTTGGGTGACATATAAACTTTGACTGGACTGATATAAATGAGCACCAAAACGCCATACCATATAATTTATCCACTTCATTAACATCACACATTACTATCTTCCACATCCCCAGCTCTGATAAACACAAAGGGCAAATGTTTCCAACTGAAGTGATGTCCAAATCACTTAGCAAACCAAAAAGAAAGCATGATGCAGCATCTCAAAAAATAAATGAGGAATTATTGTAAAATGTCTGAAAGGGGAAATAATCATGAAGAATTGCTGTATCGGAGAGTAGCTACAACTTATGGAGACCATACGAGCAACAGATATGAACCTTAGCCTATCCTGTTCCATCCTCACAATCTCTGACCTGCTCAAGCCTATTGTTACAGTCTCCATGTCAGTCCATGCACTGAGTGTCATCCTTTCTTTTACTGACTCTCTACCTTTCCATGCTCCATGTCTTTTTCCAGCTATTGTCTCTTCCTCATAACATGTCCAACATATGTGATATGAAGTTTCACCATCACTGTCTGTATGGAGCACCCTATTGTATATTGTACTTTCTCTGAGACAGACTTGTTTGGTTTTTTGGCAGTACATATGATATATTCAATAATCTTTGCAAGCAGCACAGTTCAAGAGTATGAGTTCTTCTTCTGTCATTCTTACTTGTTGTCCACCCTTCAAATGCATAAGAAGCAAGTGAAAATACAATGACTTAGATCAGACATACCTTGTTGCTGTGTATCGTAGAGTTAGAACCAACCTGTAATTGACCCTACAGTAGATTGTCAGAGGCAGTTAATCATATTACAGGAGATTGCTCATCTGTCTCCTGTGGGACTGCAGCAAGGCTACCTGCCACTAGGCCACCAGAGCTCCCTTGTAAAATCGAGTCAGAACTGACCCAGAGCTGACCCTCCAGAGAGTTTTTAGATGCAGTTAATTGCACAAGAAGAGATTGTCCATCCTTCTTCTGTGGAGTAGCTGGCGTATTCGAACCGCATGCCTTAGGGATTAAAGTGCAATTTCTCACCACTTGACCACAGACATCATCAGTGCGATAGTCTTCTGATTTTCTGACCATTGCTGTCATTGGTGTTGATTGTGCATGCCTTTAAATCATGATATTAAGCGCAGTTATTGGAGTCTCCAATTGGTAAGCATTCAGGCCTTGAGTTCAAACACACACACACACACACACACTGCCTGTGTGTGTGTGTGTGTGTGTGATGTACTGGTATATCTATCAGAATTCCCAGACACTTTGGTTCACTGTGTATCCTCTACATCAGTTGGTTTTTATCAAGATATAATTTTATTTTGGCAGAAAATGAGCATATGCTTCACTTCAGTGGGAATGAGAAGCTTGCCTGTCTTGGAATAGAGGAAAGTTGCAACTAAGTAGAGTTACAAATAAGAGACTCAATTTGTGAGTTGTTATTTTGTTAAATGCTGTTGAGACCAGTACTACTCACAGCATCTCTATCAGCAACAGACCTTTACCCTGTCCTATCCTGTGTCACCTTTATCGTTTCTAACACACTTGAGCTTACTGCTGCCATCACTGTGTCAATCTATCTCGTTGAGAGTCTTCCTCTCTTTTGCAGACCCTCCACCTTTCCAAGAATGATTCCCTTTGCAAGGAAAAGCATTTCCTAGCCAAATGCCTAAACCATGTGCAATGAAGAAGCTTCCCTATTTTTTCCTTTAAGCAGCACTTAGGGTGCACTTTTTCCAAGACTAGCATGCATGTTACTCAGGATCAAATATAGAGAAAATTTATATTAGGACATAGACAGAGACAACTCAGTTTCTCAAGTAGGCAAGAGTAAAGTCAAAGCAAGTTACAATTCTTCTCAAATAGGATCTCACTGCAATGTGGTTAATCCACCAAGCACATGGTGGATAATTCGAAGATTCCTTCCCCAAAAATGAGAGTCATGATTAAAATGAAACCATTAATTGTCATTGTTGACAATTTTTTATTTGGTTTTGAGCTTTATAACATTTTTACATTTATTTCCAGAAATTTTAGGCTACAGAGCACAATAGTTAGGAGTTAGTTGGCTCAAGACATTGGAATTGGCCTTCAGTAGGCTGGAGACTAATGAAGAGATCGTGCCTCAACTGTGTATCACCATACCTCAGGGTTGTATCCTTTCAATCTGTACACTGAGAAAATCATTAGAGGAGCTGGACTATATGAAGAAGAATGTAGCCCCATGTTTGGAGGAAGAATCACAATAATCTGAATTATCCAGATGATACAACCTTCAAAGGGAGGAGGACTTGAGATAATTGCTGGAGAAGATCAAAGACCGTAGCCATCAATATAGATTGCATTCCAACATAAAAAAAACAAAAATCCTCACCACTTTACTGATAAGCAACATTATGTTAGATGGAGGAAAGATTGAAATTGTCAACATCCTCTTACTTGGACACACAATCACCCTTGGTATTGGCAGTCGGGAGATCATAAACTGTATTGCATTTGAAAAGTCTGCTGTCAGGGACTTCTCCAAATTACTGAGGCGCAATGATGCTGGTTTGGAGACTAAGTTGTTTTTTATTCAGACAACGATCTTGTCAATCACTTGCTATGCATCTGTGAACTGGACAATAAATAAGGACGACCGAAGAATTGATAGCTTTGCGCTTTGGTGTTGGAGAAGAGTACTGCATATCCCACGGACTGACAGAAGAACAAACAGATACATCTTGGAGAGATACAACCAGAGTGGTCCTTAGAGGCAATTATGGTGAAACTTCATCTTACATTCTCTGGACGTATTGCTAGAAGAAATTATTTGTTAGTACTGCCCCGGCCCATCCCACGCTCCTGCCTCTGTGCAATTTACAGCCTTGAAAAAACTGCCAGAGGGTCAGCCACAAGCCAGTTCTGATTCAACAGTGTTTAACAACAACATACCTTTTAGAGGCTTCTGGAGTGTCAAATTATTTAAATATTGGCCTTTTCTTTTACCCAGTAATGTTATCAACAACTACTTTCTGCCATTATTCACCTCTTCTTGACCCCCTCATTCCACTAACTAAAGGAATCTTTATAAACTCTTCTGGGGAAAAAAAAATAATAAATCTCCTCATAAAAACTCTTGCTGAACCCAAAAGTTATAAAAGCAAAAATCTACTTTTTAAATTTGATTTCTCTTTTCCTTTTAAATGAGTTTAAGCAGAGATGATAACATTTTTAAAACAGCACCTGAAAAATACACTTTTCAACTGAATAACACAGCCCACGAACATCTTAAAGACATCTTCACATTATTTAGGGCCCAGAATACCTGTTTAAATGTGCCTTCTCAGCTTAAGAATGGAATTGAGCAAGGCCTCTCACAGAGAAAAATGCTGTGATTTTTAACCATACTCTCTTGAAAGAGCATTTTTAAAAAATTCAAATTTTGCTGGGGATACCTTGAGATTTTAAACTTATACCATCAAAATTCAAATATCTATACTTGGATATTGTTTTTGTTTACTAAATCATCATGTCATCTTTGTCCCCTTTTTACATGAATAAAATTCCTTTAATCTTTGCCAACAAATTAAGTCCTTGACTATATCCTTTTCCTTTTACTGAAGCTATAGCTTGTAAGTATTGAATATATCTGACATTTAAACTTCTCCAATATACTGTCATATATATTCCCATTGCCAGGAGCCTAGAGGTTTATTTTAAAATATAGTTTGGGGTGTAGAAATCATTGTTAAGAAAGTAATTTCTTTTTTTTTTCTTTGCAAGAAATAGATGACCTAGATCTAAAAATTTATTTTTTTTCTCTACAATTTTAGAATCTTATTTGGTGTAAAGAACTCTCAAAGGAGATACCCCTTTTCCTAAGACAAAGGTCATTCATTGGTTTGACAGTTCACACACTTTTCCAACTTGGATGAAGTGCCATGCAAGTCCATTGTCAGGGATAACAGAAGAAGAATTGAGACCTTTGAGTTGTGATGTTGGAGAAAAATACTGAATATCTAATAAACTGCTAAAAGAATGAACAAGTACTTTCTGGACAAGGTGCTGATGCAGTGCTCCTTGGAGGCAAGAACAGCAAAGCTTCATCTCTCATACTTTGAATATATTGCTGGGTGAGGCTTTTCCTTGGAAGAGGATATCATTCTTAGAAGAGTAGATGCTCAGTAAAAGAGAGTAAGACCCCCACTGAGTTGATCAACACAGTGACTCCAACAATGAGCTCAAGTGTATCAGAAATGGTGAAGATGGCACAGGATAGGACAGGATTCATATCTATTATTTATAGGGTCACTAGTAAGTCATACAACTCCAGTAGACAGGATATCTTTTTCTAAGTTTTTGGTATCCCTGGGTACCAAAAACAGCTAATGAGCTAGGCTACTAATCAAAAGTTTAGGAGTTCAAGTTCACACAGAGGCTCCTTGAAAGAAATGCCTGGTGATCTACTTTGGAAAGACCAGCTATGGAAAACCATGTGGAACACGAGTTGGAATAGACTCTACGAAAAAGCTTTACAGTCGCCTAAGATTTATATTGTTGTTGTCACTATTAGCTGCCCGTAAGTACATTATAACCTATAATGACTTCATGAACAACTAATCAGAGCCTTGTGGCATCCTTATGATCTCTGACATGCTTGAGCCCGTTGTTACAGTAACTGTGTCAATCATCTTGTCAAAGGTCTTTCGCTTTTTCTTTGGTCCTTGCCTCTCCCAGCATGAAGCTTTTCCATATTGAAGACTGTAGTCCCTGACCTACAAATATTTCTTGTTCTCCTTAGTTTCAGCAAGCAAGGTTGTGTCATTTACATAAGGCAGATTGTTGATAAGTCTTCCTCTAATCCTGATGCTACATTCCTCCTCATAAATTCCAACTTCCTGAATGATCTGTTCCACATATAAATTGAAAAAGTATTGAGAAAGGACACATCCCTGATGCACTCCTTTCTTGATTTTGACCATGCAGTGTTTCCTAGCTTGGTTCTGACACTGTTTCTGGATCTAAGGGTAGATTTCCCATGACCACAATCAAGAGTTTTGATATTCCCATTATTCTCAATGTTAGCCAAAATTTGTTGTCATCCACATAGTCAAATGCCATTACCTAGTCAATAAAACACATAGACATTCTTCCGGTACTCTGTTTTCATCCAGGATCCATTTGACATTGGCAATGTCCCTAGTGCCACAGCCTCTTCTAAACCCAGCTTACATTTCAGACAATTCTCTGTTTATCCACTGTTCCAGTCATTTTTAGATAATTTTCAGCAGGATTTTGCTTTATTGTGATATTAGTAATTTTGTTTGAAACTTTCCACTCTCTCAGATCATCTTTTTTTTTTTTTTTTAATGGGAATAACTATGGATCTCTTTCATTCAACTGGCCAGGTAGCTGTCATCCAGATTTCTTGGCACATTTTGGTGAGCATTTCCAGGTCAAAATCTGTTTGTTTATTTTTTTAAAGTATGTCAATAGGTATTCAATCAATTACTGGTGCATTTCTGTTTGCAAGTTCCTTCAGAGAGGTGAACTTCCTCTTTCCTCATTATTGTCTCTGGATTATTGTTTTATGAAATCCTTTGTCAGCCAAATGGTCTTGATTCCAGGACTCTATGTACTTCTTTCAATTTTTTTATGCTTCTTGGATCATTCAATATTCTATCCATAGCATTTTAAAGTATTGCAATTTGAGGCTTGAGTTTGTTTTCCAGTATGTTCAGGTTGAGCAATATGGAGTGAGTTCTTTCCTTTTGATTTTCTGACTCCAGCTCTTTACACATTTCATTACAATACTTTGTCTTCCCAAGCTGCACTTTTAAATCTTCTGTTCCTTAACTTTCTGGTTTCTTTATTTACTTCTCAGCATTGTAGTGCAGTCAGTATTCAGAGTCCCTTATGATCTCCATTTCTGTCTTCTAACTCTGTCTTTGTAATGACCTTTCGCATACTTCGTGGAGGATATTCTTGCTAGTCACCCATAGTTCATCTTTTTTTATTCATTAGTATTCAAGGCCTTAAACCTGCATTTTTTTTCATTATATTAGTTTATTTACAAAATTTGAATACATTGTTTTTCAGACCAGATTCTTCCTGCTTTTGAGATGGGTTTTAAATTCAGATGGGATAGACTCAAGATCAAATTTTGGTTCTGTGGCTGAATTTTAATTTTCTTTAGCTTCAGTTTGGACTTTCACATAAGTAGTTGGTGGTCTGTTCCACAATCAGCACCTGGCCTAGTTTTTACAGATGATATTGGGCTTATCCAATCCTTCTTTCCACAGTTGTGACCAATATGATTCTTGTGTAATCTAACAGGTAAATTCCATGTGTAGAGTCTCCATTTGTGTTTTATATAAATTTGTTTTTGTTGATTGCCCTCGAGTTGAGCACAACTCATAGTGACCCTATGAACAAAAGGCCTGAAGCCCCTCTACAACTATTGACATTTATCAAAGTTCATAGAGGTTCCAAGGTCATATTGTTTAGGAAGTGGATACCTCTTCAAATCATTGATTGTACAAAATTCCGTCATTCTATCTCCAGCCTCATTTCTGTCACCCATTACATAATTTTCAACTACTGATCCTTCTTGTTCTCAACTTTTGCATTCCAGTCACCAATTATTATTAATCTCAGTTATATATGCAATCAATTTTCAACTGCAGAAGTTGGTAGAAATCTATTTTCTTCTCTTTGGCTCTGGTTGTTGGTGCATATATCCAAATCATTACAACCCTTTATATCACAGAACCAAACTCTGCTCGGTTTTACACTTTTTTCACAATAACCACTATGCTTGAGCCCCTTATTGTTGTTACTGTGTAAATAAGTCCCCCTAAGGCTTTTTCCCTCTTTTCCCATGATTGCCAACCATGCTGTTTTCATGAGGGACTGATAAACTTCTGATAATATGTCTAAATATATGATATGAAGTCTCATCATCCTCATTTCTAAGGAAGATTGTGGGTGCACTTCTTCCAAGACAGATTTACTTGTTCCTTTAAAAGTCCATATATGTTTGAAAATCTTCACTAGCACCTCAAATAAAAGCCAATAATTCTTCTTTGCCCTTCTTATGTCCAACTTTTACATGCATATGTTGTTGCTGTTGGTCGTCTATTCTCAAGTTAGAAATAAACTAAAGCTGAGCTTCTAAGAAGTTTTTCAGAAGCTATAAATCCCAAGGGAAGTGAGCACCCATCTTTCTCCCACAGAGCAAGTGGTGGATTTTAGCCAAGTGCCTTTGAGTTGGCAGCACAACTTCTTACCACTAAGCCACCAGAGCTCCCAGTTAAAAATTCCGTGACTTGGGTACAGTAAAGAGTATAAAAGATGATAGGAATTAATCAATACACAGATAAAGGAAATATAAATTTTTATGACATACATAAAAATAGGGGAGTTTGTTTCAGAAATATTACAGAAGTTGTGCAGTTTTTCACAACAGAATATATTTATTATCAGTATTGCTAACATGTTTCCTTTTAAAAAAACAGATGGGATAATTGTGGGTAGAAATCAGTGATGATTGATTTTATAAAACACAATGTATGGAAATAATAGTATGAAATACAATGTGATAGAAGGAATATGTGAAACACAGTACATATGAGTGAAGCACAGTATACATGAATTTTGTATGCAAACCAATATAAATTTTTTTTTAAGATTTGAAAAAAAACCCAAACCAAAAAAACTCAGATAACTTGACTTACTAGTTATCCTTGGTATATTTGAAAGTAGCCCAGGAATTCATTAATTTAACCTATGTATTGAATTGTTTCTATATATCTGACGTTTGTCTAAATGTTGGGAATAAAAGATTTCTTAAAACAAAATTAAAAAATAAATCTCTAACCCTTTATAGTTGACATCCATATCATATAAAACATATAATATACATCATAAAATACCATAATGAACACCTATTTAGCACAAATAAAAAACAGAAAGAAAGAAAAAAGTAATCAACTTGATTTTTTACTCCCTTTCTCTCTTTAATCCTCCTGCCCTCCTCTTTGTCTACTTTCAATGTTACTGCTGCTGCTAATGGTTCTTTATGCCTTTTCGCTTATTTCTTATGTCTTCTCCTCTTTTAATTTTTTAAAAATTAATTTTAATGAAAGTTTACAGAGACTTAGGGTTTCCAGTCATTCATTGTTGCACTTTTCTCCCTGCCCACCTCCCCACCCTCCCAGTTCACTCTTCTCCTTGAAAAGTAAAAGAAAAAACTCTTTCATTGTTATACAATTGCTCCTCCCAAGTCCACTCCACTGTGCAGCCTTCATTCTGGATTCCTGTCACGACAATAATACCCAATCATATATCCCTTTAAACAATTCTCTCCCTCATCTGTTTAAATGCAGTATATATCATTCATCCCATCCTTCTCTGTCTTCCCTCAACCCTGATGTCAGTCCTGTTTTACAACAGTGGCCCTATGCAATATTTTTCCTTCTGTGACTGAGATATTTCACTCAGTATAATGTGCTCCAGGGTCACTCATTTTGTATAATATTGCATGAATTCCTTGTTTTTCAATGCTGAATAGTATTTCATTGTGTGACTATACCACAGCTTCTCTATCCATTCATTTGTTGATGGGCACTTGGGTTGTTTCCAGCTTGTGAACAAAGCAGCAATAAACACAGGTGTGCATATATCTGCTTGGGCAGCGGTTATGGTTTCTTTAAAGTAAATTTCCAGTAGTGGAATTGCTGGGTCAAATGGTATTTCTATTTGCAACTTTTTGAGAAAGCGTCATGCAGACTTCCATAGTGGTTGCACCACTTTACACTCCCACTAACAGTGAATAAGGATTCCAGTTTCTCCACAACCTCGCCAGCATTTGATGTTTGCTGTTCTGTTAAGTTTTGCTATTCTTACTGGGGTCAGATGATATCGCATAGTTGCTTTGATTTGCTTCTCTCTTAGAGCTAGGCATTTTGAACATTTCTTCTTATGTTTGTTTGCCATCTGAATGTCTTCTTTGGTGAAGTGTCTGTTCATATCCTGTGCCCATTTTTCGATTGGGTTATTTACGTTTATCTTGTTGTGGTGCTCGAGTAGTTTATAAATTCTAGATATAAGTCCCTCATTGTCAAATATTTTCCCCCAATCTGTGGCCTCCCTTTTTACCCTGTTGGAGAAGTTTTTGGATGTACATAGGGATTTGATTCTTAGAAGGTCCCACTCATCTATTTTATCCTCTCCCAGTTGTAGCTTTCCCAGGATGCTTGGAAGATTGTTTATGTTGTGGATTAAGACTTCTAGAGTTCTTCAAAGCTTTCTTTAATGAAGTTTATAGTCCTTGATTTTAGTTCTAGGTCCATAATCCACTTTGAATTGTTTTTTGTATATGGAGTGAGGTGTGGATCTTGCTTGAGTTTTCTGCAGATAGTTTTCCAATATTACCAGCACTATTTTTTAAAAAGGATGTCATTTCCCCACTTAACTGATTTCATCTCCTTGTCAAAAATCAGTTGACCATAGGTAGATGGGCTGATTTCCGGGTTCTCACTTCTATTGCATTGATCTATATGTCTGTCATTGTACCAGTACCATGCTGTCTTGACCTAAGTCTCTTTCCCCTGCAACTTATTTGTCTTCTCTTTTTTCTATAGTTTTTCGTTAATCACTGCCCTTTGTTCATATTCAAAATCTCAGAGGCCTGATACTTTAACTTACCTTAGGATCCTCTCAGTTTTCTAATATGTTATTAAGAGACTGTATTTATTTTTTCTCAGGAGAGTTTCAGAAATAATTTTCTTTCTTTACACTCTTCTCAAGACCAAGAAACCAGTATATTTAAAGAACTTCTCTCTTATTTTTGTGATCATAGACTTTTGTTCTCAAAAAAATGCTTTCTCCTTTTCAAGTAAAATTGGTAAAATTTAAAATCACTTTGTGACTTATAACTCTTTTTCCTTGTATATGTCAATCTACTTAAAGTTGTAGACTCACCTTGGAATTCTAAGTTTTATTATATTGGCTAAGTTTGTAGATTGAATATAAAAATATATAGTCAGAATTACATAATGCTTTGGCCATCTTTTGAATGAGAAAATGCTTTGATTAGGTGATCTTTAAGTTAAGATCACTCTGGAATCATATATTATTATTATTATAATTATGTGTGATATGCGGTTACTAAGAGGAAAGTCTAGCAAGTCAAACAGCCTGGATTTAAATCACAGATGTAAATTTTTTCAAATTTGGTATGAGAAATTATTTTGAATTTTTAGACTCTCAATTTCTTCCGCAGCAAATGGTCAGGACAACCATTATACAGTCTTCTTGGGATTTAGTATGAATATGAATGAGACTTTGCTCTCTGTAGTTAGAATCAGTTTCATGGTGGTGAGGTAAGGGGTTTTTTTGTTTTGTTTTGTTTTTAGGGTATAAATGTTCAACAAATGAAAACTGATTTCAATAATAGGATTTATATTTTCGTCTACCGGTACTGCCTAAAGAAGACTACTGATTATTCATTGTTGTTGTTTATTGCAGTCAGGTTGAATCTATCCAGAAGTGCCTCAGAGGAAGAGCAAGTTGCCTAATCTACTTTAAAAAAATCAATCATTGAAAACTGCAGTGTAATGAATCAATTATATGGCATGTCTAGTTAGTGGTAAGGAGTTGTGTTGCTAACCCAAAGGTACTCAGTTCAAATCCATCAGCCACTCCGTGGGAGAAGAATGGTAATCTCCTCCCATGTAATTTACTGTCTCTGAAAACCCACTGGAGGGTCAGCTATTAGTCAGTTTTGCCTTAATAACTCTTCATAACAACAAAAACAGTATGTCCTGTAAGTCCCACAAAAGGATTGGCTCAGTGCGAGAATCATTTTTGAAACTGGCAAAGGATATATAAAGGCCAACTCCACTGAGGTTAAGGGAGACTAACTAGTAACAAAAAGATTGGGGTAAATAGTGTACCTTTAAACCTAGAGTCTTACATTGAGAGCCTTCTAGACCTGGAAGAAAGATCTGTAACACAAGATTACAGGATCCTGTGACAGAGGTTTAGCAAAGTTTTGAAAAAGGTGCAGCTGGAGTGTTCCTTGGAGGCAAGCAGGGAAAAGCTTCATCTCTGATACTTTGGACGTGTTAAGTATTGTTGTTGTTGTTAAGTGCTGTCGAGTCCAATATGACTTGTAGCAACTTTATGAACAGCAAATCTGAGAGGAAGACCCTTGACCAGGTAGATTGACATAGTAACTGTGACAATGGGCTTAAGTATTTTGCAGATTGTGAAGATGGTGCAGGACTTGTTGCCAGGAGAGATGGACTTTGGAAAGGTGGAAGGTAAGTGAAAAAGTTGAAGACTTCCAATGAAATGAATTTTATCTGGTGATGCAGTGGGCTGAAGTATACCAGAGATGGTAAGGATACACAGGATTCAGATCTGTTGTTCGTAGGGTCACTATGAGTCTTAATTGACCCAACAGCACCCAACAACAACAACAACAAGCAACAGAGACTCAGGAAATTCTGCTTGAAGTTCTTTCTGACCACAAGGCATGGACCAGTGGAGCCCCCAGTAGCAGAATAGAAGTCTTGTATAGACTGTATTCTGGAAGCAGTATTGATGTAAATACAGCCTTTGACCTGAACCAAGGCATGTTACCCAGCTATATAAGCATTCATAGAATGGAGTACTATGTGGCATGCAGAGGCAATGATTTTGTAAATCATTACCTAGCTTGGGAGGGACTGGAGAGTATTATGCTGAGTGAACTGACTCAGTCCAGTAAGGACAAATACTGTATAAAACCATTATTGTAGACTGAGCATGAGAATCTAAGAGAGAGGGAGGGGAGAGCAGAGGGATGAGGATGTGCAGGGAGAGTGGGGTAAATTAATCATGGAATTGTAAAATTTGATGGGGAGGGTGAGGGAAATTGGAAGAATCTGGTCTGAAAAACAATGAATTCAAATTTTGTAAATAAGCTAGTATAATTAAAAATTTAGGAAAAGAATGAATGAGGATAATTTGGGGAGGAATAAACAATTCTTTTTCCACTGTCTGCTCTCTAAAAGTGATAATCATGGCTTTCACTTTGCCAACATAATCTGTCTTGTGCCAGGCTCAATCACAGATGAATGAATGTAGCACTCATAGCATGGTTCGTGTGGGTGTGTGGCTGTGTCTCAATCCTAGCAATCTAACAACAGTTTAAGAGCACGGCATGTCTGCATGTGCAATGCAGAGAGAAAGAGGGATATAAAACATCTCTGTAGCACAGTTCACCCTGACACATATGGCGTCACCATGAGTTAGAATCAATTCCATGACAACTGCTTTGGTTTGTTTTGTAAAATGAACTTAGAAACTTACACTAATTTTTATCAAATTATAGGAATTTAGTGACAATTAACAGATTTAGTAGACAAGTTTGGCTCAAAAAATGATCTGGAAGAATGAGAAAGCAGTTCTATCTCCTTCTTCCTTGAATTTCCACATACTTAAGACTACAAATAAAACCTCACTAAAATTAAGCTACACTAAAGAAACTACATTTTTTCCCCCTAAAAAAAACCCACTAAAATCATACGTATGACCCAAAGGAATCCCTTTATAGAAGTTTAATTTTCATGTCTATATTGGCTGAGGAAAAAAAAATATGTTCAGGAAACTGTTTCAATATTACAATGGCAGCTGGTTAACCATGCCAGAGAAAATCTCAGCATCTATGAAAGTTTGTCGGCCATTGCCAACACCAACCTAAACCACACTTCAGCTTGCTTGAAAGTCCCTAGACTATTTCATATTTTGTGTAATGAGTGGTAATTTAGAAACCTATTTTGTGTCTGACATAGAACAAAGAGCTATAGTGCTACAGTGGCTATTCAACTGCTATCTGAAAGGTCAGTGGTTCAAAACCATGAGCCACTTTGTGGGATAAGATATTATAATCTTCTTCTATAAAGATTACCAGCAATAGAAAACCCTGTAGGGTTGTTCTGCTCTGCCCTACAAGGTTTCTGTGAGTTGGAATAGACACCGAGGCAGTTGGTTTGGTTTGAGTTTGGCACAGAATAGTGTTGATTTGGGAGATAAAATAAATGTAGGCTCTTGGTCATATGAAATCCTCTCTGATATATATTATGCTTAGTATTGGTATTGAAAGAAGCCCTCATTTATAGAAAGGAATTGAGAAAATAAGCTGTCAGAGATCATTACTGATAGTAAGTGGCTGAAGATGGAATTCTGAACATTTTAAATTTACTAGTATCACTCTCAATTTGTTTCATAAAAGGAACTCAAATACATATTTAATAATATTTTGGTGTTTTCCTGTTGGAGAGAGACCACCAGTACTTACTTTTCCTTATTTAATGGAGAAATTATGGGACCAAAACAGTGAGTGAAAAAACCAACCAACAGCGAACTTAATTCTGACTCCATATGTGTCATAGTAGAACTGTACACCACAAATCTTGAATGGTTGTGCGATTACAGAAGCAGGTTGTTAGGCCTTTTTTCCAAGGTGTCTCTAGGTGGATTTGAACTGCCAAGCTTTCAATTAGTAGCTAAGCACTTAACTATTGGTGCCACTCAAAGACTAAAAAATAAATCAGCACAATCTTAAATTAGAATTCTCATCAGTCATGATAGTTCATCTTTCTCTTTTGTGAAGCAGAATTGCAATGAGGGAAATAAAGGAGAAACTTAGTAAACTCAGCGGATCAGTGCATTCTCTTACCAGAAGGCCAAGGCATATGAGTCACCACCAAGAGTTTGTTTGGTGAACATCCGAGCAAGGATAGAGAGTAGTGAGTGGGGAGATCTAGAACCTGGCATCAGTAGAAAATAATGACATGAGACATCACTTTCTAAATGCACACAGACCAGCTATTAGCATTTCTCCCTTGAACATGAGAAACCCCTGAAAGTAAAGTAACTTGTTTTCATCAAAATAACATATTTCAAGTAGTGCTCAGTTCATTTAGACTCCTTTATTGCATATTTTTGCTAATGTTTACCATCAGTTAACACAATGGCTCCTAGAATATTATTACTAGCCATCAATGACTACAAATACATAGTTCAACAGCAGAAATTGCACACCTATCATTACGTTTAATCCTCACATTGGTAGGGAAGGACGTTTTCTTCCAAGAGGTCAGTAAAATAGTAGAAACTTGGAGGAAGATATTGGCACAGCCCTTAGTTTACCATCTGGAAAGAAGACAGAATTAACTCAAGTATGAGAAACACAACCCTCTTCTTTAGCTCTAGAGTCAAGTAAACATTTCTGAGGTTTGAAGAAGGTAGAAGGCATAAAAACAATTACCTTTGAAGTTGATTGTGAATAGTATATTATAATTAGCAATAAAGGAGCAATTATCACAGTTAATAAAAGTCTATTAAAACATGTGACAGGTAAAGAAAGCACAATGGGAGAAATTAAATGATCTATATATGCTGCCAGATTTTATATTGGGTGTTAGATTATTTATAGGACATATGTTCTAGGAAAACAAATGTTTAAGCTGGAAATGAGAAAATCTGAAGACATTTGCTTCTTTGAAGTATTGAGGTTTTACATTCTTTTGGTAATTTATATTCTCTAAAACTTATGCTCCTTCATCTAGTAAAGTTTATATTATGTTCTAAATATATTTTATATAAAAAGATTTTCTTTTATAAACAAAAAATTTCAATTTACCCTAAAATAGTCCATCTCATAATATTAATGAAAAGTGTAACACGATTTCATGGCACTTCTCACTGGCCTCCTGCTCCCTGCTTCCCCTCAGAGCTAGCCCTCACTTTCTAGGCTGCAATTCCTTCAGTAAGACACTTTTGATCTGCTCTTTTCACCTCATTGCAACTGCCCAGGATGACAGAGCTGAGCCTTCCGCTATTCTGTATCATGTCATAATCGCCGTCATCATGAAGCTCATTGTTGTAGTCACTGTATGAATCCACCTCGGTGGTACCTAAGAACAACAATAACATGCATTGCTGCTGTTGTTATTTGCTGGTAAGTCAGAATCAACTTGTACTTGACCCTCCAGTGAGTTTTCAGAGCGTGTAAATTGCTGGTGGATTCAAACTGTGTGTTTTTGGTAAGACAACACTACTCCTTACTATTAACCCACCAGAATTCCCATATGTTTTTGTTATCAGCATATGTGTCATCAAGTCGCTTGTTGGGATTCATAGTGACCCTATGCACAATGCTCTGAACCCTGGAAGGTTACCCATACCACAATCTGCTTGCTAAATGTTGCCCCTATCTGCATATATTTATTTTCCTTTGTTTTCATAAGTCCTCTTTTTCTCTTCCTTCTACCGTTCTTGTAGGGCATAAAACTGCATTTAGTATTTAAAACAAAAATGTTTTTTTTTGAGTTGTTGTTAACTGCTTTACCAGAAAATCTGTTTTCTTATTTATAAATCCTTTTACAGTTTAATGTCGTGTTTGAACATTAGCATTATGATCACTTTAAATGAAAGGTTTGTAATCATTTCAGAAGCTGAGTAAAGGGACCAAAAAGTTCACAGGCGCCCACAGGCAGACAAATCACAGTCAACAATAGTTTTAAGTGCACTGTCCTGGGTCAGAGCTTGCAGTCCACACAGAATATGAGAAAATATGGCTCCAGTTTGAAAACTATTCAGAAATGTGACTAAGTATTCTTAGGAATAACTGGGGAAATAGCAATCGTTCTCCTCATGCCTTTCCTTCCTATCAAAAGTAGATTACAAAAACAACAACAACCCAGGAAGCACCATATGAACAAGAGCCTATGGTAACAAAGGAAGATATTCAAGCTTTGCAGAAGACACTGGAAAAAAAAATTAAGGTACCAGGAATAGATGGGACACCTATTGACATTTTTCAACTAACAGATGCAACCTTGGATGATATGCTCACAAGTCTATGCAGCAAATTTGGAGGATTAGCTATATGGCCAACTGACTGGAAGAGATCCATATTTGGTCCCATTCCCAAGAAAGATTACCTAACAGAATGTGGAAATTATTGAATAGTATCATTAATATCATATGCAAGCAAACTATTGCTAAATATCATCCAAAAACAATTGGAAAAGTATATTGACAGGAAACTTCCAGAAGTTCAAGTTGGATTTAGAAGAGGCTGTGGCATTAAAAATATCATTGCTAATGTCAAATGTCAAATCAATGTCAAGAAGACAAAGATGCTCACCATTGGATCAATTGGTAGCATCAGGATGGATGGTGAAGAGATTGAGATTGTTCACAGCTTCAGTTTGCTCAGCTCCACAGTCAGCATATTTGGCACCAGCAGCCAGAAAATAAAAAAATGTATTGAGATGGGAAAGTCTGCTGTTAGGGACCTCTCTAAAGTACTAAAGAGCAACGGTGTCTCTCTGGAGACGAAGGTGTGCCTGGTACAGGCCATGGTCTTTGCAATCACTTGTTATGCGTCAGAGAGTTGGACAATGACTAGAGAGGACAGAAGGAAAATTGATGCCTTTGAGCTGTGGTGCTGGAGAAGAGTATTGAATGTACCATGGACTTCCAAGAAAACAAACAGATTCATCCTGGAGAGGGTTAAACCAGGCTGCTCCTTGGAGGCAAGGATTCGGGGGCTTTGTCTGACATACTTTGGGCATGTTGCAAGGAGGGACAGGTCCTTGGAGAGGGACATCATGCTTGAGAGTGTGGAAGGACAGTGCAAGAGGGGAAGACCCTCTATGAGATGGATTGATTCGGTGACTAGGGTAATCAGGATAGGTGTGTCAGAGGCACAGGATAGAGCAGGGTTTAGGGCTGTTGTACATAGGTTCGCTCTGAGTTGCAAATTACTCGACGGCACAGAACAACAGCAACAACAAAATGTCAAATGGATCCTGGCTAAAAGCAGAGACCATGAGAAAAGGCATTTGACTGTGTGGATCACAACAAAAGAGCAATGATGTCAATTTGAAAACTAAAGTGTTCCTGATTCAAGCTATTATTCATCTGAGAGCTGGACGATAAATAAGGACTATACAAGAACTAATGCCTTTGAGTTGTGGTGTTGGAGAAGATTACAGAATATCTCATGGGCTGCCTAAAGAATGAACAAGTATATCTTGGAAAAGGTATGGCCGGAGTGTTCCTTGAAGGTAAGGAAGGCAAAGCTACATCCCTCATACTGTGGACATGTTGCTAAGAGAGGTTATTCCTTGGGAAATGATATAATGTTTGGAATGGTGAAGGGTCAGGGAAAAAGGGGAAGACCTCATGAAGATGGATTGACATAGTTACTGTTATTGATGATCTTAAGTCTATGATGAGATGGATGCTGTGAATGGCACAAGATAGGGCAGGATTCACATCAGTTGTTTATAGGGTTGCTATGAGTTATAATTGACTTGACGGCCATATGAACAAGAGCCATCTTGTTCAACCGTATGAACTTTAGTCAGTGATAATGAAGAAAGAAATTCAAGCTGTACTGAAGGCACTGAAAAAAAAAATAAGGCCCCAGGAATCAAAGGGATACCCATTAAAATTTCTCGAATGACAGATGCATCCCTGAATGTGCTCACCAGTCTATGCCAGGAAATTTGGAGGACAGTTGCCTGGCCACCTGACTGGAAGACATCAATTTTTTAAAAAGAAAGCTCTGGTAGCTTTGTGACAAGAATCTGTGCTGTAATCCCAAAGTCACATGATTCAAATTCACCAGCTGCTCCACGGGAGAATGGGCAATCTCCTTCTGTGCATTTAACTGCCTCTGAAAACCCACCAGAGCATTAGCTTAGGGTCGGTTCTGACACAACAGTACACACAACAGCAGCTAGAGTTCCTGGGAAGGCCTATTTACTTTTAATAACATTACAGAAAATAAATGTGAAACTACTATGTTTAAGTTTACTTTAACCATCTAGTAATTTCAAGAAGTTATTTCTTAATATCATTTGATCAATACATTGCTCTCACAATTTTGCATCTTGCAAAATTATGATGACATAGTATATATAATATTATTGGAATTTTTCAAAGAAATATCAGATATGAGTATAGTAGACTCATATAATAGTTCTTTTAATTTTTTTAAGTTAATTGTTAATGCATATTGCTTGGTTTTGATATTCTATTGTTGTGTTTCTCTTCAGTTGTTATGTGCTGTCGACTTACTTGTGACTCATAGTGACCCTATGTACAACAGCCCTGAAACCTGCTCTATCCTGTGCCAACTTTACTGTCTCTGACACACTTACCCTCATGACCCAAGTCACTGTATAAGTCCATTTCATCGAATGGATTTTCAGAGGCAATAAATCTCATGGGAAGAGATTGTTCATTTTTCTCCTTGGAACAGCTAGTGGATTAGAAATTCATAACTTTGGATTGGAAACAGAGCTCCTTATCAATAATCCAACATGAATTCAAGCATATCAGAGACCATAAGGCCAGCACAGGATAGAGCGAGGCTGAGATCCCTTGTTCACAGGGTCATATGATTTATAGTCAAGTTGATGACACCTAACAACAATACCAAGATTGTAAGCAATTTCCTTGAAATATATCTTCCTCTAACTTATACATAAGTTTCACTAGTTTTGGTTCTCTAGAGAACCCAGTCTAAGACATGGAGGGAAGAAATTTAATTCTCAACAGTTATAAAGAGTTGTCAAATGAAACGTTGACTGTTCTATACCATTCTCAAGACTGTTGCTGTTTGAGCCCATTGTTGTAACCATTGTGTTAATTCAGCTCATTAAAGATCTTCCTCTCTTTTGTTAACCCCCTACTATATTAAGCATTATACCCTTCTCCAGGGAATGACCCATTCTGATAATAAATCTAAAGTTAAGTGAGACAAAATCCATTGGTCCTTGCTTCTAAGAAGTATTCTAACTTGACTTCTTCCAGGACAGGTTTACTAATTCTTCTGGCAGTCAGCAGAATATTTCACTTATATATACTTTGGAGATACTACAGGTTCAGTTCCAGACCACTGCAGTAAAGACAACATTGCAATAAAATGAATTATGTGAAGTTCATGGTTTCCCAGGACATATAAAAGTTATATTTACATTATATCAGAGTCTATTAAATGTGTAGAGACATCTTGTAAGACTTTGAGATAATATGAAAACAACCAAAATGTGACATAAACACAAATGACACCTGCTGTTGAACAGTGGCACCTATAGACTTTCTCAATACAACACTGCCACATTGTTGGTGGGATTGTGCAATGATACAACCTCTGGAAGGCAGTTTGGCCCTGCCTCAAAAAGCTGAATGCAGAAATTCCATATGACCCAGCTAATCCACTGCTTGGAATATACCCTGAGAAAATGAGAACTGAGGCACAAACTGACATTTGTACACAAATGTTCATAGCAGCATTATTCACTATTGCAGAAACATGGAAACAGCCCAAATATCCAACCACAAATGAATGTATTGGGATATTATGGAATACTACGCAGCACACAGGAGCAATGATTTTGTAAATTATTACCTAACTTGGGAGGGACTGGAGAGCATTATGTTGAGTGAACTAACTCAGTCCCACAAGGATAAGTATTGTATAAAAACATTATGGTAGAATGAGTAAGAGGGATGGGAGAGGGTGGAAGCAGAGGGTGTTTCAAATCCTTTTCATTCTCAGCAAGTGATGTTGTGTCATATGACTATGTTGTTGTTGCTGTTATGTTCCATTGAGTCAAATGAGACTCATGATGACAGTATTAAAAATAGATCTAAAACTTGTACTATACTATGCCATCCTCATCATTTCTGACATACACAAGCCCCTTGCTCCTATCACTGTTATCAGTCTATCTCATTGAAGATCTTGCTTTCTTTTGTTGTTCTTCTGCCTTTCCAAGCATGATGTAATTTTCTAAAGAATAGCCCTCTTAACAACCTGCCCAAAGTATGTGAGATGAGCCTCCACCATCTTTGCCTCCAAGGATCACTCTGTCTGCACATTCTCCAAGACATACCTGTTTGCTCCTTTGGAAGTTTATGGGATGTTCAGTATTCTTTTCCAACACCAAAACTCAAAAGCATTGCTTATTCTTCTGCATATTTATGTTCTTAAGTGCCATGCCATCAAGTCAAATAGGACTCGTAGTGACCCTATGAACAAGAGATCTGACCTCTGTCCTATCCTGTGCCATCCTTATCACCCTCAACGTTTGAGTCATTCCTGTGAACACTTTATCAATCCATTTCATTGAGGGTCTTCTTCATCTTTGCTGACCCTCAACATTTCAAACATGCTTCTGCATATAGCAGGTTCTTAATGAGCTTTCCCAAGTCCTGATGCCTTATTCTTCTTAGATAGTTCAGAGTCTTGAATTACTTGCTCAACAAACATAATAAATTAATTTGGTAAAAGGTTAAGTCCCTGTCATACATCTCTCCTTAGAACAAGCAATATTGTTTTCTGTTTAGAAGACTGCTTATTTGTCTATGTCCAGGTTTAAGATGAATATAAGTAAAATTTCTGGAATTCCCATTCTTCACAGTGGTAGCCATACATTTTTATGATCCATATTATTGAATATTTTTAACTATTGCATAGTCAAGAACATGCAAATAAACGTCTTCTATTTTCTTCTTTCTGCCAAGCTCTATTAGAGATTACAATGAAGTCTTGTTCATCATCTAAATGTCTTCTAGATGTCTCAGTTCTTTATCTGGCTTGGATGTTTGTTAATTCTCTGTCACTACCTGCTATAACTTACTTTTTTTAATTAAACTTAAAAAGATTTTATTTGTGCATTATTTCCTCATCCTGTAAGAACTTCTTTATATGGAACAGACACAGTTATGGATCTCTTCCAATTGGTTAGACAGGTAGCTTTCTTCCAAATTTCTTGTCACAGTCAAGTGAACGCTACTAGATCTTCTTCCACTTGTTGGAACATCTCAATTTGTACTCTGATAATTCTTGGAGCCTTATTTTTGTTTCTAATATTTTTAGTGAAACTTAGACTTTTCCTTTCAATATCATAATTTATTTATAGTACTGAAGAGCAACAATATTAGTCTGGAGACTAAGGTGCACCTGATCCAGGTCATGGTCTTTGTGATTTCTTACTATGTGTCAGAAAGCTAGACAATGACTAGGGATGATAGAAAAAGAACTGATGTCTTTGAGCTGTGGTGAGTATTGAATGTACCATGGACTGCTAAGAGAACAAATAGGTTTGTCCTAAAGATTGTAAAACCAAACTGCTCCTTGGAGACAAAGATTCTGAAGCTTCATTTGACATACCTTGGACATGTTGCAAGGAGGGATCAATTCTTGGAGAGCACAATGGAATACTATGCTGCATTAAAAAACAAGGAACTCATGCAATATTATTCAAAATGGTTGACTCTGGAGAACATTATGCTGAGTGAAATATCCC
>NW_006399962.1:40432-45537 GCF_000299155.1 Elephantulus edwardii | reverse complement strand
GAGAACTGCTAGAAGTCCAGGCTGGGTTTAGAAGGGGTCGTGGTACTAGGGATATTGTAGCTAATGTTAGATGGATCTTGGCAGAAAGCAGGGAGTACCAGAGGAATGTCTATCTGTTCTTCATTGATTATGCAAAGGCGTTTGACTGTGTGGATCATAACAAACTGTGGCTGACTCAGAGAAGAATAGGAATCCCAGAACACTTGATCATGCTAATGCGAAACTTATACTTGAACCAAGAGGCAGTTGTCAGAACACAGCAAGGAAACACTGAATGGTTCAAAATTGGGAAGGGTGTACGCCAGGGATGTGTCCTGTCTCCATACCTTTTCAACCTGTATGCAGAACAGATTATCCAGGAGGCTGGACTCTATGAGGAGAGATGTGCCATGAGGATTGGTGGAAGATCCATAAACAATCATCATTATGCAGATGACACAACCCTGCTTGCTGAAACTCAGGAGGACCTGAAGCGCTTGCTGCAGAAGGCCAAAGACTGCAGCCTCCAATATGGATTGAGGCTCAATGTCAAGAAGACAAAGATTCTCACCACTGGACCAATTGGCAGCATCAGGGTGGGTGGTGAAGAGATTGAGATTGTTCACAGCTTTAGTTTGCTTGGCTCCACAATCAACATTCTTGGCACCAGCAGCCAGGAAATTAAAAGACGTATTGCCATGAGAAAGTCTGCTGTTAGGGACCTCTCTAAAGTACTCAAGAGCAATGGTGTGTCTCTGGAGACAGAGGTGCGTCTGGTACAGGCTATGGTCTTTGTAATCACTTGTTATGCGTCAGAGAGCTGGACAATGACCAAGGAGGATAAAAGGAGAATTGAGGGGGAGCTCTGGTGGCCTAGTGGCAAGAAGCTGCACTGCAATCCCAGAGGAGCACAGTTCGAATCCACCGGATGCTTTGCCGGGAAAGGAGGGACAATCTCCTCCTGTACCAGTCAGATCTGATTTGACGGTACACGCACACACACAAATAATAAAAGGAGAATTGATGCTTTTGAGCTTTGGTGTTGGAGAAGAGTGCTGACGGTGCCATGGACAGCTAAGAGAACAAACAGATTCATTCTAGAGAGAGTTAAACCGGGCTGCTCCTTGGAGGCAACGATTCTGAGGCTTCGCCTGGCATACTTTGGTCATGTTGTAAGGAGAGACCGGTCTTTGGAGAGGGACATCATGCATGGGAGGGTGGAGGACAGGCGCAGGAGGGGAAGGCCCTCTGGGAGACGGATTGATTCAGTGACTGGGGCAATCAGGATGAGTGTGTCAGAGGCAATGAGATTGGCACAGGACAGCAGAATTTAGAGCTGTTGTACATAGCGTCGCTATGAGTTGCAAGCGACTCGACTCGACGGCACATATCAACAACAACAACAACCTTTTATATACAAATATTTATTTTTTTCCTCAATATTTACCAGTATCAAGCAATACCGCATTGCAAAGATTTATGTATATGTCTTTTTATCAGGTCATATATGCAACATCTAGAAACCGTTTAGTCAAAGAAAACAGAAATGTGTATTGTTGATATGCATCAACAAATTGCCATCCAGTAATGTTATGACAAGATCTCCAGGGGTTCAATGGTTAATAGTTTGACTGCTAAACAAAAGACTGGAAGTTTAGTTAGGAGAAAGAGGTGACAACCTGCGTCCATTAAGAAAAAAGTCACTGTATCAATAAAAATTGGTTAACACCATTTTTCTGGTGTCAGTTTTACCAATAAAATTGATTGAAACCATTTCATGAGTTATATAATCAAGAAACAATGGACCTGAAGAAAGAAGTCCAGTTTTTACTGAAGGCATCAGCAAGAAAAAAAAAAAATAGGCTCTAGGAATTTATAGAATCCCAATTTAAGTGTGTCAGCAAAGAGATGCAGCCATAGACATGCTCACTTGTCTATGGCAAGAAATTTGGAAGAGAGTTATTGGGCCAAATGAATAGAAGAGATTTACATTTGTTCCCATACTCCAAAAAAGGTAATCCCACAGAATGTAGAAATTATAAAAAATAATATCATTAACGTCACAAGCAAGCAAAATCTTACTGAAGATTGTTCAAAACCTTCTGGAGTAGTCCCTAAGCAGGGAACTTCCAGAAATTGAAGCTAGATTCAGGAGGTCATGAAATGAGTAATATTATTGCTGATAATAGATGGTTCTTGACTGAAGGTGGAGAATATCAGAAAGATGTTTCATAACTATGCAAAGGCATTTGGTAACATAGATAATAATAAATTATTAATACCATTGATAAGAATGTGAATTACAGAACACATAATTTTGCTCTTTTGGAACCTGTTCAGAGACCAAGAAGTAGTTACTCAAATAGAACAAGGGAATATTCTATGGTTTAAAATCAGAAAAGGTGTGTCTCGGGTTTGTATCTGATCGGTATAACCATTAAATTTGTATTCTAAGCAAATAATCTGAGAAAGTGAACTATAAGAAGGAGAATGGGGGAGAATGGGGAATCAGAATTGGAAGATGACTCAACAACTGCATAATGCCTATGATGACACATCCTTGCTTGCATAAAGTGAAGAACACTTGAAGCATTTACTGAAGAAACACAGCCTTCAATATGGACCCATCTCAACATGAAGAAAACAAAAATGCTCACAGATGGACAAATAGGCAACATGATGACAAATGAATAAAAGAATGAAGTGGTCAAGATTTTCATTTAACTTGAATACCATTGAATCAATAACCATTGTAGCAGCAGCTAAGAAATCAAAATACATATTGCACTGGGAAATTCTGCTGCCAAAGCCTTCTTTAAAATGCTCAAAAGCAAAGATGTTAATTTAAAAACTAAGGTGCTTCTCAGTCAAGCCATGGTGTATCCAATTTCTTCATATGCTTGTGAAAGTTAGACAATAAGTTCAGAAGACTGAAAAAGAATTAGTGCTTTTTATTTGTTGTGCTGTCAAAGAATATTGAATGTAGTATGGACTTCCATACTATTAAAAAAAAGCAATCTATTTTTAAAGAAGTGTATCCATGGTATTCCTTAGAGGCAGGGGTGTTGAGACTGTCCCACATATTTTTATTTATTAGAAAGTATCAATTCTTGGAAAAGAATACCATATTTGGGAAAGTGGAGAATCAGAGAAGAGGTGGAATATCTTCAACTCGATGAATTAAACCAGTGACTGTAACAATAGGCTTATGCACAATAGTGAAAAGACTGTGAAGGTGACACACAAACAACACTGTTGTCTGTTATCAATGTGGTTGTTGTGTGTTAGAGCTGATGCAGCATTTAACAGCAACTAACAAGATAGAACAGGCCAGGTTTAGATCTTGGAGGAAGGTTATGTCAGGTTCTACTCTTGGTCGCAGAGAATGAAAGTGCCTGTGTCTTTATGTTATTGCCAATATATGTATTAAATAAATGTAAATTTTGGCTGCTTTGATGTCCATAAGATGGTGTGGTGTTCATCTTCAGAACTCTTATTTGAATTGAAAAGAAATTTCTTTTTACATTAAGACCTACTTTTATTTCCTTTTAAGTAAAACTGTGAGAGTTATTGATTGATTTAAACAAAGTAGAAAAGAAGCAGAATACAAAGGCGAACTTACCATCTCTGTCCTCAAAAATGAAAGTTCAGAATGAAACATAAGAAGCCTGAGCAGTTTGCATCAATTGAATTTTTCTGAAAGCACTGTGCTGACTGAGGGGTGGTGAACGTAGGGCAAGTCTATGGTTTCCTCCCCCCACCTCCTTCACTTTTTTCTTTCCTACACTGTCCATGGTACTTATACCTCATTAGCCTCAGATTTTTGATTACTGTAACATTTCCCTATAAACTCAGATGTCATTCGAGGAAGTTCTGATTTACTGCTTCTTAAAACCCACTGAAGGGTCAGCTATGAGTCAGTTCCAACTCGACAGCACGCAACAACAAATGTCATTCAGCTTATTGGATTTTGATTGCCACCACTTAGCTCTTTTGGAGATAATTTTCACTTTCACCTTTTGGCATAAAACATATTCAAAATCTCTAGCTATCAGACAGATGCAAATCAAAACAGCTATGAGATATCATCTCACTCCAGCAACAAGAGCAAAGTTCAACAGAGCAGCAAACAGCAAATGCTAATGAGGTTGTGGAGAAACTACAATCCTTATTCACTGCGAGTGGGAGTTTAAAATGGTTCAATCACGATGGAAGGTAGCTTGATATTTTCTCAAAAAGTTGAAAATAGAAGTACCATTTGACCTAGCAATTTCACTGTTGGAAATACACCCTAAAAAAACCAGTACTGCCATCCAAATAGATGTATGCACACCCATATTTATTGTTTCATTATTCATAATAGCTAAGAGATAGAAACAACCCAAGTATCCATCAACAAACAAATGGGTAGTAAAACTATGGTATGTTCACACAATGGAATACTATGCAGCACTGAAAAAATTGAACTTGACATGGAGGGTGTTCTACTGAGTGAAATGTCTCCATTTCAAATGAAAAACACTGAATAACACCACTGTTATGAAACAGGACAGACCTGGGGGTTTGGGAGGAGAATAGGAAAAGAGTGGATAGATAATGAACACTCTATTGGAAGAGATGAGAGAATGAACTGTTTAAAAAGGATTATATAAGTAGACATTATATGTAAGAATAAGAGGTACATTGCAAAGAGGACTTGGGGAGAGTAAAAGAAGAAGGGAGAGAGGAAATTATGTAACGATGAATGAATATTTTTAAAAAAGAAAGTGAAGTGGGAGAGGGGAAAGGGAGGCTGAAGGAGGAAAATGTTCAACAATGGATGAATGAAAACCCAAATGTTCTGTAAACTCACTGAGATTGTTAACAACTTTAGTCTTCTTGGCTCCACAGTCAACACTCTTGGCACCGGTAGCCAGGAAAAAAAAAAAAGTATTGCCATGGGAAAGGCTGCTGTTAGGGACCTCTCCAGGATACTGAAAAGAAGTGGTGTCACTATGGAGACTAAGGTGCATCTGATACTGGCTATGGTCTTTGCAATCATTTGTTATGCATCAGAGAGTTGGACAATGACTAGGGAGGATAGAAGGAGAATTGATGCCTTTGAGCTGTGGTGTTGGAGAAGAGTA
>NW_006399962.1:34130-40332 GCF_000299155.1 Elephantulus edwardii | reverse complement strand
GAGTGTTGACTGTGGAGCCGAGCAAACTGAAGCTGTGAACACTCTCAATCTCTTCGTCATCCATCCTGATGCTGCCAATTGGTCCAGTGGGGAGAATCTGAGCCTTATTCCATACTGAAGGCTGCAGTCCTTGACCCTTCGCAGCAAGGGTCAAGGACTGTTTTATGATACGTTCAATTTATTCTTTTGTAGTAAGTCTGTTCAGGTTTTCTACTTCAGTGTATGTCCATTTGTGGAAGCAGCCCAACTTCCCATCAGCGAATAAATGGATAGAAAAACTATGGTACATTCACCTAATGGAATACTACACAGCACTGAAAAACAGTGACTTTATAAATCACTAAGAACATGAGTGAACCTGAAAGACATTATGCTGAGTGAAATATCTCAGTCACAAAAGGACAGATATTGTATAACACCACTATTATATAAAAGGACTAACATGAGGAGTTGAGAGGAGAATAGTAAGAGTGGATACATAATGAACTCTGTATTGTAATAGATGAGGGGAGGTATGGTCTGAAGATAATATATGATTAGTAGTTAAATGTATGACAACAATCTGGAACATGGACTGTAATACAAAGTGAACTGGCCGAGAGGGAAGGGAAGAGGATGGAGGAAAACGTGCTGCAATATCTGTAAACTTTCATTAAAAACACAATTAAAAACCATTTTTACAAAGAAAGAAAGCAGAAAAGCATTTCAAGAGTGAAAAGAATGTAATAAAACCTTTAAAACTATCCTAGAGAGAGAAATCGAATGGAAGTGAGATAATTTAGATCGGTAAAGAAAAGGGTGAGAAGGATGAGATGTGAACTTTATTACTCTAGACTGTAATGAACTAGAGGTTTACTCATCTCCACATGAAGTACTCAATACAGAAAGGAAAACATTCTACGAGTATTGGCTGTATTGCAATTATGTAAGTCAGTTAAAGCTATGAATATACATCTCAGGAACCAGACCTCCTTCTTCCGTGTACTCGACAACTATTTTTATCTTCTCATAATTTTTATAATATTTAGTGCAGTATGATCTAGAATTGTATCTCTAATCTTTTGTTTTATATTTTTGTTGTTGCATACTGTTAAGTTGGAAGCAACACATAGCTGTCACTCCACAGGGTTTTTAAAGGCAGTTAATCACATGGGTGAAGATTACCCATCCTTCTCCTACAGAGCAGCTGGTGGCCTCGAACTGCATTATTTACCTTAAATAATGACTTGTGTTCACACATTTATAAGGAGTTTGAATTTTCCTCCTCTACGCTTAAATGTAAAGCACATTTGAATCCACCAGATGTTCTACTGAAGAAGGGCAATCGTCTCCTATGCCAGTCGGATCTAATTTGATGGTACACAACAAGGTGGGGGGGGGGGTGTAAAGCATAGAATTAATATAACCAATAGTTTTTAGTCAGATTATAAATTGAACGATGCTAGAGAAGAGTCCTGAATATCCTATGGACTACCTCAGAAAAGAGAAGCAAGTCTTGGAAAAAGTGCAACCAGAGTATTTTTTGGTGGCAAGGATGCTAGAGCTTTCCAACACACCTGTCCTCACTACTCCAGTCACAAAGTCAATCCAGCTCATCAAGAGTCTTCTCCTTCTGCACTGTCTCTCCACCCTCACAAGCACAATGTCCCTCTCCAAGGACTGTTTCCTCCTTGAAACATGCCCAAGGCATGTCAGACAGAGCTCCAGAATCCTTACCTTCAAGGAACAGCCTGGTTTCACCCTCTCCAGCACGATCCTGTTTGTTCTTTTAACAGTCCACAGTATATTCAATACTCAAATACCCTGACTCAAAAAGATTTTCCCATTTTTATGATGAAAAAAATATAATGAAAATTAGTATCTCAATAAACTACCCTCCCATCATTCTTAAAGGCTCATGTGAAGGTTGCATATCCTCACAAACAAGGTACTGCAAATCTCTTCTTAGTAAAAGTTCAACCTAAAATTGCCATCTGCCATCATCCTGCTGCATCCAATAAAGGGCTTGTAACTGCTACAGACCAGCTGGTCATTTCTCTCATTACTCAATGCAAATAAGTAATGGAGGAGTGTATGACATAAAATAACATTTAAAATATAATGCCACACTAAAAAAAAAATCTAAATACCAACAGAACGTGGTTTTTAGGCCATGAGACTGAAAACAGCCTGTTGGAACTCATTTTGTTTGTTAACAACCAAACCACTTTGGAATGATTTCTTCTTTTCCAATGTGTAATGGTTCATTTCATGCATGGAACAACTGTAATGAAAACAGCTCTTCGCTAAATCTTTGCCTTTGGACTTTAAACTGCAATTAAAATAATATTTCTCAGATCTCGCTTGTTATCCATCTCTGCCTATGTGTGGTGTTTAGGTTGTGGTATCTATCAAAACTTCTTTGCCTGATAAAAAAATATTCAAGAAGCAGAGAAAAACTATTTTAATGAAACCGTGGATGGGAGTGAAATGGATAGTTTTCCAAGAACGTGGAGATTCAGGGCTTTTAAGCATAAACAACAGCCTTCATGAAATGCATCAATAAAAGAATTAAAGATTTGGGAGGCAGCCAAAATATATGGTTGTGACAAGTGAGGAAAGGGTGTCAATAAATTTACATCCCATTACGAGAGACAGTCAAGGTGTTGTGGCCATAAACTATTTAAATTAGGATGGCAGAAGTTCTGTTTAGTGCATTTGGGGACCACATAGGAGTTTTCTCTCCACTCTTCAAAATCATCCCCATCCTCATGTTCTTAATGAAAGTCCAGTCACTAAAGCTGTAACTTTTCTACATCCAGAGATTCAAAAACATAGAGGACAAAAGATCACCCATCCTCTGCTACTATTCTGACCCAGCTGAGCTCATTGTTTGCTCCTGTGCATCTCTCCTTTCCAGGTCTCTTTTTCCACTGCTGCTGTCCTTGTTCAGGTCACTATCATTTCTTCATATCACTACACCGTCCCTCATATATCTCTCTGTCTTTGGTTTATTCTCACTATTTAAAAGTTATTATTATTGTGCACATGTTGCTATTGCTATTTCCATTTCATGGTAATACATGTGTGTCAGAGCTGAACTGTGATCTCCACAGGTTTTAGTTACTGATTTTTCAGAAGAAGATCAACAGCGGTTTTCTCCTTCAAGGTACCTCTGGGTGACCTTAATCTTTCAAAGTCTCAGTTAGAAACTGATCATATTAACTCTTTTTACCCTTCAGGGAATCCTTGTAGACATTTCCATTGGAGAAAATAAGCAAGTGGAAGAGTAAGATACATGGAAGAAGTCTGTGTGAGAGTCTGTTTCATTCATATCATTGTCTGTAATCGAACTCAGTTTTACTGTTATATTTCCAGGAAATGTCAAAATTCAAAACCATTACAGGAAGTTTTCTTTTGTGTTACTTATCATCAAAATTATTTTTCAGGTTTCAGTTTTGGTTTATATATTTTATATATAATGTTTATATATAAATTAAATTACAATTTCAGTCACAGGAAGTGTGTTAGTTGGAAGCAAAAGTTATTAGTATATTAAGCTCAATTACTAATACAAATCTTAAATATGCACACCAAACAAACACATACAACATACTTTTATTAAACAGATCTCAAATAATTTCATTATAAAGAAGTTTCATTTTCAGCTTTCTTTTTCATATGTTAAGATTTTATTTTAATGATAAAAATAAATACCTGCAAACTCAATATCCAGTTCAAGAGTTTGAGCATAAATAATGACTTTCCTTTATGCTTTCTCTCCATCATTCATCTTGTGACATTGTCACATTGTGATGGCTTCTGTGTTGTTGTGATGCTAGATCAAATAAATTTGTCTTGTATGTAGTGCAGCCTAGGTGCTTCCAAGAGTCCAGAATGGATTTGTATACTTGGGGCACGTTCTCAGGAGGTGCCAGTCCTTGGTAAAAGGACAGTGTGCTCTCCCTCAAGCCAAGTCCTTCATAATTTCCCAGTGATAACTGTCATCTTGAAGTTTGTGCTTATATTCCTTAGCTTTCCACACACACTCATAGTCTTAGAATATTTATGTGCCTGGCCAGTATAATACAATCTGAGAATCTTGGAACCTGTATAAGGTAGAAAAGTCTTAGAGCAGTAAATCTCAAATATTTTCCACTAAAAAGCCAATGATTTTACCCTGCCAAAGATAGAAAGCTTGAGAGACCAGAAGTCACATCCTTAACTCTCACAAGTTTTACCATAGTATATATATATATATATATATATATATAGTTGTTGGGTGCCCACAAGTCAAGTATGATTCATAGTGACCCTGTGAACAACAGATCTGCACCTTGTCCCATCTTGTGAAGTCCTTATCATCTCTGATGTGTTGAGTGCATTGCTATAGTCACTGTGTCAATACATCTAATTGAGAGGCTTCTTCCCTTTAACTGACTTTCAATCTTTTCAAGCATTCTGTCCTTCTCCAAGGAAAAGCCTCTCCTAGAAGCATGTCCAAAGTATGCAAGATGAAGCGTTGCCATCTTTGCCTCCAAGAAGACACTTTTCTCAAGATTTATCTATTTGTTCTTTTGTAGTGAATGGGGTATTCCGAATCATCTAATATAACAGAGCTCAAAGGCGTCAATTCCTCTTTTGTCATCCTTATTCATTGTCCACCTAGCAAATGATGGGAAAAACCATGACTTGAATCAGGTGCACCTTAGTCTTCAAACTGACATAATTGTTCACCAATGATTTGGAGTGCTCCCTGATAGAGGATTTGCCAATACAGTATGTCTCCTGATCTCCTTACTTTACTGCTGGTACCATGGATATTGATCATGGATCCAAGTAAAATGAAATTTTCCACAATCTCAATCTTTTCCCCATCTATCATGATACTTAGAAATGGTACATAACAGCTATTTAATAGTTACATAATAGTTAGCTATTTTTGTTGCTGTTTGTGTGTAGTAGATTATTCATTCTTGTGTGAAGGACCATCTAAATTGTCTATAGTTTGTTGTTGTTATTGTTTTGTACTGTAACTGTGTGCTGTTTTGTGCAAACTAAGAGAATAAGGTAAGCCCATGCTCAGATTTCAGTGGAGTACTAGACTAAAATAGACTACTAAGAAACAGTGGACAATCTATTTCCAATGGAAATGTTCCGGAAAACGATAGCCCAATTAACAGTCCATCCACGCAATGGTGGAGGACTGGAAAAGGCTATTATGTGTGGGATCACAACAAATGAGAAGTTGACTGAACTGCAGCTAACAACAAAGACGCAACAATTTTGGGTTTTTTATCTGTTGGAAATATTAGAAAATGAATTCCACATAGCATGACCTTGTGCAGTATTTTTTTTTCTTTTGCTCTTGGCTACTTTTTTGTTACTCAGCATTATTTTCATTAGAAAACTAGAAGTCACTAGTTTTCATTGCATAAAAGACTGTTTAGGAACTAAAGCAGGATGTTTGCACTTCCTTCAGAAAAGTTCCATTTATAGCAGTTTATTATTCAGTACTATTTAGTAAACATTGGCTGAGCAGGTGCAGTGTGCTGTGAAATAAAGTAGGCAATAAGACTGTGAAAATGAACAAGGCAAAGATCATAATACGATGGGGGAAAACATATTTTCACACAAAGACATAATTTAGAATTAATTCAATTGTTGACATAATGATGAGTTTCTACAACTTAAAATTTTTAACATATTAAAGTAAAACATCTTCCTTCTACCATTGTCCATATGTGTGGTTCATAAGCCGCACCCTCAAGTAGATAAGCAGTGTAATCTCTCATATATTTGCCAGAGAATTTATGTATACATGCATATGCACAAATTGTAGATTATTTCACAAATGTGTTTGCATTTTACTGTTTTCATTTTATAGTATTCCTCAGACATCTTTCTGCATAAAGATCTAATGTGTTGTGTTCAATAGGTTCTCAGTTTACATTGCATTGATATCCAATAACCGGCATGGGGCATTTTGAATCAGATGATCATATGATATACTACTCTGGAGATGAAAAGGTGAGGAAAAATGGGGTTGCTTTCATAGTTAGAAAGCCATTTCTAGATCCGTCTTGAAGTACAATATTGTGAGTGACAGGATAATATCCATATGCATACAAGGAAGTCCAGTGAATACCACTATCATTCAGATATATACACCAACAACCAGAGCCAAAGGAGAGGAAATAGAAGATTTATACAAACTTTTACA
>NW_006399962.1:22471-27545 GCF_000299155.1 Elephantulus edwardii | reverse complement strand
CAGCATGCTTGGGAGGGAAGAGGGACAGCATAGGAGGGGAAGGCCTTCTAGGGGGTGGATTGATTCAGTGACCGGGGTAATTGGGATGATTGTGTCGGAGACAGTGCAATTGGCACAGGATAGAGCAGGGTCTAGGGCTGTAGTACATAGGGTCACTATGAGTCACAAGCGACTCGACAGGACAAAACAACAATAACAACAATATTAAAACCGGAATTAAAATAAAAAGAAAATAAAAAAATGAAAACTAACTCTAAAAACCTTTTGAATAAAAAAATATTTTAAATTTAAAATATGTTACATTTAATTATTGGAACTATAGTGAGTAATTTCTAGCTTTTGTAAAATTTAAGCGTTAATAAAAGTGTGGCATCAGGATTGGTGGAAGATTCATGGACAATCTGCATTATGCAGATGACACAACCCTGCTTGTTGAAACTGAAGAGGACCTGAAGTGCTTACTGCAGAAGGTTAAGGACTGCAGTCTTCAATATGGATTGAGGCTCAGTATCAAGAAGACAAAGATTCTCATCACTGAGTCAAATTGGCAGCGTCAGGATGGATGGTGAAGAGATTGAGATTGTTCACATCTTTAGTTTGCTTGGCTCCACAGTCAAAACTCTTGGCATTAGCAGCCAGGAAATTAAAAGATGTATTGCAGTGGGAGAGTGTGCTGTTAGGGATCTCTCCAGAGTACTGAAGAGCAATGATGTCACTCTGGAGACTAATGTGTGCCTGATACAGGTCTTTGCAATCACTTGCTATGCATCAGACAGCTGGACAATGACTAGGGAGGATAGGAGAATTGATGCCTTTAAGTTGTGATTTTGGAGAAGTGTATTGAATATACCATGGACTGCTAAGACAATGAACAGATTCACCCTTGAGAGGTTTAAACCAAGCTGCTCTTTGGAGGCAAGAATTCTGAAGTTTCATCTTACATACTTTGGACATGTCGTAAGGAGGGACCAGTCCTTGGAGAGGGACATCATGCTTAGGAAGGTGGAGGAGAGGAAGACCCTCTATGAGGTGAATTGATTAGTGATTGAAGTAATGGGGTGTGTGTGTCAGATACGATGAGACTGGCGCAAGACAGAATAGGGTTTAGGGCTGATGCACATAGGGTCACTATGAGTTGCAGGCTACTCGGGTGCATAACAACAATACAAATGAAAGGTCTGTTATTGTGTACCATGGAGTCGGAATTCACCCATAGTTGACCCTCTGGTGGTTTTCAGAAGCAGTTAATTGCATCAGAGATTGTCGAAACTCATGCCTTTGGGGGATTGCAATGCATCTTCTTGTCACTAGGCCACCAGAGCTAATTATCTAATTTCTCTCAGCAGCACTGTCATTTACTTTCGAAAAATTTCTTCCTTGTTGCTCAGAGAAATTAGGTTACTAGATTCTCTCTCAGCTAGTGTACCTTGGAGCATGTTGTATCCCATACCCAAGAATTCTAACTCCAAGCCCAATACATTATCTAACAAGCCTTTAAGTAGTTGGCTGTGATAACGTAAGCTCTGGTTCTCCTTTGCCTCTGTCTCTGTCCGGTGAGTCCATAGAGAGGCTGTTAGTCAGCCTGAAAAGAAAAGAACTAACTGCTTCTCATCCCCGTAATTCCCCTTTCCAGGCCTCACTTGCATTGACTTTTCTCTGTGCCTGCTGTTAGCACACACGTTCCAGTCAGACTAACTTAAGAGACTTACTTCATAGGCAAGTTGGTGCACAATTGATTAGGAATTTCTTCCAGTCTCCTCTTGACCTGGCCTTTACACAAGGTTTGCCACTACAATCAGAAGGACTGAATCACTTACCTTGTCTATGGGGATATTTGTTCTTTGGTCTAAAATATATTAACACAACCCTGAAAGGAACCCTTTATTCCTTTGGTATCCCTCATCACTATCCTTTGAAGTGTTTTTGAAAGGAGCAGTTGAATCAGAATCTTTCATGAAATTGTCAGTCTGATTCCTTGGAGGTCCAAACCCAAACATAATATTCACACAAACCAACACACACTGTCTCTTTTCCTGTACCCAAGAGCTTTTCCTTTTTAGCACAGAAAAGCTGTGTGTGGTTTCCTTCTTTGTACAAGGAGGGTCTATTTTATTTTGCCTCTAGCCTCTATGGCATCAACTGATAATTTCTTAAGGGTTCTGATTCTGTTGAATAAAGAACAGTTGAACTGCATCAGGAGCAAAGAGTGTGGGTGCTTTCTTGATTTACTCAGCTTTGAAACTATTCCTATCAGGGACGATTGGTTATTTGCAATGAACTCTGTTGACCATATCCCTGTGGATATTTAAGAAATAACTCCAACTGAGTAACGAGTCTTGCCTTATAATAAGGTTTCTTCCTTGCAAACAAAAGGCCAAGGGAAAAATTCTTTGGATTGATTCAGTCTTTTAGGGGCAATGAGCTGACCTTAGACTCAACAGACACAGAAGGTGATAAGTAGAGAGAAGCAATTTTGGAGAAAGATTACAAATAAAAACACAAATAAGGATGTTAAACCGCAAAAAGCTCTAAGATTCAATGCCTCTCGAGTAATTAATGTCCTTTCATTTAATAAAATAGTTCATGCCTTTGTTATGTGTTTTCACTCTTCTACATATCTTATTTTTACTTGCTATTTATACTTTCGTTTCCATGTTTCTTAAAGTTAATAGCCATTCAATAAAATTTTAATGTGTTCATGACAGAGTGATTCTGAGGCCAGTATCTCTTCTTGAGCTCCCTAGTCTCTCTCCTATCTCTTTTCGTAGAATTTCTCTTCTCTATATTATACCTTTTACCTTTATTTTTCGCTTATTTGTGGTTTACCAGCATTTAAAATTGCAAGTCTTTCTTATCTTTAAACAATGTTTGTTTTCAACAAAATGCTTTCTCTGTGGCAATCAGTAAATGATCCCTTTTTCTGTTTTATGTACTTATCTACTCTCGTTGTCTCCCTTTCCTCATTTCTCTACTTTTTTAAAGAAAATACCCTTTGAAGCATTACATCTATCCCCACAAAACCCAGTAGCCACTTTCCCAGGCTTATTTAACCTGTTCTTTGAGTAAACTTTGACATTGCTGACTACTTGCTTCTTCTAGGAACAATCCATTACATTGGCTTCATGATACAGTTTTCCTATATATTCCTCCGCCCCTCTCGATATTGTGTCTGTGTTACCTGTGAGGGTTTCTCTCCTCAGTTGTTTGTTTTATTAAGATATTGTTAGCTTCATCCTGCATCCCTCAGTGACACTCTACTTAGTTTCCTGGAATATCTTTTCTAATTTTGTGGGTTTTTTTCCATGCTTTGCCTTCCAGAGAACTCTCTGAAGCTCCTAGATCTACTTATAGAACTGCCTACTAAATATCTACCTTTCATTATCTTTGATAATATCACACTTAAGTGGTCAAAAAGCATTATCTCTTTGAGAATCTTGTTTCTCTATTTTCTAATTTCATTGAATTAGAGGTATAGATGGTCACCTGTAATTTCTAATTCACTGGTGCTATATGGAATCACAAAGTTTATTCATTTAAAAAGATAATTTTTTTCCCTCCTAGTTGTTGTTACGTTCCGTCAAGTTACCTGCAATGAATAACGACCCTATATGCAACTGCTCTGAAGTTTACCTTGTCCTGAGCCAGTCTCATTGACTCTGACACATCTACCCTCATTGCCTACGTTACTATATCAATCCATCTCTTCCGGGTCTTCCTCTCCTCTGCTGTTCCTCCACCCTTCTAAGCATGAGCTTCAAAATCCTAGCCTCCAAGGAGAAACTTAGTTTCAACCTCTCCAAGACAGACCTGTTTGTTTACTTGGTATTTCATAGTATGTTCAAGACTCTTCTCCAGCACCACCACTCAAAGGCATCAATTCTTCTTTTGTCATCTTTAGTTATTGTCCAGCTCTCTGATGCAAAGCAAGTAATTGTGAAGACCATGCCATGGATTAGGATCACCTTACTCTCTAGACTGACATCTTTGCTTCTCAGTACTCTGGAAAGGTCCCTGATAGCAGATTTTCCCAGTATAATTTGTCTTTGGAATTTCCTGTCTGCTAATATCAAGAGTGCTGATTGTGAATCCAAGCAACTTATAATTGTTAATAACCTCATTCTCTTCTGAACCAATCATGGTGCTGTCAATTGGTCCAGTGGTAAGAATTTTTGTTGATGTTGAGCTTCAATCAATATTGAAAACTACAGTCCTTGACCTTCTCCAGCAAGCACTTCAGATACTCCTCAATTTCAGCAAACAAGGTTGTGTCAAGTTTTTTCTCCAGTACAAGTCACTATTTTACTTTTTTATGGAGGCTTTCTCCCAAGCATCCTCTATACCTTCATTATTTCATAGCAGATATCCATTCCCATAAATAGTCAGATAGATTTCTCTGTGGTGTAAATTTGAACACATCCCTCTTGGCACTAAATTAAAATGCCCTAGCATGTCTGAGAAGAATCCTACAAGAATCTTGTGTTCTGTCAACATCCCTTTTGCAGTCTATGCACCCAACAGACTTATCTTCAAGTCTCTGTTTTGCTATTGCTTCATCCAGGAAATGTTTTCTGATAACCAGAGACTGAATTTAGAGAGTTATTTTTTTTTAAGCTAGGGAGTGTTGGTGGCATAGTCCATAGGACTTTGTCCTGTCAACTCGATGGTGGCACCTCTCTAGTAGATGGGCAATTTCTTCCTGTGCAATTTATGGCCTCCAAAAATCCTCTGGAGGGCCAGCTGTGTTTTGGTTCTGATTTGATCGTAATGAGTTTGAGGGTTTTTAGTTTTTTAACATAAAGAACAATTTAAGCACAGAATCACTCTACTATGGTTACCAAGAAAAGAAAGGGAAGGAAGGAGGTGGAAAAATTAAGTAGGTAACAAGCACTTACTAAGATGAGTGAAAGGAAAGCCAATATAGACTAAGTGAATGGTCAATCACTGAGGATATTGTAATTAATGTTGTTTGTTGTTGTTGTTATGTGCCATCGAGTCGTTTTCGACTCATAGCGACCCTATGCACAACAGCCCTAAACCCTGCTCTATCCTGCGCCAACCGCACTGCCTCTGACAC
>NW_006399962.1:0-20561 GCF_000299155.1 Elephantulus edwardii | reverse complement strand
CTTTGACATCCTCCCACAACTCATCTGGTCTTCGCTCATTCGTGTTCAATGCCTCAAACCTGTTCCTGCGATGATTCTGAAATTCAGGTGGTATGAAATCCAAGTCATATTTTGGCTCCTGTGGAGTTGGTTTAATTTTCCTCAGCTTCAATGATTGTGAAACCAATTTACTTTGTAACTCTTTCACTCAAATCTCAATGAAAAAGGGTCCTTTTTATTTATGTCTTTTCTCATAACATATTAATGTTTTAATTACATTGATATTAGCTCTTTACACATAAATCTACTGAAATGTAAACTCAACTTCAAGGCACACATTGGTCTTATACTCTCATTAGGGTATCCCAAAGACATTACAACAAACTATTGTTGTAGTTAAGTACTATTGAGTAGGTTCCTACTCAGATTGATGCTATGAATAACAGAATAAAATATTGTTTGGTCTTCTGCCTTGCTCAGAAACCCTGCTGTTTATGAGTTAGAGTCACTGGATTCATCCATGTCTTTGAGGGTTTCCTCCTTTTCACTGATTTCCTGCTATACCAGCATAGTATTTTTCTCCAAGGACTGGTTCCTATTAATCATATGCCCAAATTGTATTTATAAAATTAAGTCTGTCTAAATTATTTGACATAGGTCTTATTTTTAAATAAAAGATCATAGCATAGTTGTGAATATATATAATCTATATATTTATAATATAAAGAATAATAATTTCAATATCATATAATAATATTACACAGCCTCTGGCTTCTTGAGGAGAGGCAAGTATGGAAGGCTCCGGACGCTTGTGGCTTTGTCTTTGCCCCAAGTGGAAGTCGGCAGAGCGAACTTTCCAGATTAACTGGGGGTTCCTGGTCCAGAGTTGGCCAGCATTTGGGCGCACTGGAGTGGCAAAATAATAAAAGGTCGGGCCATGCCTAGTGTCTTGGGAGACTTAGTGATAGTGATAGTGGCACGCAGTCTCTGGCTTCTTGAGGAGAGGCAGGTATGGAAGGCTCCGGAAGCTTGTGGCTTTCTCTGTGCCCCAAGTGGGGGTCGGCAGAGCAGACTTGCCAGATGAACTGGGGGTCTCTGGCCCAGTGTTGGCCAGCATTTGGGTGTGTCGGAATGGTAAAATACTGAAGGGTCTGACGGCCACAAGGCCCTCAGGCCTGCTTTTCATTGTTTTTGTTCAAACAGTCTTCTAGGTCATATAGCCCTAGTGTGTCCATTTGCCGTACAGAGGTAACTTGTGGCCGTTGTAAAGCTGAGCACTGTGACACTGATATGTTAAATGTGATAACAGTTACCCACAGTAGACGGTGTCTTGTGGTGCTCCCTGGTTGAAACAAGCTTGGAAAGCAGAAGTGGCATCCACTTCCGTAAATAGCTTACCTCCGGAAACACTATGAATCTGGAGAAAGGAGAAAAGTCACTCATGCAAGTGTCGAGGACTTTCATTCATAGGGTTGCTATGAGTCACCTAAGACTCAATGGGCACTTAACAACAACATAATAATATATTATCTTGGACTCCTGGTCCAAGTATAGATTTCACATGCACACAATCAAGTGTTCTGGGACTTCCATTCTTCTCAGTCAGCCACAGTTTGTTGTGATCCACACAGTCAAAAGCCTTGCACAATCAATGAAACACAGATAGACATTCCTCTGAAACTCTCTGCTTTCAGCCAAGATACATCTAGAAATAGCTATAATATACCTAGTGCCACAGCTGTTCATACAAACATATATATATATATGTGTGTGTGTGTGTGTGTGTGTGTGTGTGTGTATGTATATATGTCTGTATACACATAATATAGACATATATATACACACACATACATATAAATTTGTTGTTGTTGTTATGCACCATGAAGTTGCTTGTGACTCATAGTGACCCTTTGTATAAGTACTCTGAAACTTACTCTGTCCTGAGCCAGTCTCACTGATTACTACACACCTACCTTCATTGCCTCAGTTACTGTGTCAATCTATCTCACCAACTGTACCAATCCATCTCATCCAGGATCTTTCTCTCCTCCACTGTCCCCCACCCTTCTAAGCATGATATCCTTTTCCAAGGACCAGCCCCTCCTGGCCACATGCCCAAAGCATGTGAGAGAGAACTTAAAAATTCTAGCCTCCAAGGAGAAACATGCTTTCATCCTCTGCAAAACAACCTATTTATTTTCAAGAATCTTTACCAGCACCACAACTCAAAGGCATCAATTTTTCTTCTGTAATCTATATTCATTGTCCAGCTTTCTGACACATAGCAAGTAATTGAAAAACCAAGGCCTGGGTCAGATACACCTTAGTTTTTAGTATGACACTGTTGCTTCAGAGTACTCTGAAGAGGTCCCTGATAGGAGATTTTCACAGTGTAATATTGCTTTTTTATTTCCGGACTGCTAGTGATGCTAAAAACAGTGACACTAATGTGTCAAATGCGATATTGTCTACCCTTGGTGGACTGTTTGGTGGAGTGGCATCCATTTCCAAAATAGCTTGCCCCTGGAAACTCTATGAACTTGTAGAAACGATGTAAGTTATACAAGTGTTCAGGTGTTTCTTTCATAGTGTCACTATGAATCATCTACGACCTAATGACACTTGACAACACCAACACCAACATAGAGAGTGAGCCTGGTGGATAGAAAGTTATGCTACCAAGTCAAAGCTGGATGATTTTAATATGTGGCCCTCAGGCTTGGTTATAATTGTTTTTGATCAAACATTCTTCTAAGTGGTATAGTATTGGTCTGTCCATTTGCTATACAGAGGTAACTCGTGGTTGCTGTGATGCCGAACACTGTGACACTGATGTGTCAAATGTGATAATATTTACCCATGGTGGACAGTGTTTGGTGGAGCTCCCCGATTAAAACAAGATTGGAAGCAGGCCGGTATCCACTTCCTAAATAACTTGACTCTGGAAACTCTATGAACTTGGAGAAACAATGTAAGTTTTACAAGTATTCAAGTCTTTCATTCATAGGGTCACTATGAGTCATCTATGACTCGATGACACTTAATGACAAGAACAACAACAGTGCCAAGAGTTATGATTGTGAAGTCGAGCAAGCTGTACTTGTTAAGCACCTCTATCTCTTCTCCATCTATCATGGTGCTTCCAATAGGCCCAGTGCTGAGAATCTTTGTCTTCTTGATGGTCAACTTCAATCTGTATTGAAGACTACAGTCCTTGACCTTCTACAGCAAGTGCTTCATGTCCTCTTCAGTTTGAGCAAGTAAATTGTGTCATCTGTAAAACATAGGTTTTGAAGGGTCTTTCTCAAATCCTGATGCCATATTCCTCCTCATAAAACTCAGCCTTCTGAATGAACTGCTCTGGGTATAGATTAAAAATTCATGGAGACAGAATGAATCCCTGATGCACTCCTTCCCTGATTTTTGAACCACACATGGTTCTGTAGATCTGTTCTAATGACTGTTTCCTGGTCTAAATATAAGTTTCTCATGAACACAATCGAGTGTTCTGGGATTCCCCTATTCCTTAAGGTTAGACACTATTTGTTGTGCTTCACACAGTCAAATATTTTGCATTGTCAATGAAACATAGATAGACATTCCTCTGGTACTCTCTGCTTTCTGACAAGATCCAGCTGACATTGGCAATAGTTTCTCTAGTACCACAATCTCTTCTAAACCCAGGCTGTAGTTCTGGTAGTTGATATACAGTTCTAATCATTTTTTAATAATATCCCCCAGCATTTTGTTTGCATGCAATATTAGTGATTTTTTTTTTTTTTTACAATTTCCACATTCAGTTGGGTCATCTATTTTTTGGAATGGGAATAAATATGGATCTCTTCCAGTCAGTTGGCCAGGTAGTCATCCTCCAGATTTTTGGTACAACCTAGTGAGTACAACCAAGGGATCATCTGTTTGTTGAAATACGTCAATTGATATTCCATTAATTCCTGGTCCATTATTTTTTGCCAAATCCTTCAGAGTAGCCTGTACTTCCTCCTTCATCACCATTGCCTCTTGATCATATATTGTTTCATAAAATTTTTCATGTCAACCAATTATTTTAGGTACAGTAACTCTGTATACTCCTTTCAATGGGCACAAATATGAATCTCTTCTAGTCATTTTTTAATCATTCAATATTCTGTCCATAGCTGTTGTTATGTGTCATTGAGTCACTTGTAACTCATAGCAACCCTAGGTATGACAGTTCTGAACCCTGCTCTATCCTGATCCAATTTTATTGTCTCTGACACACTAACCCTCAAATTCCAGTCACTGAATTAATTTGTCTCATTCAGGGTCTTCCTCTCTTGGACTGTCCCTCCACCCTTCCAAGCATGTCCTCTCCAAAGACTAGTCACTCTTTACAGCATGTATGTCCAAAGTATGTTAGATGGAAGTTCAGAATCCTTGCCTCCAAGGAGCAGCTTGGTGTCACTCTCTCTAGGGCTAATCTGTTAGTTATCCTAGCAGTCCATCATATATTCAATATTCTTCTCCAGCACCACAACTCAAAGACATCAATTCTCCTATCATCCTTAGTCATGTCCAGCTTTCTAATACATAGGAAGTAATTGCAAAGACCATGGCCTAGATCAGGCATGTCTTGTTGTTGTTGCTGTTAAGTGCCGTCAAGTTACAAGCAACTTATAGCAACCCTATGAAGGAGAGTCCTCAATGCTTGCGTGTCTTTCATCCTCTCTCCAGGTTTATAGGGTTTCTGGAGGCAAGCTATTACGGAAGTGGATGCCACTCCTCCTTCCAAGCTTGTTTTAATCGGGGAGCTCCACCCCACGCTGTCCGCATTGGGTAGCCAATCATTAACGCATTTGACACATCAGTGTCACAGTGTTCAGCCTCACAACAAGCACAAATTACCGCTGTACGTATGGCAAGTGTACACACCAAGGCTATAAGACCTAGAGGAAATGTTTGAACAAAAACAATGAAAGGCAAGCCCGAGGGCCGCGGATTAAAAGTCACCCACCTTTGGCTTGGTAGCATCGTTTTCTGTCCACTGGGCCAAGGGATCTCTCTCTATGTTGAAATTATTGTTGTTAAGTGCTGTTAAGTCGCAGGAGATTCTTAGCAACCCTGTGAAGGTGAGTCCTCAACGCTCAGGAATGTCTTAGTCTCCAAATTTATATCATCTCTCTTTAGTACTCTGGAGAAGTCCCTGGCAGCAGATTTCCTCAATGCAATTAGTCTTTTCATTTCCTGGCTCCTGGTACCAAGAATGCTGATTGTGGAGCCAAGCAAACGGAAGCTGTTAATAATCTCAATCTCTTCACTGATTACCATGATACTTCCAATTGGTCCAGTGTTGACAGTTTTTATTTTCTTGTTGTTGAGCTTTAATCCATATTGAAGGTGGCAGTCCTTGTCCTTCTCTAGGAAATGCCTCAGGTCTTCCTCAGTTTCAGCAAGCAAGGTTGTGTCATCTGCTTAGTGCAGATTGTTGATGAGTCTTCCTCCAATCCTAGTGCCACATTCCTTCTCATAGAGTCTAGCCTCCAAATGATCTATTCTGAATAGAGATTCAAAAAGTATGGAGCTAGAATGAGTCCCTTTTGCATTTTTACCTTTTTTTGATTTTGAACCACGTAGTGTTTCCTTGCCTTCTCTGATGACTGCCTCCTTGTCCAAATATAGGGTTTTTTCATGAGCTAAATTGAGTGTTCTGAGATTCCCATTCTCTTCAGAATTTGCCAAGTTTTTTGTGATCCACATAGTCAAATTTTTTGCATAATCAAGAAAACACAGATAAACATTCTTCTGGTACTCTTTACTTTAGGCCAAGATCCATCTAACACTGACTATCATATTCCTAGTGCCAAGATCTCTTCTAAACCCAAGCTGCACAGCGAGTAGTTCTCTGTTGATGTGCTGTTACAGCCACTTTTGGGCAATTTTATCAGGATCTTGCTTAAATGTGATATTAATGATATTGTTGGATAATTTCCACAATGTCAGGTCACCTGTTTTTTTGGAATGAGTACAAATATGAATCACTTCTAGTCAGCTGGCTAGGCAGTAGTCCTCCAGATTTCTTAACACAAGTTGGAGAGTGTGTCCAGGGCAGTGTCTTTTAGTTGACATATGTCAGTTGGTGTAGTCAATTCCTGGGTCCTTCTTTTTTGTCAATTCTTTCAGATCAGCTTGATCTTCTTCCTCCATCTCCACAGGTTCTTGAACATACATTGTTTCATGAAATTCTTCTTTGTCAGCCAAGTATTCTTCTTCCATGTATTTTAATCCTACTTGGATCTTTTAATATCCTGCCCAAAACATCCTTAAGTATTGTGGCTCGAGGCTTGGATTTGTTCTTCAGTTACTTCCACTTAAGAAATACCAAGCGAGTTTCTACATTTTTATTTTCAGACTCTAGCTCCATGTACATTTCATTATAATACTTGGCTTTTTCTTCCTGTTGCTACCCTTTGAAATCTTCTGTTTAGCTCCCTAATTTCTTGATTTCTTCCATTTGCTTACCTTTTAAAAAAAGACACAAATTACAACTTTACACATGGATCTCATACGATGGGCTGCCTAGGAATAAGATTGACTACATTTGAGGAAGAAATCATTACAGAAGCTTAATATTGGCAACCAAAACTAGGCCAGGAATAGATTGAGGGTCGGACCATCAATTACTCGTATGCAAGTCAAATTGAGGCTGAAGAAAATTAAAATAGGTCCACAGGAACCAATATATGATCTTGAATTAATTCCATACGAATTTCAAGATCATCTTAGGATTGAGACATTGAGCGAGCACCAATGATTGAAAACCAGATGAGTTGTGGGATGATATCATCCATGAAGAAAGGAAAAGCTCATTACAAAAACAGAGGAGGAAGAAAAAAACAAAATGGACATCAGAAGAGACTAAAACTTCTAATGAAATGTCAAGAATCTTAAACAAAGGGGAAACATGCCAAAGTAAAAGACTTGAGTAGAAGATTTCAAAGTGAAAGTCAAGATGACAAAGCAAACTATTTTAATGCAATGTGCAGAGAGCTAAAATTGGAAAATAAAAAGGTAAGAACTTCCTCTACATTTCTTAAGCTGAGAGAAGTAAAAAAAGAATTTTAAATCTTGATTCACAATGTTGAAAGATGTTACAGGCAACATATTCAATGACCTAGAAAGCATCAATAAAAGATAGAGGAAATAGGCGAGCTTAGGTGGCCTAGTGGCAAGAAGCTGCATTGCAATTCTAGAGGTGTGTGGTTTGAATCCATCCACCAGATGCTTTGCTAGAGAAGGAGGAAGAGTCTCCTCCTGTACCAGTCAGATTCAATTTGATGGTACACACACACACACACACACACACACACACACACACCAAACAAGAAAAAAAAATTAAAAGAGTGGAGGGAGTATACAGAATCACTCTATAAAAAAGAACTGATTGACATGAAAATATTCAGGTAATACCATAATGAAGGAAGAAGTGGAAGCTGCATTAAAGATATTGGTAAAAAATAAGGCCCCAGGAATCAATGGGGTACAAATTTACTTTTTTCAGTTAAGAGATGCAACCTTGGACATGTTCACTAGTCTATGCTGTCTGACCAATGGGCTGGATGATGTTCATATTTATTCCCATTCCCAAGAAAGGTGATCCAACTGAATGTGGAAATAATCAAACAATATCATTAATATCATATGCAAGCAAAATCATGCTGAAGATCATTCAAAAACAGCTAGAATAGTACATAGATAGGAAACTGCCAAAAGTTCAAACAGAATTTAGAAGAGGCCAGAACATTGTAGGTATCATTGCTGATGTCAGATGGATCCTGGCTTAAAGTAAAGGATACCAAAAGAAAGTCTATTTATGTTTTATAGACTATGAAAAGGCATTTGGCTGTGTGGATCATAACAAGCTGTGGCTGACATTGAGAAGAACAGGAGTCCCAGAGCACTTAATTGTGCTCATGTGAAACCTATACTACTGGACCAGGAGGCTGCTGTGTGAACAGAGGAGGGAAACACTACACGGTATAAAATGAAGAGAAGAGTGCATTAGGGCTGTATTTTGTCTCCATACCTATTAAATCTGTATGCTGAGCAAATTATCCTAGAAGCTGAACTCTGAAGAGGAATGTAGCATCAAGATTAGAAGAAAACTCAACAAAAATCTGTGTTATACAGATGACACAATATTGTTTGCTGAAAATGAAGAGTACTTGAAGCACTTGTTGCAGAACTCAAGGAATGGTATGGATTATATCTCAATGTCAAGAAAACAAAGATTCTTACCATTGGACCAATAGGCAAAGTCATGATTGATGGAGAAATGTTAAAACTACCAACAACTTCATATTACTTGGATCCACAATTAACACCTTTGGTACCAGCAGTTGGGCAATAAGGGTACACATTGCACTGGCAAAGTCTGCAGTCAAAGACTTCTCCAAATTATTGAGAACTAATGATGTCAGTCTGAGGGCTAAGGTGCATCTGATTCAGATATGGTCTTTCTGATCACTTGCTATGCATCTGAGAGTTGGACACCTTTGAGCTTCAGTGTTAGAGAATTCCATGGGCTGCCAAAAGAACAAACACATATGTCTTGAAGAGGGTGTAGCTGGAGTGCTGTTTGGAGGCAAGAACTATGAGGCTTCTCCTCAGCCTCTTATCCATTAGGCATGTTTAGGAAGGGCTTCGAGAGGGACACGATTCTTGGAATAGTGGAGGCTCAGCAAAGGAGAAGAAGATCCTCAACCAGGTGGATTGACATGGTGACTGCCACAATGGGCTCTTGTGTTAGGAAGTGTGAGGATAGTACAGGATAGGACAAGGTTCAAACTCATAGGGTCGCTATGAGCAGATTTCAAAGGGCAGCTTGTGAAGGCAAAGTAAAGTTATTATACTGAAAAGTGCAAAGAGCTGAAGTTAGGAAATTAAAAGGGAAGAAATCACTTGGAATTTCTAAAGCTGAAGGAACTGAAAAACAAGTTCAAGTCTCGAGTTGCAATGCTTAAAAATGCTATGGGCAGAATCTTAAATGATAAGTACGTGAATGCACATTCAAAAAGAAAATGGAAGGAATACAGAGTCACTGTACTAAAAAGAACTGGCTGACACAGGATCATTTCACAAAGTAGAATATGATTAAGAACCAATAGTAATTAAGAACCTCTCCAGAGAGCTTAAAAGCAATGATGTCAGCCCAGAGATCAAGGTTCACTTTATCCAGGCCATAATCTTCTCAATTGCTTGCTATATACCTGATAGTTGGACAATGAATAAAGATAACAGAGGAATAATCAATGTCTTTGACTTTCGGTATCTGTCCTGCCAACTGAGCTCTCTCTATGTTGTTAAATGTCATCGAGTTGTAGGCCACTCATAGCCACCCTATGAACTTTCTTCATTTCTCCAAGTTCATTGGGTTTCCGGAGGCAAGCTATTTTTGAAGTGGAGGCCACTCCTGCTTCCTAGCTTGTTTTAATCAGGGAGCTCTGCCAATCACTGTCCACCATGGGTGACCACTATCACATTTAGCATATCACTGTTACGGAGTTCAGCATCACAGCCACCACAAGTTATCTCTGTAAAGAAATCAACAGTAGTGCTATACCACCTAGAAGAGTGTTTGACCAAAAACAATTAAAAACATGCCTGAGGGATGCAGATTAAAATCACCCACCTTTGGCTTGGTAGCATCACTTTCTTTTAACTTTTGGTACTGGAGAAGAATATTGAACATATAGTAGACTTCCAAGAGAACAAACAGGTCTGTCCTGCAGAGGGTGAAACCAGTTTGCTCCTGGGAGATATGAATTTTGGAGCTCCATCTCACATATATCAGGCATGTTGCCGGGGTGGGGGGGTCAGTCCTTGGAGAAGGAAATCATGATTGGAAGGGTGGAGGCTCAATATAGGAGAGGAAGACTGATTTAGATGGATTGACACAGTAACAGTAGCAATGGGATTAGGTGTACCAGAGATATCAAGGTTGACTCAGAACAGGACAAGTTCAGAGCCATTGTCTGTAGGGTTATCATGAGTTGTAGTTGATTTGACACATAACAACAAGTAGTTCCTTAGAATATTCTTTTCCTTGTGGTAAGAAGCTGAGTTTAGTGTGTCCTAAAGATACACACTTCAAATCCATGGGCTGTTTCCGAGGAGAAGGATTATTAGTTTCCTCCTTTATGATTTACAGCCTCTGAAAACCCACTATGAGTCGATTACGATACGATGGCACACTAACAAAAACAACATTTGGTTCCTAAGAAATCTCAGTTATGGAATGGGTTAACAGCCTTATAGAAATGTCAATTTTTATATTAAAGCCTATTGCTATTAAGTGCTGATAGAAATATAACATTTTATGCCTGCAATTGTCTTATCTGCAATTCAATGCCCTGTGAAAATACTGGAATCATATTTCTGGAATAAATTGAAGTTAAGTCTATTGAGGATGAACAGAATGTACTAGTCATTGAGTAGCTGTTCCATTGAGTGACACTTAGATTGGTTCTTGAATTTCCCAATTGGAAACTCAGTCAATTATCAGATGACTTCACAAAGGAAAATAATAAGGGTTGTTATTAGCAATGATAAAAATATCTCATGGATGACTACTTCTATGCTATTTACTAAGCACATGAATGCACATGTAGATTCAATTCAGTTAGTATTTACTGATAATTAGAGTCCTAGTGTCCGACCATATAGCTACATAAATCAATGCAAAAGCATATACAAAAATGCTATTCTAAATAAAACAACTTCTATTCTTTTTTCCAACTTTACCATTTTAAATTTGATGAAATAATTTGTGTTTCATAAAATGTTAACATCTGCATAAATCTTTCTTCTTCCTTTTTTCTCCTATTTTTATTTGCCTCATTTGATCCTCACAAATACTCCTAAAGCATTAACTAGCTAATATCACTCTCACTGTTGTTACATGACCCTATGTACAACAGCTCTAAATCCTGCTCTGTCCTGTGCCAATCTCACTGTCTCCGACACACCCACCCCAATTACCCCAGTCTCTGAATCTATCACCTCATAAAGGGTCTTCTCCTCCTGTGCTGTTCCTCAATCCTCCCAAGCATGATGTCCCTCTCCAAGGACTGGTCCCTCCTTACAACATGCCCAATGTATGTCAAACGAAGCCTCAGAATCCTTGCCTCCAAGGAGCATCCCGGTTTAACCCTCTCTAGAATGCAACTGTTTGTTTTCGTAGCAGCCCATGGTACATTCAATACTCTTCTCCAACACCATAGCTCAAAGGCATCAATTCTTCTTCTATCCTCTAGTTATTGTCTAACTCTGATGCATAACAACAGATTGCAAAGATGATGGCCTGTATCAGGCGCCCCTTAGTCTCCAGAGTGACGCAGTTGCTCTTCAGTACTTAGGAAAGTTCCCTAACAGCAGAGTTTCCCATCACAATACGTTTTTTTAATTTCCTGGCTGCTGGTGCCAAGAGCGTTGATTGTGGAGCCAAGCAAACTGAAGCTCTGAGCAATCTCAATCTCTTCACCATCCACCCTGATGCTGCCAATTGGTCCAGTGGTAAGAATCTTTGTCTTCTTGATATTGAACGTCAATCCATATTGAAGGCTGCAGTCCTTGACACTCTGCGGCAAGCACTTCAGGTCCTCCTCAATTTTAACATAAATGTGATCATCTACTGAAATTAGCAAACAGGATAGTGTATGCAGCTAGCATGTAACAAGGGAAACAGATGGGCAAAAAAAATTACCATACATGTGGTGTTCCAAATGTCACAGGAGTATTATAGCCAGATCCTATGAGAACTTCCAAGGTGCTATGCTACCTTGTTTAAATATCTTCAGTGAAATGTTTGTACACACAACAGGTGTTTCGGTTTACATGGTCCCAATTTTGTTTACAACATCCAAAACATCTTAGTCAGGAGCAAGTCGAACATAGGCTTTCTTCTCTCCTTTAGGCCTAACGTCATAGAGCTTCTTTATAGCTTGTTTGATTTGGTGCTTGTTGACCTTGACATTCACAACAAACATAAAGGTTCTTGATGGCTGACTCCTTGGTCAGGGAAACTTGATGATGGCATAGTGGTTAATGTTTCTCCTGGGGTGTTCTGGGTTGCCTTTGGAGTCTCAACATCTTAAGCCTCTGGAAAGTGAGTGACAGTACAGATCTTTTTTGTGTGTGGCTGTGAATGCCCTTTAGGACTGCCTTTGTAGCCTTTAATGCTTTAATGGCTTCTGTTTTGGGAGGACCAGAGGCTTCCTTCTTCCCTCTTAGTGCGAGCTTTCTAGAAAAGCACTCTAAATATTTTACGGACATTTAATTAAATGTCTTTTGTTTAAGATGGTTTGAGATGTTTCTGTTTGCTGTACAGAACTGTGGAGAGTACATAGGCATTTACTTAAATGAACTTGAAGAATTTTTGTTCATCTAACCAAATTTGCCATGATTAGCATGGAGAGATACCAAGGAAATATCAAATATTTGGGTTATTCAAAGAGTGTAGTCGAGGGATTTAAGTGGCTCACAGAGCCTGTAGTAGTGAAGTCAGGTTTAAAATACAGATCTGACACCAGATTCCATAGGTTTTTTCCTCATAAAAAGGAGATCCTTTATATTCAGGAAAAATAGAATAGGAATAAGAAGATTAGAAATATAATATTTTACAGATTATAAAATTTTTTCTATCACAGTAAAAAATAAGTTTTAATTGTTAAAAAATACCTTTTAAGACAATGCCTTTTGACTCTTAAGTTTTCTTTAAATTCTTTTATCAAAGTCAACTTTTCAGCAAAAAAATTCTGCCACTCAGTAGCCCTCACGTATATTGCCTAAAGTCACTGGGATATCACTATTGTGGCAGAATCATATAGATTTGCTTTACATATACATTTAACTCACGGAATTTCAATGACATTTTATTGATATTTTTCACACAATCTTGGATTCCTGGATAAGATCTATGACAAATATAAGAACTTTATACCAAGTGATTTCTCGTGGGGCAGTCTGTGGGGAGTTGCACTGTTAACCTCAAAGCAGAACCCCTGTGGCAGTTTGGATCCACCAGAAACTCTGAAGAAGAAAGCTGGACAATATCCTTTCATTCAATTTACAGTTTTCAGAGATTAAGTGGAACATCAGTTATGAGTTGGTTTACACTCAATGGCAATGTTTTTGTTGTTGTTGTTGTATGTTGTCAAGTCAGAACCAACTCATAGCTGACCCTTCTGTGGGTTTTCAGAGGCAATAAATCACGTAGGAGGAGATTGTCCATCTTTCTCCCACTTCATAGCTGGTTGATTGGAACCAAGTGCTTTCGGGATTGCAGTGCAGCTTCTTACCACTATGCCACCAGAACTTCCTCAAAGGCAATAATAAGTTGAGAGATACAGTCCCTCCCACAGACCAATTTACAATGGAGCTCTTATTCTAGCTAAAATCCCCTCTTCCATCTCAAGGGGCTTCACTTAGAAAATGAATAGGGTCACCATTATATAAACTTTTCACTTTATTTTTACTACTTAAACCCATTCCAGACTGTTCTAGTCCCTTAGATTGTTTAGAATAGGATTAGAAAGAAACCCTTAGCTATGAATTCCTGAAGAAGTTCTCAGACTAAATGGTTTCCATTGTTCTTCTGTTCTTCCTAAACCAATTAGCTCAGGGCTGGTGGGGGTGAGGATGAGTTCCTTTAAATAGATGTCATATTTCATATTAGACTGGTGGGCTAGTAGTAAGGAGTTGCTATGCCAACCCAAAGGCATGTGGTTAGAACATTGTTGTTCCACAGGAAAAATATGGGCAATCACCTCCCATATGATTTAAAAACCCTTAAGACCTACTGGAAGGGCAGCTATGAGTTGATTACAACTACAGGATACATGACAACAGACAAGCAGAAAGGTAAAATGGTCCTGATGGTCTAAACTATATTTTTAAGAAGATTCCTATTCTTTCCTGATGAGATGACTGAAAATCGTACTATTAGCTTATATCAATTCCTTTGCAGTTGACTCGTGGTGCTCAGAAGTATAATAAATATCCAAGTAAAGCCAAATGACTACTTATTTCATATCATGGCAAATCTCAACTCCTTTCAATTTTCTTTTAGGATTCCTCTTTTCAAATTTTTTTTTGTTATTTTAATTGTGTTTAAATAAAGTAGGACAATCCTTTTTGTTCCTCTTCAAAGATATATAACAATTAAATCCAAGAAGAATAAATAATGCCAGATTTTCTGAAAATTGAGAAGCTGTAAAGAAAGTTATTATTTTTTAATCTCAAATAAGTATTGTAGAGTCAAAGACAAAATCCTACTATAATACCTACTTTCTATGACATAAACCAAAGATTCATATAGGTTTGAAGGTACTGTGTACTGGGAAATTTGTTAAACACTAAGTCATCTTTGGTCATTTAGGACTTCTAATTGTGTATTTCTTGTGGGAATTTTGTCTATTTAAAAAATCAGAAAAAGATCATTGTGTGAAAAAGGTGGGAAAGGAAATATATGGGTTAGTCATATACTGTGTCTTAATGAGTTAAATTAGTGGAAATTTAATAACAAGCAGGAGTTTTAACCACCTGCTATTTTAAGAAAATTATAATCACCAAATAGCCAATAAGAGTTGTAATAAATGGATGGAGTATTTTTAGATAAATCTCAACTCTCCTTTTCAATTTTTTCCTCTTTGTTGCTATCAAGTATATTTAAACTTAGTTTTAATTTTAAATTCCTGTCTACCTGTCATTTATGTAGTTAGGTTCACTGACTTTGAAACCAAATATAAATTTTATTTTTCTAATTCTTACTGTTGGGCAATCCAAAATTTTAAAGTTCAAAAATATTCTTGTTTTATTTGAAAGGAACTTCTACAACTTCTTTGCTTCTCTGAAAATGTAACCCTGTTCTTGTCACTTGGCTTAATGCTCTACACATGTTTTCTCACTTAAACTTTGCCTCATTTGGCTGTGGCTTTTTTTATGTAGCCTTTGAAAGCATCTCTAATGGAAAAATGCAGCTGTGAGCAAGATTTCCTAAAGCATACATGGAATTAATTTTCTAGGCATTTCACGCAAGGACCCTGATGTAACTAAAGGAAAGATTTTGCGAACAGGAGTTATAATGTAATCAATTAGAAGAAAGGATAGTCAGAAAGGAGGTCAAAAAAAAGTAAGCAAAGCAGCCCAGAAAGGAGAGAAAAAAGTGATGTGGGACAAAAGAGGAAAAGAAAGAAAAGAAGTAAGGAAAAAGAAAGAAAAAAGAAGATGCAATACATGTTCTATGGGAGAGAAGGAAAGAAGAAGAGAGAAGTGAAAGAGTAGGGAGACTCACTGGAAAGAATATTTCTTTTAGAGTGTTTGCTTAAATTAATCAATATCCCAGCATCTCACCAAGTAGATTCTTATACATCAGATCAGTGAATTTTGTACTCTATGACTTTCAATATAATAATTTCAAATAAAAGTGAACATCATTGAAAATAACAATATTTTAAATGCTGTTGTTTAGAATTTATTTTTTAATAGACAAAATAAGATTAGAGCATGAGACTGTAATGCTTGAACTTAAACTCAGCTAATGAGCCTTTCATGCTCAGGAGATGGAGAAAATAGCAAATTGCGAGGTTGACTTCTATCTATAAACATAAAGACTTTATTTTTTTTAATTCTTTCTCTGTTTTTCATTTCTTATTTACTCTAAGCTCTTAAAATATATGCAAAAAGCCAAATATTACAGGAGGAATGAAATGTATTTTTAATATGCAGTGATATATTTTCTAGGATTGCTCCCATTGCGAACGTAAACATTCAATGTATGTTTAACACACTTTCCAGATTATAAAATATTTAAAGTATTAATATAATACAAAGAAATTAATAATTTGCTCCTATGTGGGGAGGTTGCATAATTCATTTATGTGTTTATAATAATTTTCTATCTGTGCTGCAGATACAGATGGTTTTATAATTGAATGCAGTTCTATGAGTGCATTATCAGTAATGAAGATACTTTATGTGACTATATACTACCTAAAAGCACAAGAAAAAATGAATTTAAATATTGAGGATATTTCATATGACATAGCAAATACAGTGTTCAGTTATATGACTTGTTTAAGGTGGTGGTGGCTGTTGTTAAGTACCACTGAGATGACAATGACTTATACCAACTCTATAAACAAAAGACCTGAACCTTGTTCTATAACTAGTGTTGTTTGTTTCTCTACGTTCATAGTTTCCAGAGGTGTGTTGTTTAGGAAGTGGATGCAATTCCTGCTTTCAAGCCTTTCTTAATTTGGGAGCTCCACCAGTCACTGTCCACCATGGGTAACAATTATGGCATTTGACACACCAGTGGCAGAGCATTCAGCATCACAATAAACTCCTAGTTACTTCAGAACAGAAAATTTATAGACTAGTGCTGTACCACTTAGAATAATCTTCATTCCAAATACAATTAACACCATGACCAAGGGCCACATACACCAGGGCCCAATCAACTTTTAAACACACAGACCCACCTACCAGGTCCTGATAGGTTCCAAACAAGGGGCTTCCAGCCCACAGCTCATTATTATCAAATCCAGCAAATCCAATCAGTTCACACATGGCTGTGAACAAAATAAAAAGAACCAAATAGTCCACACTGGACCATCAACCAAAACAAGAAAAAACCCACCTTCCAGAATCCAACCACTTCTCACATGAATCTCTAAACTGGATCTTTAAGATTAGACTAAGATAAGATAGAAGGAGTTCTGGTTGCCTACTGGCAAAAATAACAACAACAGCAAAACAAAACAAACAGAAACTATGCTGCAATCCTGAAGATTCACAGTTTGAATCCACCAGCTGCTGTGTGGGAGAAAGATGCACAATCATCTCCCGTCCAATTTACTGCCTCCTAAAACCTGACAGAAGGTCAGTTATGGCTTGGTTCTGACTCAATGGTACACAACAACAATAAGAAAAAGATACAATATTACATTTCTCAAATACTCAGAGTGATGATAAGTGAAAAAAAAACTATAAAAGCTAGAGGGGAAAGGGTGGGGAAAATATTAAAGTGCATTTAAATATAATAGTCTATGTCACACACAAAACTATTATTATATATATGCATTTTAGTTCTAATATAACTTGAGTAAGTCTAATATCAAAAACCATCTATGTAATAGAATACTAGAACACCCTTAGACTAACATTAGGTGTATTAGATATGGCACCAAAAGCGAATCCCTGTATTAGGAAACACTGAGGATGAGGAACAGTTGCAAACAGACACTAATGGTTGGAATATGGAATTTGAGAAGCAGGAATGTAGAAAAATCAGACATTGTTGAGGAAGAAATGGAATATTAGGAAGACTAGGTATTGGTGAAATGAAATGGTTTGAATCAGACAATCATGTAATTTATCATGCTGAGAATGAAAAGGTGAGGAAAAATGGGGCTACAATCATGGTTAAAAAGACCATTTCTAGATCCATCATGAAATACAATGTTGTGAGTAACAGAAAAATATCTATATGCATACAAAGAAGACCTGTTAATACCACTATCATTCAAATATATGCACCAACAACTAGACTCAAAGAGGAGGAAATAGAGGATTTCTATCAACTTTTGCAGTCAGAAATAGATTGAACATGAAACCAAGATGTATTAATAATAATGGGTGAATGGAATACAAAAGTTGGAAACAGGGAGAAGGATAAGCAGTTGGGAAACAGACTTGGTGACAGAAATGAGGCTGGAGATAGAACGATTGAATTTATCAATGATTTATTCATTGCAAATACCTTTTATAAGAAACACAAACTGTGACTATACACATAGATAGCACCTGATGGAATACACAGGGATCAGACTGATTACATCTGTGGAAGGAATCATTGAAGAAACTTAGTATCAGCTGTGAAAACTACCTTCATACTGATTGTGGAACAGATCATCGACTACTCTTATGCAAGTGATGTTATTCACCAGCAAGGGTTTGGAATCTTGGTGGAGAGTGTTCTGAAGTAGTCTGACTCTGCAAAGATGTTAAAGAAAATAAAATTGAATCTACAAGAACAAAAGTTTAACCTTGAGTCTATCTTACTTGAATAAAAAAAAAATTCTCATAAATAGGTTGGAGACCTGAACACTAATGAGTGAAGACTAGGTTAGCTATGGTAGGATATCAATGAATATTCAAAGAATTTGCATGAAATGCAAAAGCATTTCAAAAAGTGAATGAAAGAAGACTGAAAAAGGTCAATACTAAGACAGAGGAAGAAAAAAAAAAGACTACGATGGATACTAGAAGAGACTCTGAATTTTGCATTAGTGGGCTGAAAAGCCAAAGCAAAAGGAAGAAAGAAAGAAGTTAAGGAGCTAAACAGAAAATTTCAAAGGGCAGCTCAAGAAGACAAAACAAAGTATTATTAAAAAATGTGTAAACAGCTGGAGTCAGAAAATCAAAAGGTACAAACTTACTCAGCATTTCTTAAACTGAAGGATCTGAAGAACAAAATCAAGCCTTGGGTTGCTGTGGATCCTATGGGCAGAATATTGAGTGATTCAGGAAGCATCTAAAGCAGATGGAAGGAGTGCACAGAGTCACTGTACTGAAAAGAATTGGCTAAAACATGATTTTCATGACTAGGAGGCAATGATGCTGAAGGAGAGGAAGTTCAAGCTGCTCTGTAGGAATTGACAAAATATAAGGCTCAAAAAAATTGCTGGCAAACCAATTGACATAGTGGATATATGGTTATAACAAATGTCATAGTGTAACACTGTTGCTGTTGTTAGGTGTTCACAAGTCTACTATGACTTGTAGTGACCCTACTAACAAAAGATCTGAACCTTGCTCCTCTTCTGCACCATCCTCATTGATTTCTGATATGCTCAAACCCATTGTCACTGTCCCTGATTCAGCTCATCTTGTTAAGGGTCTTCCTCTCTTTCTCTGATCTTCCACGTTCTCAAGCTTTTTTCCAAGGACTGGTCTCTCCTGGCAACATGCCTGATGTATATGAGATAAAGCTTAACGAATCTTGCCTCTAAGGAGCACCCTGGTCACACTTCCACCCAAACCACCTTGTTTGTTCTTTTGGAAATCCATGAAATTTTCAGAATTCTTCTCCCACACCACAACGGAGAGCCATCGATCCATTCCTTTGTCATCATCACGCATTGTCCAACTTTCAGATGCATAAGAAGCAACTGAAAATACCATGGGTTGGATCAGGCTCACTTTAGTCTTGAAACTGATATTTTTGCTTTTTGTCTCTTTTGAGAAGCCTTTGACAGATTTCTTTCCCAGTGTAACACACCTTCTGATTTCCTGACCTAGGTTACCATAGTTATTGATCATGGATATATAAGTAAAAGGAAATTGTTCTTGAGTTTGTTGAATCTAAGTTTGCAAAAACCAGAGCTTTTATAATTTGTGATAATTTTATGTAAAATAACAAGGTTAATAAAAATATTTCGTCTTTGTTTTAGTATTCTTAAAATGTAACTAAAGTTATTTCTTCAGGGTGTGTGTGTGATTTTGTTTTGGTTAGTTTATTTATCTTTGTTTGAAAACTGACCTCTGTCTTTGGTAAAGCAGTCTATTTTATAATGAAATGTGTCAAACATTCATGGATAGACATGGTTCAACTTCCTACAAAATATCTGATATTACACAGAGAATTTACAGTTGTAGTTTTACAAGCATCACTAAGCACAAAGCAAAGTCCGTGTTCTTTATTTAGTAGAGAGTGTCAGGCTAGGGAAATATGTTCAGACTACAGTTGTTTATGGTTCTTGGAATAATAGATCTGAGAAGTCATATATTCTGTGTAACTTGAGACAGTGTGGGGTAAGATAATGGCAGGAACTCTTGGTTGAAAATCCAGGACACAGCAATTTTCTCCTGTTTAGCCAGATTGGTTAATTGTTGTTAATTGAAGAGTTCATTCCAACTTATAGCAAGCCCATGTGCAACAGATTGACATTCGGTCCAACCCTGTGCCACCTTCACAGTCTCTGCTTAAGCTCCTTGTTCAAGTGACTGTCTATCCATCTTTTTAAAGTTTTCACTTTTCTTTGTGGACCTTCTACTTCTTCAAGCATGTTTTACTTTCCCAATGTCTGTTCCCTTTTCCTTATGACGTACCTGCTCTTGTTGTTGAATACCATAGGGTTGGAACGGACCCATAGCTGACACTACAGTGGTTTTACAGAGGCTCTTAATTGTCCGGGAGGAGATTGCTCATCCTTCTCCTGTGGAGCAGATGGTGGATTCAAACTGTGTGCCTTTGGAATTTCAGTGCAGTTTCTTTTTTTTTCTTTTTTTCTTTTTTTGGAAAATTGACCCGTTTTTAATTATTTAAAAAAAAAAAATCACATTTTTTTTTTACCCTCTACAATTCAGATGTAGCAAACATTCTAAGACCAAACAGATGGCGCCCTGTTCAGCAGCAGGGAGCAGAAACAAGACGCTGAAGACACACCAAGGTGAATGCTGCAAGTCTTCCGTGAAAACACACTCCAAGGCTTTCGTTCACAGTTAAGGTGTTTTACAGGAAGTTCTTGAAATTCATTTCATCC
>NW_006399961.1:5241278-5244712 GCF_000299155.1 Elephantulus edwardii | reverse complement strand
TAATTCAAAGGTATCGATTCTTCTTCTGTCAGCCTTAGTCATTGTCCAACTTTCTGAAGCGTATCAAGTAATTGCTAAGACCATGGCCTGGATTAGGTGCACCTTAGTCTCTAAACTGATATTATTGCATTTCAGCACTCTGGAGAGGTCCATGACAGCACATTTTCCTAATGCAGTTTGTCTTTTGATTTCCTAACTGCTGATGTGATTGTGGGTGTTGATTATGGAGCCGAACAAGCTGTAATTGGTAAGTCTCAATCTCCTCTGCATCCATCCTGGTGCTGCCAGTTGGCCCAGTGGTGAGAATCTTTGTCTTCTTGATGTTGAGCTTCAATCCGTATTGAAGACTATAGGCCTTGATCTTCTTTTAAGATGTGTTGAAGGTTGCTAATGAACAGACTCATCTATGCTGTGCAGATGATACAACTTTGCTTGCTGAAAGTCAAGAGGATTGGAAACACTTGCTACTGAAAATAAAGATCTACAGTGTTCAGTATAAATTAGACCTTAACATCAAGAAAACAAAGGTCCTCAACACAGGACCAACAGATAACATCATGATAGATGGACAAAGGATTGAAGCTGTCAATGATTTCATCTTTCTTGGATCCATAATGAACACTCTTGGCATTAGCAGTCAGGAGATCAGGGGAGACACTGCATTGGACAAGTCTGCTGTCAGGGGCTTTTCCAGTATACTGAAGAGCAATGATGTCAGCTTGAAGCTAAGGCATGTCTGATTCAAGCACTTCCTACACTTCTGAGACCTGGTTTAAAGAAGGATGAGCTACAATATAGAATAATTTATAATTTCTCATAGGACATTGCTGAAGATAATAGCTCTTCTTCGTCCTTGAGATGGGGCAAAACAAAACCAAAAATTATCAGTCTTGGTGTTAATGACAAACGTTTTTGCCGTCTTCTTCTTAAAAAAAATTATTAATTTTAATGAAAGTTTACAGAGACTTAGGGTTTCCAGTCATTCATTATTGCACTTTTCTCCCTGCCCATCCCCCCCCCACCCGTTCACTCTTCTCCTTAAAAAGTAAAAGAAAAACTCTTTCATTGTTATGCCAAGTCCACTCCATTGTGCAGCCTTCATTCTGGACTCCTGTCATGTCAATAATACCCAATCATATATCCCTTTTAAACAGTTTTCTTCCTCATCTGTTTCAATGCATCATTCCTCCCCTCTTTCTCTGTTTTCCCTCAACCCCGATGTCAGTTCCATTGCACAACAGTGACCCTATTCAATATTTGTCCTTTTGTGACTGAGATATTTCACTCAGTTTTTGCCATCTTCTGTGGTGAGGATTCTATATTTACTGTTCAAAAGCTCCTTGTCCTATGTGAAGTTTTCTGATTAGGGTCGCTCATTCTAGTAACTTAAAAATGGAACAAGAGTATGTTACTGGATTTAAAAAGAATTAAATGTAAAATGATCTAATTTATTCACTAGGCATTGTGCATGATATGGCAGCAGATGTGTTGGTATGCTAATGCTAAGGTTGATGGTTCATATTTACTCCCAGCAGGAGAAGCATGGGTAGTCTCTTCCACCGAAATGATTTACAGCCTTGGGAACCTTAAGTCAGGTCACTAGGAGTCAGACTAGACTCAGTAGCACTGGGCTTATGCAAAGAGCCCTGGTGGTGCAGTGATTAAAACACAGCTGCTAACGGAAAGGTCAGTAGTTTGAGCCCATCAGCTGCTTAGTGGGAAAGAGATGTCCTACTTTGCTCCAGTAAAGATTACAGCCTTGAAAACTTGGTAAGGTAATTCCATTCCACCCTGCAGGGTCACCATGACTTAGAATAAACTTGATGGAATGATTTGGGTTTTTTATGTGGTATGCTAGCTTTTAGTGATACAAAGGTAAAACAAGGAATGCAGGAGATAAGCTTATTAATGGACTTTAAAGTTTTACTTCTAAAGAATCACTATGTGTTTCTTAATGTCACATCTTTTTGTGTATACCAAGTTTACAACTATTCACTACTTTATAAGAAGGACCTTTAGAATGCTGTTAAAGGAGTTTTTTTGGTGGTGGTTGTTACCTGTTACGTTGTGAATCCTCAAATCGAGAAAATGAGTAATTTATTGCCTATTTTCCTAGCATTATCTTTGTTGTGCTCTTATTGTCAAGTGCCACTGAGTTGACTATGACTCCTAGGGACCCTATAAACAACGATCTGAACCTTAGCTTAGCCTGTGCTCCAGACCTTGACTTGGCCTGTGCTGACTTCATCGTTTCTGATACACTTGGGTTCATTGAAGCAGTCACTGTATCTGTCCATCTTGTTCAAAGTGTTCCTCTTTTTCAGTGACTCTCCACCTATTTGAGCATGTTGTCTTTTCCCAAGGACTGACCCCTCCTAACAACATGCCCAAGGTAGGTGAGACAGGAAGTTTCATCATCGTTGCCTGGACTGAACACCTTGGGTGCATTTTCTCCAAGACAGATTTGTTTGTTCTACTGGCAGTTCATGGGATACTCAGGACTCTTCTCCACCACCACAATTCAGAGTCATCTATCCTTATTGTCCAGTTTTCATGTACATAGCAAGTAATTGAAAAGACTATGGCTTTGGTCAGATACAGTTTTGACTTTAAACATTTGACATTGTTGCTATTTGCAATTTAGGAAAAGTCCTTGACTGCAAGTTTTCTCAATGCGATACATTGTTTAATATCTTGACTGCTGTTGCCAAGGTTGTTAATTACTGATCAAAGTAAAATGAAATAATTGACAATTTTAATCTTTTCTCCTTCATCTCTCATGATGTTACCCATTGGTCCAGCAGTGAGGATTTTTGTTTCTTGATGTTGAGATGTAATCCATATTGAAGGCTTTAGTCTTTGATCTTCTGTAGCAACTTCCCGGCACTTGCGTTTAAGCAATCATTTTCCGGTTAGCAATCATTTTCTGATTAAAAGCAGTTTTGACTTGTCATTTTCAAGATAAGTGAGATTAATATTTGTGATTCTGAGAATCTTGAACAGTTCTTAAGTGTAAGCTTTTAAGAGAGGGAAGACTTCTGTTTTGTTGTGCCTGGTTTCATTGATTTTTTGGTCTATGAATCATATCTAGACTAATTCTTCAAAATCACTTAGAAGAATGCTATCATGAGATAAAAACATTAATGAGTCAAGTTGATTCACTTGAGATTCAGAATACCAGTTGCAAAATAAAACACAAGAAGAGGGAGTCAGATTTTTATGATGTAATACATTCTGAACCATGTAGTGTCTCCTTCCTCTGTTCTGACAACTGCCTCTTGGTCCAAGTATAAGTTTCGCATTGTTGTTGTTGTTGTTGTTGTTGTTATGTGCCGTCGAGTCGTTTTCGACTGATAGCGACCCTATGCACAACAGCCCTAAACCCTGCTCTATCCTGCACTAACCGCACTGCCTCTGACACACCCATCCCGATT
>NW_006399961.1:5194863-5237163 GCF_000299155.1 Elephantulus edwardii | reverse complement strand
GGACTGGTCCTTGGAGAGGGACATTATGTTTTGCAGAATGGAGGGGCGGCGAAAGAGAGGAAGACCTTTGATGAAATGGATCGATTCTCTGACTGGAGCGGTGGGAATAAGTGCGTTTGAGATGGCTATGTTGGCACAGGATAGAAGAGCGTATAGAGTTCTTGTACATAGGGTCGCTATGAGTTGCAAGCGACTCAATGGCACATAACAATAACAGCAACAATACATTCTGAGTCAGCACACACTTTCTTGTATAAAAGTTGATAATTATAGAAAGAAAAATTTTTCTTTTTCTGTAAGACTTTAAAAAAAATTCAGATGCATTGTTTTTGGAACTGACTCATAGCTGACCCTCCAGGTGTATTTTTAGAGGATGTTGATTGCATAGGAGGAAATTGCCTATCTTCCTCCCCCAGAGCCACTGGTGGATTCGAACTCCCTGCCTTAGGGTTGACAGCGGAACTCATTACCCACTAAGCCAAGACTAGAATCAATGCGATGATCACATTCATTTAAAAAAAGGCGGGTTTGGTTTTTGGGGTTTTTTTTGTCTTTTTTTTTTTGTCTTTGGAAATTAGTAATGAATACATGTATTGATGTATTGTTTACTCTTGTCTGTTTTGATGGATAACAAAACCACTGCTGTGGTAACTCATAGTGACCCTCCATTGGGTTTCTGAAGCTATAAATCTTTAAGGGATAAAATTGCTTATCTTTCTCCCGAGGAGAATTCAAACTGCCTACTTTTAGGTTGGCAGCACAGTTCACAGCTCACTATGCTGCCAGAGGTTTGTGGAGGTACCATTTATTTTCCAATTTATTCTGGTGATTTTAGAGGCATCTGTTAGGTAAGTAGCTTAGGAATTTTGGCAATATTCTGTACGTAGCCAGTATGCTAGCTTTTCTGACTCAAAATCTCAACTCATTGCTGTTGATTTGCAAATGACCCATAGCTGATCCTCTCTGTCTAGTAGGTTTTCAGAAGCTGTAAATTACCCAGGAGAAGATGCTCGTGTCTCTCCTGCTTTCTTTTCAATAAATCTAGATACTCTAAGGTGATAAAATTTAAGTTATTTATATCTACTTTGCTGTGGTTTTTGAGATTCTTGTAAATCATTACTTATACTCTTTTCAAATTTAAATTTAGAGATTCATGCAGAAGTCCAGCTGAAGAATTATGGGAAATTTCTTGAGGAATATACGTCTCAGCTGAGAAGAATTGAGGATGCCTTGGATGACTCAATTGGAGATGTTTGGGATTTCAATCTTGATCCGATAGCATTAAAGGTTTCCTTTTATTTATTTATTATTACTTACGGATGTATTTTTAGGACACATTATATCTGGAAGCTTTTAAGTACAAAAAGATATTTTTGTTATTTAGTAATTTAGAGAGCAAGAAGAAACTCGGAAAAATATTAAATCCACCCCCCCCCAAGTCGGCTGGGAAAGCTGTTGTGTTAAAAATTTACAAAACTTCACTGCCTTTATCTTTTAGTGTAGTCAAATGAGATGGACTTGAAGGAGCTTTTGTTTTTCATCATCAAGAAAATGAAGGTTGGAGTACCATATTCAGGCTTTTAAAAATTATTTTTAAGATTATTGTATATACAGTGAAATGCACAGATTTCAAATTTACTGTTTTTTTTTTTATTTTGTGTGCGTGTACTGTCAAATCAGATCTGACTGGTACAGGAGGAGATTGTGCCTCCTTCTCCGGCAGAGCATCTGGTGGATTTGAACCGTGTTCCTCTGGGATTGCAGTGCAGCTTCTTGCCACCAGGCCACCAGAGCTCCCCTCAAATTTACTGTTTAATGAATGTGCCAAATGTTCATAGAATATTATTTTTAGGAAGTTCCCCCAGGTTTTTTAGGGGACTGTAAAATGAGAATGATTTCTTTTTATTGTATAAAGTAAATCACTCTTGCTTTGTTCTATTTTGAGGTAATACAATAGCTCATTATTTTAAAAAAAAATAATGCTTATGTAACAGATACTTTTAAAAAGTTTTTATGATTTTATGATTTTTTTGTGATTTTTAAAAAATCATAAATCATTTTTATTGTTCACATGCAGTGTGGTTAAGTGTACAATTTTAAGGTTTTTTGCATATTCACAGTATGTGCAGCCATCAAAAAAATAAAATTTAGAATATTTAATCAGATCAGGAAGAAATCCTGTACTGATTAGTAGTCCTTCCTTATCTTTCCTTTCCATTCCAACCCCAAGGCAGTCAGCCACCAGTCAGTCTTCTTTCTGTCTGTGGATTTGCCTCTTCTGGAATTTCATGCAGATAGAATGTTACAATGTCCTCTCATTTATGCTGTGTGATCCTTGAATAATATGTGGATTCTTCCACTTAGCATAATGTTTTTAAGGCTTATCAATTTTTGTAGCATGTATGAATACTTAATTTTTTTTTATTGTTGAATAAGATTTCTTATGTGGATAGAACATATTTACTGTTTAAGGCATTTGTATTCTTTCACCTTTTTGGGTATTATGAACATGCTGCTGTGAACATTGGTGTACAAGTTAGTGTAGAATGTATATTTTCATTTCTTTTGAGTATGTAGTAATGGAATTGTTGTACCACGTGGTATCTCTGTGTTTATGTCTTTGAGAACTGGTGGACTGTTTTCCAAAGCAGTTGCACCATTTTGTGTTCTACCAGCAGAATGTAAATGTTCTAGTTTCTCCATTTCCTTGGAACCACATTCCTTGGTAACATACTCTTTTGTTTTTAACTATAGGCATTCTAATGGTGTGAAGTGGTGTTATGGGTTTTTTTTGTGTGTTTTTCTGTTGGTTAGTGTTGTTAAGCATCTCTTCATGTATTTATGGCATTTATGAATCTTTGGAGAATTGTCTGACCAGATTATTTGCCATTTTAATACTGGGTTATTTGTCTTTTTTGTATTGGTTTATGGGACATGTACTTATATTTTTTAAGTCTCCCAACAACCTTGTAAAACAGTTACAGTATCATCTCCTTTTTATAAATGAGGAAATGAAGACTTAGAGTGGAAACGTGTTCAAGAAATTTGCATGTCTGGTCTAAGTGCCATGGCCAGGGGTCCATACCAGGCAGCTAGGCTTTGGAGCCTACAGCACTTTGTGTCTCTAAATCGCTTCTCTAATGATTTATTTATTTGAAAACTGAAGTCACTTCCTCTCGTTCCTTTCTTTTGCAGGCAGCCTTTGAAAAGCTTTCCCTCAGATTTGTCATTGCCACTGTTTTTTCTCTAATTCTTTTTTTAGAAACTTTATAAATAAATTAAAGGACCTCCACATTTTTGATCTGTACAGTTTCTGCAAGTTCTCTGTTTTGTGTACTTACCATTAAGGAATTAGCTTTCTTTTTCTAAAAGTTGTTTTGGGGCTTTAAGGACCTTTTAGAATTAGAATAAAAATCTGTGCTCCTAATAACTCTCAGATTTTATAAAAGGGTAAAGTCCTGTCTTAGTTTTTATCTTACCCAACAGAAGAATTATAAATATTTAAAATTTTTCTTCTTGTGGAAACACTCTGATTTACTTCTGCTGTTTCGTTCTTTGGAAGCTTTTCCTTAGGTTTTTTATTGTGCATTTACTGTATTTCTGCTGGTCTTAGTTTTCTAGTGCTGGTCTAATAGAAATACCGAAATGGTTGGCTGTAAAAGAGAGAAATGTGTTTTCTAACAGTTAGAGAGTAAAAGTTTGAACCCAGAGCATCATCTCTGGGGGAGAGCTTCTTCCTTTTGTCAATTTTGGGCAAAGTTTCTGTCTTTTTGAGTGTCTGAACCTCATAGCTTCTTGGCTGTATTTATTCTGCTTATCTCTGTGTCTGTTGTGTTCCATAAAATTCAAGGGATTAGATATAGGATGTACCATATGTGGACATGATCTCATTGCTGTTATTGTTAGATGCCATTGAGTTAAGTACAACTTACAGAGACCCTGTGAACAATAGATCTGAACCCTGGCCTGTCTGGTGCCATCCTCATAATTTCTGACATATTTCAGCCTGTTGCAGCTGTCACTGTGTCAGTCCATCTCTTTGAGGGTCTTCCTCTTTTAAGCTGAACCTCCACCTTTCCAAGCATGATGTCTTTCTCCAAGAATTGGCATTTCCTAACAACATGCCCATAAGATATGAGACCAAACTTTGTCATCTTTGCCTCCAAGGAGCAGGCTGGCTGCACTGTACCTTCTCCAAGATCTATATCTATATCTGTTTGGTTTTTTTGCAGTCCATGGGATATTTAGTACTGTTCCAACGTCACAGCTCAAAGGCACCAGTTCTTCTTCTGTCATCCTTTTTCACTGTGAAGCTCTCAGATGCATAGCAAATGGTTGAATGACCTCATTAGCATAATGAAATTCTATTTCCAGATAGTATTATGTCCATATCTATTTGGTGTTAGGTGCCATAGCTCAACTACATCATTTCTTCTGTCATACATATTTACTGTCCCATCTCACATGCATAGAAAGTGATTGAAAAGTCCACATCGGTAGAGGTTAGAATTCCAACACATGTTAGGGAGCTCTGGTAGTCTACTGGATAAAGAGTTGTGCTACTAACCCAAAGACAGGCAGTTTGAATCCACTGGCTGCTTCACTGGAGAAAAATGGACAGTCTCCTCCCATGCAGTTTATAACCTCTGAAAGCCTGTTGCAGGCTAAGCTATGAGTTGATTTCTGCTTTATGACAATAAATGGAATCTTTTTGGTACCATTGCAAGAATGTGGAAACAGCCCAGATGCCCAATCACAAGTGAATGGTTTGAGATGGTACATTCACACAAAATGGAATATTATACAGCACTCAGAAGCAACAACTTTGAAAAATACCATGCACCTTGAGAGAGGTTAGAGAGAATTATGCTGAGTGAACTAACACCATCTTATGAAGACAAATACTACATAAGACTATTATTGTAAAAATAGAAGGATAACTAGTAAAACATGTACAGGAACTCAAGGTGGGGAGGGGAGCAGATAGGTGAAGATAGGTAGTGGTGAAACCACGGGGCTGCACAGTTTGGTGATGGTGGGAAAGCAAATGGGAAGGATCCAGGCGAAAAGACAAGGTAATGATGGGCAAGGTCCAACGGTGATTAATTTTATAAAACATAAGGCATGAGAATGATTGTATGAAACACTGTGAACGAATAATGGTGTGAAACACAATGTATATAGTTTTTAAGCAAACCAATTAAAAAATAATGTAAAAAAATTAAAAAATAATCCATAATGTGCAACCAAGGTGCTCCTTAGAGGCAAGAATGATGAAGCTTCATCTCACAGGAGGCACCAATCCTTGGAAAAAGACAGAATGTTTGGAAAGAGGGCGAGTCAGTGTAAGACCCTCAACAAGATTTATTGGCGCGTGGTTGTAACAGCAGGGTCAGGTATATCAGGGATGATCAGGAGGCACAGTATAGGACAAGGTTCAGATCCATTATTCATAGGGTCTGTATGAGTCATAGTTGACTAGATAGCACACAACAACAACTACACAAGCTACCTTGCTTTGTACCAGGAAAAATTCACAACCACATACAAAATCTCCTTAAAATTGATAACTGACCCATAGCCGACCTTCCAGTGGATTTTCTCAGGAAGTTAATTGCACAAGAGCAGATTGCCCATCCTTCTCCCACGGAGCATCTAGTGACCTCGACCAGTGTGCCTTCAGGATTTTGGCACAGCTTGTCACTAGGCCATCAGAGCTCCCTATAACTGAATGAGAAAAGGTGTGTTTACTTACAGAATTATTTGTTTGTATATAGTCAATGCCAAGAGAGAGATCTAAATTTACCCTTAATAAAGACATCACTTGTAGATAATGACCAGTAAGACTTTATGGAGGAGATGGAAATTGAGCTGGACTTCGAAGATAAGTGAACTGCACACTGTGTTTTAAATGTTTGTGAGCCTTAGACTTCTACCAGAAGCACTAAGGCTATTTCTTTTCTGTCTTATTCTTTTTTTTGAGAATATTTTATTTTGACCCATTTAGTAACAAATCTTATTACACTTAAGTCTGCAGGGCAAATTCCAAAATAATGAGAGGTCTTTTTCCATGTTCAGAGTTAGCCTCTTAACATTAGTATTGCTTTGCATTTTCTTATCTCGTGCTCTGCATCTGCTGGCTAAAGGCTTAGAAGACAACTAGGCGTCTTGAGGTTATTTACACTCTTTACTATACTGACCAGTGAGTTTGTCTTAAAGAGAACACTTGGTTTGGTTATGGGTGCTCAGTATAGAGTCTCACACTGGTTAAATAAGAATAAGGTAGTTTCAGTTTAGTATTTAAAATTCAAGGTATTGTCAAGGCAAAAAGAAATGCTCTTTTTCTTTGTTTTTATAGCTTCTGCCTTATGAACAGTCTTCCCTTTTGGAACTCATAAAGACTGAAAACAAGGTACAAATTCCTAAATGTAAAAATATTTAAAACATGTTTTTCTAAAAGAGTTACTTGTTATAATTTCCTTTTTTCTCTTTTGTGTGTTTAATGAACCTAGGTCTTAAACAAAGTTATCACTGTATATGCTGCACTTTGTTGTGAAATCAAGAAATTAAAGTATGAGGTAATTATTTCTATTGTTTTAAGACTTTAAAAACAATGATAAGAAATAAAATATGTGCCCACATATTTACAGGTAATAAAATGTTTACTGAGTATTGAGTTAATTATATACTTAAAGCAATGGCAAGATCAATGCCTGCTATTCATTGAGTACTTGCTAAGTGCCAAATACCTTGCTAACACTGTTCATCAACCTTTATTTTCCAGGTTGAAGGAGTAGGTGAGAAATAGATGAGAAACTGAAGCTTAGGGATGGTCGCTTGTAACAACACTTTACCACTTGTGGCAATTAGAACCTAATCTGTACCTCCAAAGTCTGTGTATTAACCACATATTTTTTTTCTAGATGATAGGGTCACTGTATATCGCAGGCAACTCAATGGCACATAACAACAGTAGCATACTATAACAAGTTTGGAAGCAGGAGTGGCAACCACTTCCTAAACAACATGCCTCTGGGAACATTATGAACGTTGATAAATGCCAATAGTTGTAGAGGGGCTTCAGGCCTTTTGTTCACAGAGTCACCATGCGACGTGCTCGACTCAAAGGCAATCAACAATGACAATATAACTAAAAAAACCCCATGAAACTTTAAATCTTTATTATATATTTATTGTTTGTTTTTTTAAAAAACTACTTATGAGTCATTAAAACTCTGGTAGAAGTTAGTAAATTGTCTTTGCTTTCTAGTGCTTTTTAATACTATGTGTTTATACCCTATCTCTCATATCTAATGAAAAGATAGGAGGCAGAATGGCTGGAAGACTTTAAAAAAAAAGACGACAAACTTTTTGAGTCATTCTCTCTCGTTGCTGTTGAGTCAAACCTGACTCATAGCTGATGCTCTAGTGGTTTTTCAGAGCCTGACAGTCGCAGAGGAGACTGCCCGTCCTTCTCCTGCAGAGCAGCTGGTGGACTTGAACCTCCTGCCTTTGGATTGGTAGCACAATTCATTATTCATTACATACCACAGCTTCCTTTTATTGGGTATTAATAGTGCTTCTGATACATTAAAAATAAATTGAATTTATTTGTATTATAGAATGATTTTTTTAACTTAAGTGAATTTGTATATAGATAATATAGTCCTTTGTTAATATTACATAGATAAATGAAAAAGCCTAAGAACTTAGTCACAAAATAAGTAAAGATCTTTTCTTTTTCTTTTTTAAAATCAGGCTGAAACAAAATTTTATAATGGTCTTTTGTTTTATGGAGAAGGAGGTAAGTTTTAAAATTTAAAAATTGTGATGTGAAAAAAAAAAATTGTGATGTGGTGATGATACTTTTTTTGGGATTGAAATGAACAGTGTTAATGGATAATCCTAGAACTACTTTAATTATCTGTTATTGTCTGAATATTAGAAAATGTGCATGGAGAATTTTTTATTGGCTTGCCACACAGAAATTGAAAACCTAAAAGATGAAGCAGTGGTAAATTTGGTATTTTTTTGTAATGTTACAAATTACTATAGAAGAATTTTCATTGAACTTATGAAATAGTTACATTTTACTTATATATTTCTGATTGTATAATTGATGTTTGTCATATTGTCAGTATCAAAATTCTGTGTTTTATAGTACCCTTTGGCATAAATTGAGTTTCATTTGAAACACTGAAATGTAATTCCTATGTCTTTTAAAGCCACCGATTCCAGCATGGTAGAAGGAGACTGCCAAATTCAGATGGGGAGATTTGTTTCATTCTTACAGGTAACTGTGCTTACTTAGTGTTAAGCCTTTTTGGAGACAACTTTTAAGTTCTTTACAAATAATCAAAAGAGACTTCTGAAGCCTTCAGGATTGTATCCACCAGTGCTCTCTAGACGTCTGAAACCTCCAACTGCTGAGATTTGTACTTGCTTGTGAGATACTTAGACCACACTGGGTTATAGTTTAGGAGCTTAGTAACTCCTAAAAGATTTCTGTAGCATTTTTAGAGAAACAGGTATCGAAATAAAGTTTTTTATATAACTTCGTTTGTGGACAAATTGTCAGGATGCCTTTTAAAATAGTTTTTATCAGGGGAAAAGAAATCTGTGTCAAGAAAGGCTCTCAATGGATATAGGCTGCTACACAAAGTTGTTAAAAACTGCACTACTTGATGCTTCTTAGCAGACATTTCAATTGAGATTTATTAAGAGAATGAAATAACTCTCTCCTTATTACAAAAGCAATGAGTTTACAAATGAAGAAAGAAAAATTAGAGATAAGGAAAATTATCTTTTTCAGAGATAATGTGCTTGAGGTTGGTGTCATTTAGACTTACAAAAGTGATAGGGCAGCACACTGTGTACACTATTGTTTACTAATGTTGTTGTTGTTACGTGCCATCCAGTCATTTGTGACTCATAGCGACCCTATGTACAACAGCCCTAAACCCTGCTCTATCCTGTGCCAATCACATTGTCTCTGACACACCCATCCCGATTGCCCCAGTCACTGAATCAATACACCTCATAGAGGGTCTTCCCCTCCTGCGCCGTCCCTCCACCCTCCCAAGCATGATGTCCCTCTCTAAGGACCTGTCCCTCCTTACAGCATGTCCAGAATATGTCAGACAAAGCCTCAGAATTCTTGCTTCCAAGGAGTAGCCCGGTTTAACCCTCTCCAGGATGAATCTGTTTGTTTTCTTGGCAGTCCATGGTACATTCAATACTCTTCTCCAGCACCACAGCTCAAAGGCATCAATTCTCCTTCTGTCCTCCCTAGTCATTGTCCAACTCTCTGATGCATAACAATTGATTGCAAAGACCATAGCCTGTATCAGACGCACCTTAGTCTCCAGAGACACACCATTGCTCTTGAGTACTTTAGAGAGGTCCCTAACAGCAGACTTTCCCATCCCAATACGTTTTTTGATTTCCTGTCTGCTGGTGCCAAGAGTGTTGACCGTGGAGCCGAGCAAACTGAAGCTGTGAACAATCTCAATCTCTTTGCCATCCATCCTGATGCTGCCAATGGGTCCAGGTGTGAGAATCTTGACATTGAGCCTCAGTCCATACTGAAGGCTGCAGTCCTTGACCCTCTGCAGCAAGTGCATGAGGTCCTCCTCAGTTTCAGCAAGCAGGGTTGTGTCATCTGCATAACGCAGATTGTTAATAGATCTTCCACCAATCCTGATGCCACAATTCTCCTCATAGAGCCCAGCCTCTTGGATCATCTGCTCTGCATACATGTTGAAAAGGTATGGAGATAGGACACATCCCTGGCATACACCCTTCCCAATTTTTACACTATTCTGTTCTGACGACTGCCTCTTGGTCCAAGTATAGGTTTCGCGTTAGCACGATTAAATGTTCTCGGATTCCCATTCTTCTCAGAGTCAGCCACAATTTAGTATGTGGCATATAAATTATGAAACTTAGTGAAATGAATAACCACAGACTTGCCACCTGACTAAAGGTCCAGAACGTTAAGGATATTATTACATCAGCTCATGTACCCTTTTGAAGTACATTCCCTTTTGACTTTTTCAGAATTGCTTATTTCTTATATATACATTTAATTGCTAAATATTTAGTTTTGGGTTTTTTTTATTTTTAGAAAAATGTATTTTATACTATTCTATGACTTAAAAAATTAATGTTAATATGTCACTCTTAATGATTTAAAAAATTTGATTTCTCTTGACAGTGAAGTTAAGCACTATTTAATATATTTAAGGTCATTAATAATTTAATAATTGGTAGTTTTTATAACTGTTTATATTCTTTCAACAGTTACTGGTTATATTATTGATCTGACTGATGTCCAGAAATTCTTTATACATTCAGGAAAGAATCTTTTTGTTAGAGTTGCAGTTTTTTTCTCTCCAGTTTGTCTTTTGTCATTTGATTTTGTTTCTGGGTTTATGGTAGTTTTGCCTTGCAGGTATTTATTGTCTTTGAAACAAAGTCGTATTGTTATTTTTGGTCTTTAGAAGAGTTCAAAGTATACTCTGCAAATGGTGGGATTTATTTTACTGCCCAAAATCTTAGCATTGCACAATTTGGTTTACTATTGAAGTATCTACAATGAGCCCTTCTCATTTTAAGTTAGATTTCACATTGTGCCACAGTATCAAATATGTTACTTTAAATGACTGCTTTTGCTTAGTAAAGAATATTGACATTTGGTTCAGATTTAGTTTTTGGTTCTGATTTAGTACTTTTTTCCTCCCTAGCTGTGGTGAGCCATATGTATAACCAAAAATTTGCCATGTTAACATTTTTTATGTCTTCTCCCCCCTGATAATATTCTGTTTCCTGTGTTGCACAAGCATGACTAATCTCCCCTCTGCTAGACGTTCAGGGTACCCGAACCCATGCTTATTTTTTCTCCTTTCCTCCTCATCTAGTGATCACTACTAAGACTTTGCTTGTTTTATATAAGTGGGATCTGTCTTTGATTCCTTTTCAAAACAGAAAAATAGACTCAGTTAATTTTAATTAAGTATTCATACTTACATAAGAAAAGTATTACTACTCCTAACAGTAAGCTGGCTGGATCCTCTTATATCCCAGTTAGAGGTAGCTTTAAGTGTTTTTATTCACTGTAATAAAATGTTTATATTCACTATAATATAAATTTAGCTCTGTGATATAGCTTGTTGGTAGGAGCATATGTTAAAAATTTAGATGATTTCGATTGACAAATGTTCAGCCATATATGACAGAATAAGCAGTCTTCTCATGAGACCCCTGGGAAGTTTTTGAGCTTTTTTTAAAAAAAATCATGAATTGGAAAACATCTTAAATATTAAAATTGCTTGTACCTTCCCAGAAAAGACAAGTTTCCCCTTCTATGTAGTAATAAACAACAATCCTTATCACCTAGGTCAAATGTCAAGAGGAGTATATATTAGTTAATAAATGTTATTGTCAAAATCCATTCATTTCCCTTTGAATAGTTTGCATATTGTAGTGATGTTTTTATGTTATGGTCAGATCTCAGATATGAATTGTTCCATTTTACAAGTGTATATAAGTAGGTTGATAATCATATGTAATTATGTTGTGGCTCGAGTCCCTTAGGTGATGTAGGTGGTTAATGTGATGGGCTGTTAACCCAGGGTTTGAACCTCTCAAAAGATGCCTTGGAAGAAAGGTCTGCCAATCTATTTCCAAATAATTCAACCGTTGAGAACCCTGTGTAGCACATTTCTGTCCTGACACATGTGGATTTGCAGTAGTTGGAATTGATGTGAAGGCAACTGGGCTGGTTTTTTCCCCCCAGTTTGGATGCTTTTGAGCGGTAACCAAACCAAGTAAGTTGCCATTAAGTTAATTCTGACTCAAAATGATCCTTATAGGACATGGTAGAACTAAGTATAGCGTTTATTAGATGTAAGTCTTTATAGAGTGGAGTTCTTCTTGTAGTACCTTAAGAGTTGTTCTGTGAGCTCAGAGGTCACCAGTTTGATTCCACCAGCCTGCTCCTCACTAAGCTGAGGGCAGTAAGCTTGAAATCTTTAGAGGAGGAGACTCTGCCTTCTTCTCCTGTGGAGTAGCTGGTGGTTTAGAATTGCCGATTTCTCAGAGCTCTTGGCAGCATTCTTAACTGTAGTGCCCCCTGATGACTGTCGAGCAACATATAATGAAAGAGACTTTATAAATATTTAAAATAAAACCACTGATTTGAACTGAGCTTACCAGCCCTAGGAAGAAATGAGAATTTTATAGAAATTTTTAGAAGGTCTGCAGCTTTGCAGATGAACAATGAATATTTTTTGTTGAGAATGATGGTTGATATTTCACTTAGTCCATACCAAGCCTATTTATGGGTAAGATTAAAGATAGTAAACATTTGAAATTATTTTCCAGAGTGACTTCTGGAAATCTTTACCCCTCATCATCATATTTTTAAGTTGACATCTTTTCTTCATCCATTCAAAGGTTCATTCATTTATTCATTTAGGTCATTTATTTATTTATTTATTCAGAAGCAATTGTGTGTTATCCACAAGTTAAGCAGTGGATATTTGAAGAAGGAAGGAGACTATCCTGATCATTTAGATGTGCTGTTGCAAGTAAAATAAAATGTCCATAATAGAGAATGAATGAAATGCCATGGAGGTAAAGAGATAGAAATGACTTTGGGATGTAGGAGGTAAGTTTTAAGTATTGACTGCCTGAGGAATGTTTGAAGCTGTCTGGGTGCTGTTAACAAGAGATTTTACTGGAAAATCATTTTATTTAGAGTTGTTGCCATAAAATTTAGTGAGAAATAGTGACATTTGAAAAGCAATGTTGTAACATATGCTCAACTTGTCATTGCAGGAACTGTCTTGTTTTGTTACGAGGTGCTATGAAGTGGTGATGAATGTAGTCCATCAGTTGGCTGCCCTCTATATCAGTAACAAGTAATGGAATTTAGAAATCTTTTTACTTGTATGACAGAGATGCAGGAATTGTTTTTCTGAAACCAGTTAACTTTACTTGAAATAGTTTTTGTTCATTTTTCCACTCACTCACTCATTTATTCATTCACCTTTCAACACTCTTTCAATACTTTTTAAATACTACCTAGTGGTATGTACTGTGTATGTATATAAGACATCTTTTTGCCACTAGGCCACCAGTGCTCCCTAGTAGGACATGGTCCCGACAATATTGCATCACCTCATTAACTATCTGAGAATATTGAGAAACTAATTTTTAAAAAGATTTGATTGTATAGAAAAAGTTCATATGTAATTAGTATGTGTTTCATGTTCTCTCCTCTCATTACTTTCCTGTTTCCTTTAAATAATGGTTCCTGACTCACTGAGTCACACTTTTCTTAAATATAGAATTTTGAGTAGAACTAAGGAATTTTACATTTTGAAAGATTCCTCATTAATTTTAATAATCATCCAAGTTTGCATACCATCAAGATTTGCTGTTTTAACTACCCCCAAATAATATCTCACATTTATTTGATTAATGCTTTAACAGTTGTTCCACATTTATAATTTAATTATATCCTTCAATGATTTTAATTAGATGCATACCTAAGAATTCTCAATTATCAGAAGAGGTGACTGAGGCCCAGAGAAATGATTTCTCAAGATTCCATAGCAGTCTAACTAAGGTTCAGGCCACTGGTCCATTCATCATTCTTGCTATACCATTTTGCATCTTGCGTTTGTTTGTGAACTGGAAGACCAAGTTGTTTCTGGTTCCTGCGGTTTTCCCTTAAGTGAGGTGTTTGTTCTGTTCTTTGACCAGATTTCCCCTCATGGCAGAAAAATGTGAGAGCTTTGTTGTCCCTAACCTCTGTTCCTCCTTATTTCTCCCCCCCCACCCCCGCCCCCATACCCAGTACCTGGTGTGTAACTTTAAGAGCATTCCCCTTCCCTGGAAGGATGACATTTGATTTTGTGTTTAACGTAAAAAATTTCTTTTCTCTTTCGAAATATATGCATGTCTCTTGCTATACATTTATTATCTTTATTTATTGCTCAGAAAATTTTGTAGGGAAGAAAATAGGATTATGCTGTGACTTTTTATTTTACTATAGACTTAGTAGTTTGTATTGTTTTTCGTGTAGAAACCAAAAGTCAACTTAACCAAAGAAGTTCTCAGATTTGGATGGGATCAATACCAAAGATTCTACTTGAGAGATGAGAAATTCTGATTGTTTGGGAAGATAGTTTTGTTAATTTTATACCTCCATCGCAATATTTAAATGATTAAAGTAATTTATTTGCCACATACTGTAATATCCCTACCCACAAATGCATTATAAGCAAGAATATTCCAGACATAATATATACAAGTTAATTCCTTTCATGCAAAAGTGTAGTATGCTAGTAATTTCTTGGATCCCTTAAATGTTAGTGATTAAGTTATTAATAAAGATAAAAAACATTAACATTCTAAGAGTGTCTACTACTAAGTATATTTCTTGAGATAAAATGAACTGTGATATAAAAAGGAAACTTTTTTTTTAACATGGGTGTTATTTTTTTACAGGATTGCACCTAAAATTATAGAAACAACTGGAGTTCATTTTCAGGTAAAAATTAAATTTGACTTATAAAACACCATTTTTTTATATTTTAATTTAGAGTTTGTGTTTATAAGTTTTAAATTTTATTAAGTTTTTATTGTTACTGTTATGTACCATTGAGTTGGAACTGACCCATAAATTAACCCTCCAGTGTTCTCAGAGGCAGTAAATCTCATGAGAAGAGATTGCCCATCTTTCTCCCACAGAGCAGTTGATGGATTTGAACCACATGCTTACCACGAGGCTACCAGAGATCCCTATGTTTTAATTAGGTGGTAAAATAGTTACAATGATAAAACTTTGAAGTGATTTTTTTTGGAGAGAGTATTTGTTCTGTCATCTATTAGTGTAGTTCTTTGTTTTTCTGACTTAAGTAGCTCAGTACAGCTTCTCCAAATACTCTCTTTGGACAATGAACAAATACCCAAGGTCACAAAGATGAGATATTGGGCAGAGCATTTTTCTGATGCTAATAGTCCCAGCTGAGGAGCCAACCTGTATCTTAATAAACTGAACATCTGCTTAGCTAATTTTATTAATATTCATCAAGTCTATTTTATTTTAAAGTCCACACAAAGCTTAACTTCTAACTAGTGATTGAATGATAATCATTAAAGGTTTTTTGACAGACTATGTATGAGCATTTGGGAGAACTGCTGACAGTATTGCTCACTCTGGATGAAATTATTGATAATCATATCACACTGAAAGATCACTGGACTATGTACAAAAGGTGAGTCAATTACATTTTTAAAAATAGTCTCTTCATGTGGTTGGTATATTAGTAAAAGGTAAATATAAATGCAAATTTTTTAAATGACCTATAGATCTGTATTTAGAGGGATCACTCAGCATTCCTCAAGCTGAAAGAACTGAAATTCAAGCCTTGAGTTGAAATACTGAAGGTTGCTATGGGGAAAGTCTTGAATGATCTAGGAAGCATAAGAGCAACACTTTCAAATCACTACATTGCTTGGGAGGGACTGGAGAGCATTACACTGAGTGAACTAACTCTGTCTCATAAGGACAAAGGCTGCATAAGACCATTATTGTAAAAATAGAAGGATAACTAGCAAAACAGGTATGATCTTTTCAAGTACTTGCTATGCATGTAAGAGTTGGACAGTGAATAAAGACAATGAAAGAAGAATCAATGCCTTTGAGTTGTGATGCTGGAGAAGAGCACTAAATACCCAGTGGACTGCCAGAAGAACAAATAAATACGTCTTGGAGATAGTGATGACAGGTTGCTCTTTAGAGGAAAGGATAGTGATTCTTTGTCTCACATATATGGGGGATACTGTTTAGAGTGGCCGGATCTTGGAGAAAGACAATATACTGAGAAAAGTGGAGAATTAGCGAAGGAGAGGAAGATTCTCAAAAAGATGGATTCACAAAGTGACTATAACAGTGGGCCTCTAGTGTGACAGAGATGATGAGGATGCCAAAAGATAGGCAGATCTGATGTTCATAGGGTTGCTATGAGTCATACTCTACTCAGCAGCACCCAGTAGCAACATATTAAATGTTTTTAAGAAGACAGTAATCACTCTTTAATTTTAAATGAGCATGTTTAAGAATATTCTATTGAGAGTATTCCTTTATTGTTGTTATTTGCTGTTGAGTTACTTCTAGCTCATAGCAACTATATGTGTGTATGTGTGTACATATATGTATATATTTAAAACACAATTTATGTATAATAAATTTTCCAGTCCTTTAGCATCTTGATTAGGGCTTTTTATTCTTGTGTTCCCCTGAGTTTAGTGTCTTTGCTTATTAAAGATTTGGCTTAGATGAGATTATTAAATCAAACCAGGTGGTTCCTTGGAGGCAAGGATTCTGAGGCTCTGTCTAACATACTTTGGACATGTTGTAAGGAGGGACCCGTCCTTGGAGAGGGACATCATGCTTGGTATGGTGGAGGGACAGCGCAGAAGGGGAAGGCCCCCTATGAGGTGGATTGATTCAGTGATTGGGGTAATTGGGATGGGTGTATCGGAGACGATTGGCACAGGACAGAGCAGAGTTTAGGGTGGTTGTACATAGGGGTCACTATGAGTCGCAAATGACTCGACGGCACATAACAACAACAACAACAATTATGTATAGAGCCCTGTGTTTTTGAATTTAAGATGATTTAGAAAGGTATCATAAAAAAATGAAATACATCAGGATTGGTTTTGCTCAGTTTTCAAATGTATAGAGCCACACAAGGATTGTCAATACAAAATTTTGGAAAAGTAGAAATTTTTAATTTAAGAGTTCAGTAAGTACATTTAAAATATTTTTTTCTGTTCTTTCACAAGATTACTGAAATCTGTGCATCATAATCCTTCAAAATTTGGGATTCAGGAAGAAAAACTAAAGCCATTTGAAAAATTTTTATTGAAGCTTGAAGGGCAATTGCTTGATGGAATGATATTCCAGGTAAATAGAGCTGTTGTATACAGTTAAAAAAATGGGCTTTTTGGTTATTCCTGCTCAGAATTTTAGTGGAATTCTTGCATAGAATACTTTGAATATGATTTATTTTTGAAAAGTGCTTTGGTTTAAAACATTTCTAGTGGATTGTAAAGTACATAACAGCAAATAAAAATATTAATGTTCTAATTGTATGAGAGTTGAGTGTTTTGGGTTTTTTCTCCTTCCATAAAAAATATTTAGGGATTTCTGGAGCTATTTAAGCAGTTTGTAAAGCTGTCTTTTAAGATTATTTAATTCTTTGTTGATTCAGGGAATATTTTTTAATCTGAACACTTTAGTATAGCACCTTCTAACAACATGTAGCTATTTAAATCATAATTAAATGAAATGAGAAATTTACTTTTTGGCCACAGCATCCTCATTTCTTTCAAGTACTTAGTAACTGTGTGTTGTTTGTGACTGACATATTTACACAGCACAGATATAGAATACTTCCATCATCACAGCAAGTACCATTGAACATTGCTGCTTTGGATTGTTTCCACCAAAATGACATTGTATTTCATTATAAATTTGTTTCAAATTTACCTTGGGTTTTTATTTTATGTAATCGTTTTGTTAAAGATGAATTCTTTGAAAAGAATTTAATATTACCTTGTTGTGTGTTGTTGTTATGCGCCATCAAGTCACCTGGGACTCATAGTGATTCTATGCACAGTATCCCCTAATCTTGTCCGATCTTGAGCCAATCTCATTGTCTCTGAAAGGCTTAATCCCATAAACCCATTACCTCAGTCACTGAGTCAGTCCATCTCATCCTGAGCCTTCCTCTCCTGCACTGTCCCTCCCACGATATTTCTCGCCAAGGTCTGGTCCCTCCTGGCCACATACATATGAGACAGAGCTTCAGATTAGGATAAAAATCTTTCATGTTTCAGCTTTAATAACATTAAAATGATGATTGCAGAAAATTATTACTGTATTTAAATTTGTTTATTTATTTTGGAAGCAGGGGTGGCATCCATTTCCTAAACAACATGCCTCTGGAAACTGTGAACTTTGATAAATCTCAATAGTTGTAGAGAGGCTTCAGGCCTTTTGTCCATAGGGTCTCTATGAGTAGTGCTCAACTCCAAGGCAAGCAACAACAGTAACTTATTGTTGAAAATCTGAATTTCTTTTTCTTTCCTGCATAGGCCTGTATAGAGCAACAGTTTGATTCTTTAAATGGAGGAATATCTGTCTCAAAAAATAGCACTTTTGCTGAAGAATTTGCACATAGTATTCGCTCAATTTTTGCAAATGTAGAAGCCAAACTTGGTAAAGTAAACTGTTTTTGTTTTCGTATATGAAGTTGGCATTTTTTTGACAGCATGATGTGTTCATACTTATTCTCCTTTTCTCTAATGTGATGATTTTATTAGGAGAACCTTCTGAAATTGACCAAAGAGACAAATATGTTGGAATTTGTGGACTCTTTGTGCTGCACTTTCACATTTTTCGAACTGTTGATAAAAAGTTTTATAAGTCTTTATTGGACATTTGTAAAAAGGTAAGAAACTAAGAATTTTATTTTCAACCTGAGTAATAGATTGAAAAATGCTTTGGATGAAAAAAAATGTATTTTAACATATATTTTATGTCTATTTTACAAAAGTTATAATATTAATTTTAAAGATCTAGGCATTCCAGAGATAAGTAATATAACCAGTGGGGAAAAAATCTTAATAGCTCTACTTCCCATAAATACATATTTCTGTATTTTTTAAATGTAAATTTTCTGTATCTACTATTAATAGTACTTTTCTTTTTTCTTATCCTTTTGCCCTCCTACTCCAATTATTAAGCATAAAAATTTTAAAACAGGTGTTTTTTTTTCTCACTTTTTTCCATCTTCTTTTTTTAATAAATTTTATTAATTTTAATGTACATTTACAGAGATTTTGGGTTTCCATTCATAAAACAGTTTTTTTATAATAGCTTTGTTTCTGTGATGTTCCCCTGATTTGAAAATGGAAAATTTAGTTTGTGTATTCAGTCAGGTTATATGTGACCATAAGAATTCAGCTATATTGAGCATTTAAAACTTTTTCATTAGTATAGGATGAAAGCAAGAGCCATGAGAAACAAGTTTTTTATTTGCTTTTGCATATTTTTTAATCTGAAATTCATGAATTTGTGTGTTTTTTGTTTAATACTTAAGTGAAATAAAATAGCTGTCATATTCAACATGAGATGTAAAAATGCTTTAAATTTGTGCCACAGAAGATATTTGTCTCATAATATATAATTGAGTGTATTTTATAGTTACTTTTTCCTAGCTTTAATTTTGTTCCATATATGTAGAATAACTTACTGTATAACCTGTACTTAATGGTCTTTTTCTTTAACTTTACAAATTCAGGTTCCAGCCATCACGCTAACTGCTAATATTATTTGGTTTCCTGATAATTTTCTGATCCAGAAAATACCAGCAGCTGCCAAACTTCTAGACAGAAAAAGCCTTCAAGCCATTAAAATGCATAGGGATACTTTCCTGCAGCAGAAAGCTCAGTCACTTACCAAGTAGGTTTTATAAACAATCATAATGAAAGTTTTAAGCTAGTTTATCTTTTCAAATCTACTTCTGATGCTAAGTATATGTAAAGGATTTGCATTATAAGATTGCCTGTTCTTAACTCGTATCAGAGAAAGAGAAAGGTTTTAGCAGTCTCATGGGGATTTGCTTTCCAGGAAAACATTTATTTATTTTTTTGAGGGGTTAATGGTAAGGCTTAGGTTTGAACTCAATATAAGATGTAACCAATTATATTTTAAGGATATATATATATGTGTGTGTATATATATATATAATTTGAGTACTGTCTAAAGAGGTAAAGATGGGGTACTGAGGCACAAGACCATGCATGTCTCTCTGAAAGGGTCAGAGGGAGAGTAAGAATAGCACAGTCCCTTACTGCCCCAGAGCTGAAAGCAGATAAAGAGCCTGGAGTCAAGCTCCGTGGTGCCTCTAGAGCCACACCAATAGCAAGAGGTTTTTTAATTCGTTCTTGACTCTCAGATTCACAGTTGTGGTACTGAGAATGAGGTTTATTAGCCAAGTAAGTTGGAGAGTGGAGAAGGCAAAGAACACCATCCAAAACAAGTACAGCTTTTAGCCCAAGTCCCAATGTACTTCCAGGCTCAGGTTTCAATTCAGCACTTACCTCTAAATCATTTAGCAGCTTTGTCTTAAGCAGTTATAAGTCAGCTTCTCCTTCAAACATCCAGCAAGAACAGGACAAACTTTTAACTGTGGCCAGCAAAAATGCAAGAAGCCTCAGGTCACACCTTGCCACAGTTTCTCCACAGCAATGTCACAGTCTTCCTCAAGTCTTGCCACCATAAGTCCTTCTTACCTCAAGTCTTGCTGCTCAGTGTGGGAAGCACTCTTTCTCTTATCCTAGCTTCACACCTGTTGATGATTTGCAAGACCATGTGTCCGCAGTTAAAGTAGTTGGAGACCAGAGGGCCTAATTGTAATGGCAAAAAAAAACCCAACTTCTAGGCTAACACCACAGATACTTTCTATCAGTTGTATTATATTTATGTTTTTATCTAAGTGAATTGATAAAATCTTATGTGATTTTTAATTAATGACATTAAAAACATGTCTCTTTGACAGCTTTTGGAGAAATTGACTTTTACTTGATACGCTTCTTTTCTGTTTCCCTTTAGTTTTATTTTTACCAATGTAAAATTTTCACATACTTAGAGGATCAAAGAAGTACTATAAGCTTGAAGTGGAAATGTCCAGTTCCTCTCAATGTGTTAAGTTCTGCTTCTCAGAAGAATACTTGTATTAACTCTTTGTTTCTTCTGATATTTATGTCCCTATTTTTTGTTTACCTGTTACATAAATTGTCAAAAAGAGAGAAAATAGTGTAAAGATACCTCCTTCCCACATGCCCCCTAGTTCCTATGTTCAACAGTTAAACTTGATGCACATTCTTGATTTACTACTAAAATAACATTTTGAACAGAATGTGGGATTTAGTGGGAGTTTGCCACTGGCCCTTTTCTGGTTGTATTGTTTTTATCTGTGGTATGGTTTAAGGCATGATATTGCCTTAACTTCATTTGATCCTGTCAAAAGGAAATCAGGCTGTTGTTTCCCAACAGGGGAAGATGTATGTGAACTATATAGGCAATTGCTGTGAACATCTGTTAATATGCTCATGTCCTGTGATTAAAGTCAGCAGAAAAATGTAACCCGATTCAGGCAAGACTGCGAATGGCAGAGATCTCAGAGACCTCTAATATATGCTAAGACAAGAGCTGATGAGGAATAAATATAGATGTTTGGACTTATAATAAGAGAGAAATTCAAGACTATAAAATGAGACAATGTTCATATTTAGTAGCAGTAGTTTAAAGTATTTTGTTATGAAAAGCTTGCTATTTTTTAACAGTGTGAAGTATTTCCAAAACATGCCAATATATACTTCAGCTCAACTCAGTTCATTTCCAGTGAGTTGGAAGAAATTTAGACCTGACTCTCTAGTGAGTTTTTGGGAAGCTGAAAATTGTCCAGAAGGAGGTTGCCCATCTTTCTTCCCCATTGGCTGGGGGATTCAAACCACTAGGGAAGTAACACCTTTGGGTTAGCAGTGCAACATCCTATGAATTAGGTTACTAAAGCAGCCTTAATACTTAGTTTATGTTAATAACTGCAGTACTGAGCTTAGGGAAATAAGGAATTTACCTAGGCTGTAGGACTTGAGAGTTCTGTTGACTCTTTGCTTGTCATATAGTAGCTGGTGACACATTTCAGGAGGACTTGTGATATGGAGAGGTCAGGAGCCTGAAACCCATGCCCTTTGAGGAATCATTGAAGAATTTCATCATGCTGAGTGAAATATCTCTGTCACAAAGGAACAAATACTGCGTAATGCCACTCTTGTAAATCAGGACTGACATTGGGGTTGGGGGGAATCTAAGAAAAGAGGGGCTAAATAATGTAAACTGCGTTGAAACAGATGAGGGAGAGAATTGTTTGAAAGGAATATATGATTAGATATTATTTTCATGATAAGAGTCCAGAATGAGAGCTTGCATGATGGTGGAGGGGAAGAATTGTATAATAATGAAGGGTTGTTGTTTTTTTTTCTTTTCAAAGAGAAAAGCCAACTGGGTAGAGGGGTGGGCAGGGAGGAAAATGTGCAAGAATGAAAGAATGGAAATCCAAAGTCTAAGTCTATAAACTCATTAAAATTTTAATTAAAAAAAGAATCTCTGTAGATAGTTTGACCTTTAAAAGAGAAATCTGAGACATGGAAAAGTGGCTTTTTGGGTTTTGTGGGTTGGTGTGTTTTGTTTTTCTTTTAGTTATAAGGGCCATTAGGTGAAAAGAAGCAGATTTGATCTCTGTAGCTCCAGAAGGTTGAACTAGAACTAAAAGACAAAGATGTCAGGTAGTAAGTAATAACAGTGATTGACAATATTACCAAGCTCTTAACTATGTAGTGGTTATTTTATTAAAAGCTTTGAGTGTATCTCACATAAACCACCTTGTAATAGTCTTCACCTGGGAAATAATAAAGCTGTTGTTATGTTACAGTGGGAGCTTTTATAAACTATAATAATTATTGTAGGAACTTCATGTGTTCTTTCCTTCAGTCATTAGAAAGTCTTTGTTAGACAGATAATGTTGTTATCACAAATTTACAGGTGAGAAAACTGAAGTAAAGGAAAATTAAAACTTGCCTCGGTCTGTAGATAACAGAGCCATAGAACCCAGGCTGGTAACTACTTACTATTCTATACCACTTGTTTCTTGGAAGCCATTTTCTGGTAGAAAATGAAGAAATTTGCAGGATCACGCAGTTAAGGAGATGTCAGAATTGGGATGCCGACCCACAGCAGTCCAGCTTTAGGGACCTGTAGCAGACAGTTGTTATGTAGACTACCCTGTGTGTTCGCATGAGCCGCTTCACCAGAGCTGTGCCTGGGGGCTATAGATGAACATTAGTCAGAGGTGCTGTAGACAGTGGTTCTTGTTAGGTTGTAGATTGAATTGGAGGATTGACTTTCCACTACCCTCACACAGTACAATTTTATGTTTCCAAATTCTTTGAGCTCAAAGCTGTGTAGTCTAGCCAGAGCTAGAGAGCTCTACCAAATTGAAGAAAGCAGTTATCTTTTTAATGTCTTTTTAGGCCACCTGCTCCAGACACCCACTTGCTTGAGCCTAGGGTTTGGGAGTTGCTGTATTTTGCCTTTTGTTACCATTTTGACTTTGAGAGTAGGAATTTGAATCTTCATTTCAGATCCCTCCTTGGCATATAGGTGTTGACCCTGTTCTGTGCTTTATATGTATCTGGTTAAGAAGCTTAGATTTTTTTATTTTCCTTTTTATACTTTAAAATGAAGCTGGCAAATGGTCAGGATTGTTGCCCATTTTTGGACTCTGTCAATTAACTTTTTTCCTCCCAACTTGAAATAGCTTTGTTTTTATATTAACAGGACATGTAGGTCATCTGTAAAAGTGATTTGTAGAAGTGACAGATTTCTGCTTTATTTATGAAGTGTCATCTAAAACCAAGCAGATGCTCTGTATATGTCCAAGTACTAACCATCTCCGTCGTGTTACAGATATGTGGTTGATAGTAGGGAGAACACCAGGGCCTAAGCCTCATCCTTCTGGTTCTTGCCTGCCTGCACCATTTGCTTCCCTTCTTATACATGTGTCCCTTCTGAGTCCTGATCAGATGGGACGTATTGTCCTCAGACTCCCACTCCTTTTTTGTCTTTGGATTTTTCTGTTGGATTCCTTATAAGTCAAATGGTATATTTCGTTCTTTCTACTCTTTCCCTCCTCTTCCCCTCCTGGGAGAGGCTGGGACGCGCCTCGGTTGTCCCGCGGCCGCTGCGGGCCTCAGTTCCAGCCGGGTTGGGGTACGGAGACTGCTTCCAAGGCGAGTGCTCCTGATTGTGACATCATGTCCATCCCCCTGGTGATGGAGCTTGTCACTAGGAAGAAAGACTCATTCGGAAAATAGCCAGCAAGATGGGTTACTGGGAGCATTTCCTGAGTGACACTGAGTGGAGGCATCAGGGGGTTAGAGCCTTGTGAACAGGGAACCTAACCCCCAACACTTGGAAGGACCTAGGTTTCAGTGATGAGACATGAGGTATAATGTAACCCGCTTCCAGGGGGATGTTGATGAAGACCTTATCTGCCCTATTTGCAGTGGAGTCTTGGAGGAGCCAGTATAGGCACCTCATTGTGAGCATGCTTTCTGCAATGCCTGCATCACCCAGTGGTTCTCTGAGCAGCAGACTTGTCCGGTGGACCGTAGTGTTGTGACGGTTGCCCACCTCGAATCATGCGGAACTTGTTGTCAAAGCTGCAGATTGCCTGTGACAACGCTGTATTTGGCTGCAGTGCTGTTATCTGGCTTGACAACCTCATGTCTCACCTTAGTGACTGTGAGCACAACCCGAAGAGGCCTGTGACCTATGAACAGGGCTGTGGCCTGGAGATGCCCAAAAATGAGCTGCCAAACCACAACTGCATTAAGCACCTGCGCTCAGTGGTCCAGCAGCAGCAGACACGTATCGGAGAGATGGAGAAGACGTTAGCTGAACACAAACACCAGCTGGCAGAGCAGAAACGAGACATCCAGCTGCTTAAGGCATACATTCGAGCGATCCATAGTGTCAACCCCAACCTTCAGAACCTGGAGGAGACAATTGAATATAAGGAGATTCTAGAGTGGGTGAACTCGCTGTGACCTGCAAGAGTGACCCATTGGGGAGGGGTGATCTCAACTCCAGATGCCGTGCTACAAGTTGTCATCAAGCGCTTCCTGGTGGAGAGTGGCTGTCCTGCCTCTATTGTCAACGAGCTGATTGAAAATGCCCATGAGCGGAGCTGGCCACTGGGTCTGGCCACACTAGAGACCAGACAGATGAACCGGCGCTACTATGAGAACTACGTGGCCAAGCGCATCCCTGGCAAGCAAGCTGTTGTTGTGATGGCCTGCGAGAACCAGCACATGGGTGATGACATGGTACAGGAGCCAGGGCTTGTGATGAGATTTGCTCATGGCGTGGAAGAGATATAGGAAATTGAAACATTCTATCAGGACAAGATGGAAACCAGAAAATCCTATCACTCAACCAGCTGGACCCTGTGTCCCCCTCACTGTCCTCATTCCAAACACTGTGGCCTATGGCGTAGCTCTCCCTGCTCTGGCACTGAAAGGTCCTAGGGCACGTAGGAGACTCAGATTCCCTCCTTCTGCCATATTTCTTCCCCTAAAATGTCTGTAAATGCTCATTCTGGTTAGGAGGGTCCTTACCTCCCTGTTTTCCTGCCTAGGATCTGGTTCCAGATATTTTCAGAAAGCACAAAGATCTGTTACCCCTTCCCCCTCCAGAGGATGCGCAGAGTGGGAAATCTGTACTCAGTCCCCTCCTTCAGAAACAGAATCTAAGCAGGCAGGCCTGTTGACTCAAGGCAATGTTTAGGGGGGCATCTCTGAGAAGTGGAGATCTTGAATATGGTAAGGAACCAAAACCCTAGAAATAGGCCAGATAGTACTTGGCCATCACTTACTATCTCCCTTAGGGGAAGAAGAACCAATCAGTGTCCTTGTTCACTGTTAAGGTGTCAGTGCCTGCTGGTGTACAGATTGGGATACCAAACATTTCCAGATGAGCTCTTCTACATTTTTTCATAATTTGGTAATGACAGAAGAGAGTAAGGGTGAGTCTACTGTGGTTGACAGCAAAGAGCTGCTCCCTGGCTTTTGCTGCTGAAGTAGAATAGGCACTGCCCCTGGTGGCACAGTCAGCAATAGCCCCACAGACCTCTCCACCCCTGTGATTGTAGTTATTTTGATAATTTCCTTGGCCGTTGTTTATAGCTCACTGCTGCTCCCTTACCCCCACCCCATCTCCAGACACACTTTTAAAGAGTGGCCTGGCTATTGTACTCCATTTTCCAGCCCAGCCACATTGTTGGAAATTTAATTTATTTACTTTTTTTTTTTTTAAAGAAAGAAAAAAGGAAAAAAAAAAATCAACAAAAAAAATGGTATATTTCTGCATATTTAAGGACATTGATGCCTTTTTTTCTAATAGCATTCTGGCTTTGCAGGAAACTTCTTCTCTCCTCTCCCTCCAGATTTGATGCCATGGTTCACTTCCCCAAAATATTTATTAAACAGGGTTTTAGGGTAATCTCTCTTCACACTGAGTTCTTAAAATTGTCAGATTGCCCAGTGAGATGGCTAGATGGAAATTTAGGGTGGAATCTCTTGTGAAGGGATGTTTCCAGTCCTTTGCCCTGTCAAGCTGTTTTCAGTGGGTTACAAACTGGAAAGTCCTTAGGCTCTGCCTTAATAGGGTACCCTTGCGTCCGGGTCAGCTTGATGGCACACAGTAACAGCAGCAGCAGCAGGGAAGTGTATTCTAGGGCACATGATGAAGCATCTGTGTGTAAATTGCTTCTATAAAAGGAATGTCAGAACTACCTTATAAGATTATTGTGAAGATTAAGTCAGTTACTTTGTGTAAAGTGTTGGAATACATAGTAAGTATTCAGTAAAGACTAGTTTTTGTGTTTATATTCTGACCTTTGCCGCTGCTCCTGTTCTAGCTCAACCTGTCGTTCTTTCTTCTGCATCATAAGTGTTTTCCTGCTTTGTCCATGTCTCCTTTAGAGTTTGTTTTTAACACATTGCCAGAGGGTTATGGGTACTCTTAAAGTCAAAAGTTAGATTGTATCTCAGTTCACCCTCTAACTTTCTCATCTAAATAGTCCTTGCTTCCTGCAAAGTGTGGCACCAAGTACACCCCCCTGGCCCTCCACTCGCTTTTCTTTTCTCTTCTCATCCTTGCTCTCTCTACTTCAGCACTGACTTCTTTGTTATTACCTGAACATGCCAGACACACTTCCTGTCTTAGAGCATTTCCATTTATTATCCACTTCTCTGGAGTTCTCTTCTCTTGCCTGTTTGCTTGGTTTACCCCTTCACTTCTTCAGTGAGCCTTCATGACCACTCGTTTCAGCATTTTACCTTCTACTTTGTTCCTCCTTCCTCCCCTTTGCTTTGTTATATTTTCCTATAGTGTTTATTATTTGACATCATAAGAATTTTAATTAATTTTTGCATAACTCTCCTTTCTAGAATGGAAGCTTGAGGAGGGCAGGGTTTTTGTCTCTTTCATTTACTGCTGATTTCCCTGTTTTGTTTTTGTACTAAGAAAAAGTGCCTGGCTTGTGGAGGCACTCAGTAAATATTTATTGAGTAAGTAAATTGTTTATGTCTAATAACAGTATTAGACAGTAATAACAGTTATGTCTGATAACAGTATTCTAAAAATAAGGAAAGTGAGCTAACTGATATTGAGGCATATTCTCTTCTAATCATATAAAGAAATGAAAGTCAATTTCCTGTGCTGAGTAACCTCACTCTTTTCCTTTGTTAGAGATGTACAGTCTTACTACGTCTTTGTGAGCTCATGGATGATGAAAATGGAATCTATTTTATCTAAAGAGCAGAGAATGGATAAATTTGCTGAAGACCTCACCAATAGATGTAATATTTTTATACAGGTAGTTAGTTGTATCTTACTACTTAAAATACCTTGGGGTTATTTTCTATGCTAACCACATTTACAGAAGTTACAGAGGTTTGGGACACACTGGTAATGAATAGTATTTGTTTTGTTTTTTAAAATGGAAACTTAAGTAGAAACATAATTGGTTCTATTTGGATCAAAGTATTAATTATTAATTTAGATTTTTAAAATATGTGTATTTAAAGCTTTACATTTCCTTCTAAGCATGACTTTTTAGCTGCATTCTGTAAGTTTTGATATGTTGTGTTTTGCACTCTTTTAATTAAAAAGATTGTGATTTCTGCTTTCATCTATGGGTTATTTTGAAAAGTTTTTCTTAAATTCCCAAACACATAGTCATTTTGTTAGTTATCTTTTTATTACCTCTATATGAAGGATTTTAGTGTTCAGAAATTTGTTGAAAGTTGCTTTGAGACTCAGCTTATGATCATTTTTGGTAAACTTTTCCTTGTATTTGAAAAGCATGTGCTGTTTTGCATTTGGTGGCTATGTGTTGTTATGTCCCATTGAGTTGGAACCAACTCCTGTCTGATCCTCCAGTGGATTTTCAGAGACCGGAATGGCATTGGAGAAGATTACTCATCTTTCTCTCTCAGAGTAGCTGGTGGATTCAAACCACCTGCCTTTGGTTTGACAGTGCAACTCCTTACCAGTAGCCCACCAAAGCTCCCTTAGTGATAGACATATAGTGGGATATATCTCTCACACATAAGTCATGTTCATTAATCATTTATTTTCTTACTCTTAAGAGTTACTGAAGCAGGTGATTTAGAATCTCCCACTATTTTTGTCTCCTTGTCTTTACTTTCTTGCCTATCGACATAAACATTATGTATATATGAACATTTAGCATTGCTTTCTCTTCCTAGTGAGCCTGTTGTTGTTATGAAGTGTCCCTTACATATGTATGTATTCCTTTTCTGAAGTTTTTGGCTTGGGCTCTCTTGTGTGATATTAACATAACAATACCGAGATTTTCCTTTGCTTTATGTCCATGTTTAATTTATGTCTCCTGTAAGCACCAGATATTGTCCCAAAGTCTAATAATCTTTGTTTTTCATTGATTTCCTTTCTGTGTATGCCTTTTTTCTTTTTCTTACCTATAGCATGCATTAGGACACAGTCTTTAATGTGCTTCATATGCAGATTCTTTAGTGTTTTGTGTAAATCTTTACTGACATACTCTTGGGATTTAAAACTACCAAATGACTAATTGCTTCCTATGTCTTACCTGTTCTATACGTATGTTCTCTTAATTTTTCCCTTTCTAGTACCCTTTTGGATTATTGGTTTTTTTTTCCTTTTGGATTATTGTTACTCATTTATTTCTTCTTTCCTCCGTTGTGTTGTTAGTTCTGTATTCCTTTATTATTTGTTTTGATAGTTTCTTTTGGATTTTAAGATGCAGCTTTTAAGACTTCTTAAGACTTAGCCAGATCTCACATAAATATTATTTTTATCACTTCCTGGAGAGTGTAAGGATCTTAGGACGTTTTATTCTATTTATTCCCCTTTCTCACCTCTTGTGCTGCTGTTTATATTTTGACCCTAGATACATTTTGAACTTCACAAAACATTATTACTATTACTATGTAATAGGCATTGTTCATTTAGATTTCTGTATTACCTATATTGCCTGTGCTTCTATAAATTTTTATCCTTTGCTTTTGGAATGTCCTTTTAGTATTTCTTTGGAAGTGCTTTTCTGGTGAAAATCATCACAGTTTTTGTCAGAATATATACTCACTAAATGTCATTTTTGAAGGCAGTTTTACTAAGTGTAGAGTTTTAGGTTGACAGTGCATTTTTTCTTTCAACATCTAAGAGTGTCCTTTCAACACCTGAGTGTCTCTGTGCTGTCTTCTGGCTTCTTTTGTTTTAGTGGAAAGTTAGTTTTCAGTCTTACTAGTTTTTGAAACTAGCAACTCTTTATTCAGTTGCTTATAGATTTATATTTTTTATAACAACATTACTGTGATACACCAAATTTTATTATTACAAGTTTCTTCCTGTTTGTGCTGTGTGGAATTGTAGAGCTTCTTGAACTTAGGGGGCATTGTCAGCTTTATCTCCCAACTACTGTTTTATTTGGTTTTTTGTCTTTTTTCCAATTCTGTTTTCAGCTATGTGCAATTTACTGTTAGATCCATGTATTAAGTTCTCAATTAGATTATAAGTGGTCCCAATTTAAGACAGGGTCCCATTCTGAAAACTTTACCATTTATAAATCATAACATTAAACTTCTACAAGTGATATTATCAGTTTTATGAAACAATATTTCATGTAGTCCTTATTACTAATTTTATAAGATGACAAAACCATGATGCTTATAAATGTGTTTTTTCATAACTCAAACACAGTTACGGGCTACTTGTATTTTAAAACTTTCCAGTTTGTGTATTTTTTTTTATCATTTTGAGTTAGTTTTCTTCTGAAGTACTCCTCCCCCCACTCCTCCAATATTCTGGGATATTTCTGTTTTCTTTCATTTGTCTCAGTTTTGGATATATCATATTTCTTTTCTCTGATTTATTATTTCTAGATTGCCAGAAATTTATACCAGAAACCTCCCTTTTTATGTCATCTAGCTCAAGTTAGACATAATTGGGTGTATAGATAGTTTCCTTCCTCTAAGAAGATATCTGTTTTCTTCTGGCACACAGCTCGTATAGGGTAATTGCTCCGCCTGTTCACGGATTGAGATGATTTGAAGCTGGACTTCAGCCCTTCTGAGTTGGGGGTGCCAGTCCTTTAGGATCCTAATACAAAATTTAGACGGTTTGCCAGGATTCTTTGCCCCCCTCATCCTTGATGGGCCAGGAACACCCATTTTTAGTCCACTGTCCTGTGAGACAGTGTTGAAAGATGGATTTTACTTCTGTCTTCATTCTTTACTTTTGCAATCAGCAAATGGCTCTGTGGGAGAGCAGTCCCTGATGTTAGGCTTAGTTCTCTGGATTTATGCCTTCTCCCAGATTTTGGCCTTGTTTTTTCAAATTTCCTTTCTAACCCTTTGATGCCTTCCAGAAGACTTAAAAATATTTTGCCCAGATTTCCTAGTTCTCAGTGGAACTGTTGGTTCAAGTTGCTTTTTCCACCTTTAGTGAAATCCTACCCTCTTCCCAATTGAGATCCTTAAGTGCATCCGTTATACACATCTTTTACAGATTAATGGCCATCTGGGAATGCAGTAGTCTGGAGCCAGGTGTATGGACCCGGGTGGTCTGTACTTTAACTGCTCCCTGTATTCCCTCCAAGAAAGGCCCCCTCTCCCTTTTCCTCCTATTTGGAATATACAGTTGCTGTTCCTTGTTTGGAACCCAGTGTTACCCAGAGTTACACTTGGGTAGAGTGTAGTGTAACAGCTCTGTAGCTGACAGGCTAGGATGTGTGACTCTGTCTGCATCCCCATGCTTTACTCTTATTACCTTTCTTAGAATGCTTCTCCTTCTCTCTCTTTCTTAGCTCTCTTCATTTAGCACATTTCTTCACCTCTGAGCTATTAATAGTTCAGAGAAACTCTCACCTCTTATCCCACAGTATCACGCCTTCATGAGCCACTTAACTTATGAGAAAACGGAACCATTGTTGTTGAATTGTTTCTGGCTCAGCAACACTAGAAGGACAGACTAGAACTGCCCATAGGGTTTCCAAGGCTGACAATCCCAATGGAAGCAGACTCTGAACTCTTTCTGCTGTAGAGCAGTTAGTGAGTTTAACTGCCAATATTTTCACTGGCAGCTGAGCTCTTGAACCAGTGTGCCACAAGAGAGCCTGTTATCTCACACATAGGCCGTGGCAGGAAAGAAGTTTTGACAGGAAGTGATTTCTTTCCCAGCATCTTGGCGATGTCTGCACTCGAATTCATACACATTGCCATCAAGTCAGAAACAGTTCATAGCTGACTCTCCAGGGGGCTGTTGTAAATCACACGATAGGAGGTTGCCCATCTTTTTTCCTAGGAACTACTGGTGGATTTGAACTGCCTGCCTTTGGATTGGCAGCCGAACTTCTTATCCACTAGGCCAGTAGAGCTCCTATACTAGTAGAACTCTGTTTTGTCTTTAAAGTATGCATGAGTCTTATTTTAATTCTTTGGATGCCCAGAGAATCTTTAAAATTACCTCAGAGATAATATTTCCCCCTCTCTCTTCTTTGTCCATTTTTCCTTTGAGCTTGGTAGCACTAGAGTTCATAAAACTTCACAAGGCCTGTATGCTTCCTTTATGAATAGAAAATTGGGAGAAAATCTGTCCTTACTGAGCTAAAAAGAGAGAAAACTTGATGCCTGATTAGAAACAAGGTTGTTATTAGATACCATTGTGTCACCTCTGACTCACATTACTGTGTACATAACAAGATCTGACTGTGTGATCTGAAAAGTGTTCAGTGGCTGGCCAGGCCTTACATTGTAGTGTCTTTGTCAGCATGGGAAATGGTAGTCGATGGACAGTGTGATTGGCCTTGGCGAGAAGGAAAGGAGGAATTGACTTGGACTCAGAAATCCTTCTGGTTGTCAGTTGTGGCTCGAGGGCAGCTGTCTTTATCTTTCTCTTTTCCGTCTCTACCTTATTAACATCCTTAGCTATTTTTGCCTTCAGGTAAAGCACATGGAAGTCTGTCTTCCTACCTGTCCTTGAATGTTAGGATGAATAGATGTCTTTTTTACTTCTAAATTGTTTATCAAAAATTTTGTTTTGTTTTGCTTTTAATGGGAAGCATCTTTAAATCTTGATTATGTCCAATACTTTTGTCTGTACTGAACTTATTGTACAATACAGGTATTAAAATTTTTTTAAGAGATGCTTTGAACTTTAACAACCATATATAACATTATCTCTGTGAGCAAGATTTATTTCAGATTCTTAAGATCTCATTTTAAAATGAACTTTAGAAACACTAAGTAGTGTTCTCTTGAGGAATATTTATTTTTGCATACAGAATGAAATCTTGAAGAAACAAAATCTTTCCTTGTGATTGCAATGAATGTTTTAATGTATGTTCTTTCTTTTTTTTCCAAACAGGGCTTCTTATATGCATATAGTATTAGTACCATTATTAAAACCACAATGAATCTCTATATGTCCATGCAAAAACCAATGACCAAAACCTCTGTTAAAGCATTATGCAGACTTGTTGAACTTCTTAAGGTGGGTTTCAGATTATTTTATTTTGCCATCATGTTTACAAAACAGACAAAGATTAGGTCAAAATTGTAAAATTTAACTCCCTGAACATGGTGGTTGTTTTTTTTTTCTCTATGAGAATAAAAAAGCATGAGAAATACTACTTACCTCATATATGGGTAAATAGGTGAAAAAGAACTTCACATGAATGGTCTTTATAGTTAAATACCTTTGTGAGTTATTTAGTGGGAGAGGAAAGAAGGAAAATGAGAAGATTAACTTAAGTAATTGTACTGAAGCTTTATTTATGGAAGTTCAAAACATGTTTCATTAGTTTAAAAACATACCTGTGTCCATCACCCTTTATCTTAGTGTTTAAATGCATATGAAATTGGCTAACATGAGACTATTTATTTTGTAATTTAAAGGAAGTGCTATATTCTTGCAATTTTGACAGTAAGCTGCCAGTAGAGGTGGGCATGTGTTTGTCTCTAAGTCTGCCATATATATTATTGAAAACACAAGGCACAGTGATGAACATTTCTCAAGTCACATAAATACCTTCCCAGACAAAGATACCGGGCGTGAGGGCTAGGGAGCATAGCCTTGGAAAACATGTAGTTTACCTGGCTTAACAAAGTCCATAAAGATAATGTGGTGCATCCTACTTTGTTTGGTCAATAACAACTGAGATCTTAAAAAGTTGAGCAACCATCTAAGTTACAACTGTTGATCTCTTCATATGGAGCAAAGAAGAATGAAAAAGCCCAGAGACTCATGGAAATAATTAGTACAGAGAACAGAATGGACCACATGAATTACAGCCTCTACCAACCTGGGATCAGAAGAGCTAGTTGGAGACCTGCGTGCACTACTGCTAAAACCTAGATGACATTAGAAGGTACCAGGTAGAGAAAAAAAAGATAAAAGATTCACAAAAGAGACTAGACTTGACGCATGATAAAGAATGATGGAACCCCAGATCCTATGGCCTGTGGGTAGCCACCTTTCTTATAGCTGAAACTAATCCCAGAGATTGCCTTTTAAACATAAAAGGCACACCTGCCCATAAAGTGAACAGTCTTGCCTAGAGGGACACCCTCCTCAGAGCAGTCAACTATACAAGACTGGAAGGACAGCATTTACCTAAATTAAGAAGGCTGGAAAATTGTGCTAACAGAAACGGGAGACCAAAGAGGGAAATGGAGAGAATATAGACAAGTTGCGGGGCTTGCTGCAAAGATCATGGACCAATCTGTATGTAAATTGCTTAATGGTAGATTGCTTTGTCAGCTTTCACCTAACCCATAATAAAATATTTTAAAAAATCCAAAAGCAGACTCAAAGATCAAAGTCCACTTTTGCAGATATTAAAAAAATTAAACCTTTTGTTGGTAGAAGAATACATTTAACCTTTTGCATAATTTAAGATTTACTGGTAGATTATGGACTTTGTTTAGAGAACAAACATGCTTTGGAGAAGGTGTTTTTGAATTTCTAGTCTTTCTCCTTAGAGTAAGTAAGTATATTGGGCCATATATTGAGTTCTCTTTGCTGAGTCACTTCTGACCCCTTGTGACAGAGTGTAACTGCCCCACAGCCTTTCTGAGGCTGTTTGTGCAGGAGCAGATTGTTAGATCCTTTCTGCCTTGCTTATGCTGGTGCATTTGAACTACCAACTGTTCTGTTAGCAGCCAGGCATTTAACTATTGCACTACTGGGGCTCCTGGTAAATATAAAACTATATCTGCATCCATAGAAAAATAGATATTTTTTTCCACATATAAAAATATGTACATATAGTTTGTTATCTTATCAACAGATAAGTCACTACAGTGCCCACTCTACCACTTAAGACAGAGTCAGTCTTCTCTGTGCCTCTGTGTGTCCATGCCCTTGTTGCAGGAAATCAATGACCTGAATATTTATTTGGCTTCTCACTCCTTTGCTTTTATTTTTAGCTTACAAGTATGAATAGATCTTTAAGCCATATATTGTTTATATGTTGTTGAAGTTTATATTGTTGTTATTTGCTGTCAAGTCAGAATGGACCCATAGCTGACCCTCCAGTGGGTTTCAGAGGCAATAATCACGCAGGAGGAGATTGCCCATCCTTCTCCTGAGGGATATCTGGTGGATTCCAACTGGTGCCTTTGGGATTGCAGCACAGCTGCTTTCTGCTAGGCAACTGAAGAACCCTAAATCTATGTTATTAGAAGGTTTATAGTAATGGAGTAATAATTGTATTAAATAATATATTCTTTAACTTTATTCAACATTTTATGCTTGAAGTCATCCATATCAGAATGAGTTGCTATAGTTCTTTCCTTTTCATTGCTCTGTAGTTTTCCTAAAGATGGATTTTTGGGTTGTTTCCAGTTTTTACTATTATAAACAATGCTACTATTCTTATATTTGTTTTTTGGTGCCATACAGGAGTTTTTTTTTCTGAAGACTATGAGTGGATTTTTAAACTATTTCTATTGATTTTCATTCATATTACTTTATTCAGGTAATTTGTAATTGTTCTTTGGGAACTAATGACTGTTAGAGATTTATTTACATGAGTTTTTTTGATATCTGGGCTAATGATAAATTCCTCCAGAGAGACACTAGTAATTTGGAAGCATTTTAAATTAAAACCTCAGCTTGGGGTGTTGGGGGGCTTTTATCTCGAGCAGTATTTACTTACCTAAGCATTCAATAGCCAAGTCACGATAAGCATTTTTCTTACCATTTATACCTTTTTGTAGTAGGTTTCTTTCCAAGTTACTTCTTTCTTTATGATTTTTGTTATTTCTAGGGTCTGCCCTGACATAGAGGCCTAAACTTGACTCAGCCTGACCACTTTCTATCTTGTTTCCAAGCCTAAAACATGGTTTGTAAAACCAGGTGCTCGAGGTCAGCACAAAGTAGAAGTTCTTCTCAAAACAGCTGTCAGTTTCATAATTTGTTCTCGATAATTAGGTTTCTGATAACTTCCCTTTCTTGTAAACTCACTTATGCATTTGAAGATAGTTAAGAATGTATTTTCTGTAAGTTTTAGATATTGTATACTGGAATAATTTATCCAAGTATTCATTGTGATGTATTTCCAAGAATAAATTTTGCCCTATTTTTCTTTTATATTTCAGTTCGCTGGGTTTTATTAAACAATAGGGAGGCAGATTTTCATATTATATAAAATTGAATTAGAATTGTAGTTTTTCTTTTTTATACCATTGTTTTAATGTTTTTATAGTGATACATTTATATTTATAAATGTAAGGACCAAGAGGCAGTCATTAGAACAGAGCAGGGAAACACTGAATGGTTCAATATTGGGAAGGGTGTACGCCAAGGCTATGTCATTTCTCCATATCTTTTCAGTCTATTTGAGGAACAGATTATCTAGGAGGCTGGGCTCTGCGTTATGCAGATGACACAACATTGTTTGCTGAAACTGAGGAGGACCTGAAGCACTTGCTGCAGAAAGTCAAGGGTGGTAGCCTTCAATATGGATTGAAGCTCAACATCAAGAAAACGAAGATTTTCACCACTGGGCCAGTTGGCAGCATCATGATGGATGGTGAAGAGATTGAGATTGTTAAGAGCTTTCGTTTGCTTGACTCTACAAACAACACTTTTGGGACCAGCAGCCAGAAAATGAAAGGACAAATTGCATTGGTAAAGTCTGCTGTTGAGACCTCTCTGAAGTACTGAAGAGCAATGATATCAGTCTGGAGACTAAAGTACACCTGATACAGCCCATGGTCTTTGCAATTACTTGCTTTCATCAGAAAGCTGGACAGTGACTAGGGATGATAGAAGAAAAATTGATGCCTTTGAGCTGTGGTGCTGGAGAAGAGTATTGAATATACCATGGACTGCTAGGAGAACAAACAAATTTGTCCTGGAAAAGAGTGAAACCAAGTTGCTCCTTGAAGGCAAGGCTTCTGAAGTTATGTTGCCAGGTGTGATCAGTCCTTCAAGAGGGACATCATGCTTGGGAAGATGAAGGGATAGCGCAGGAGAGGAGATGGATTGATTCAGTGACTGGGGTAATGGGGGTAGGGTAGGTGTGTTGGAGACAATGAGTTTGGCACAGGCTAGAGCTAGGTTTAGAACTGTTGTACATAGGGTTGTTATGAGTCGCAGGTGAGTCGATGGCACATAACAACAACAACAAGCTAATTAGTATAGCTGATGCAAGGTAATTGTGGCCAGTGAATGTATATTTTAATTATTTTCCAATGTTAAACCCTGGTATAGAGAAATACTTGTAATTTGTTGTACTTTGGTCTTGCTACCAAACATTTCTTAATTCTAAAACTTTTGTATTATCTTGGATTTTCTGGATATGTTGCCCAGGTTTCACAGTAATGATGGAATCAGATTTGAACCCGGTCGTTCCGGCTCAGGAGTCTATGAGTTTATGGTCTCCATATGCTTTGTTCATTTTTAAAAGATCACCTTTAATAAATTATAATTTTTATTCAATAAACTGTCTTATTTAAAATCTGCTAAACACACTTTGATGTATTTGACAGATTTGGACTCTTGTGGAAACACCACCGTCACCATAATCAAGATACAGACTATTCCTGTAACCCTAAAACAATTTTGTGTGTTCTTTTCAGTCCATCTATCCTTCTACCCTTAGCTCTAGACAACCAGTGTTCTGATTTTTGTCTTCATAGATCAGTTTGGGTTTTTTTAGAGCACTTTTTTTTAAGAAAACAAGTGAAGAAAGTTTATTAAGGTAATAAAATAGACGTGGTGAGTGAAAGGTAGATATAGGCTGTGCCAAAGAAAGAAGGAGGGGGAAGAGGACCCCTTGAAAGACATGGTTGGAGCTAAACGTTGCAGCAAGCTGTCAGCAGGAAAAGAGAACACTTTTAAAATCTAATTATGTAGTCCATATTTGAACATTTTTAAAATCTAATTATATAGTCCATATTCTTTTCTATCTGACTTTTCATCCCCGCAGTAATGATTCTGAAATACATTCATGTCTCATTATGCTTGCATAGTTTTCTGTGTAGGGGAAGTGCTATGATTTCTTTGACTTGCTTTCAGTGTTTCCTTAATAACCTAATGTTGCTGTTGTTGATTGCAGTCGAGTTGAGCACAATTCATAGGAACCCTGTGAGCAAAAGGCCTGAAGCCTTTCAATAACTATTGTCATTTATCAAAGCTCATAGAGTTTCCAGAGGCCTGTTGTTTAGGAAGTGGATGCCTCTCCTGCTTCCAATATTACTGTGACATAATTCTTGTTTATGTGACTCTGGGAGGTGTACAAGTAAATAAAAATATTTTAAGTAATTAACACTTGTGTGAAGCTCTTTATATATGCACAGAATTTCTTCCAATTCTTTTTAGGCAATTGAGCATATGTTCTACAGAAGAAGCATGGTTGTGGCTGATTCCGTTTCACATATAACCCAGCACCTTCAACATCAGGCCCTTAATTCTATTTCTGTGGCTAAGGTAAGTTACAGATTTTCCATGTAATTATGTTGTCTTTTAGTTTGCTCTTCAGTTTTATCTAGGTTTGTATTTGTTGTGGTTTTTTTAATGGTATTTTCAAGTATAGGATCAATTTTCTTACAGTTCTTTATGATACCATATTGATTCTTGTATATACTTACCAAGTTTACTTTTTTCTGAAGCTACAATCTATTAATTAGCATACTCATATTAAAAATGTTGTATTCAGTTGTGGCATTTGATATACCTTGTTTTAGGGGATGAGTTACTATTAAGTAAATATGGAAATTTTGAAGTATGTCTAATGGATTGTTTTTTACAATGTTAAGAAATCATGCTATGGAATTAAAGTGTACAAAGCTGTTAGTTGTTCATCAAGGATAGTTTGTCTATACTCTCCTGAGTTGAATAGTGGAAAAATAATCCAGAAGCTTTTATTTTTCAGTTTTTGTTTTTGTCTCAGAAACAAAACTGATAATTTCCCATATTCTTTTATCATTAAGAAAAGAGTAATTTCTGACAAAAAATACAGTGAACAGCGTCTTGATGTCCTCTCTGCTTTAGTTCTGGCTGAAAATACTCTAAATGGCCCAAGCACAAGGCAACGACGACTTATTGTCTCTCTGGCGCTGAGTGTTGGCACACAGATGGTAGGTGTATTACTATTACTTACAAAATAGAAACGAGGTCTGAGATTTGACAGGCTCCTTGTTATTTCGTAAAGAAACTTGTCCTTACTGTGAGTGCAACTTCTGTGCCTCTTTTTCCCTCCCCGTTAGAAGACATTTAAGGATGAGGAACTCTTTCCACTTCAAGTCGTCATGAAAAAACTGGATCTCATCAGTGAACTCAGAGAACGGTAAGACAGAGCGGGCTCTGGAAGAATGAATAGGCAGAGGGTAGAGCTAACAGAAGCATGAATTTTCCTTTTCAGTGCAGCAAGAGAAGTAAAATTCAGATAGTTCATTAGTTTGTCTGTGTAACTCCTTGAGTGTGGCCATTAAGACTGTGTGCAGAGTTCTAGCTTGTTAGCTATAGTTTCTGGAAGAAGTCCAGTGAGAAGAAAAATGCAACTTCAAAAAGCTTGATGTGTTTGGTGGTTGTTATGGTGGGGTTCTCTATTGGATTTCTAAAATTTGATTCTTTAGAACAAAGCTTCATCTGTTTGTGAGAGACTTTAGAAAGTTATAATTTTTTTCTCTACTAGTTTATTTATAAAATTTGAATACAAATTAGAACAGATTCTTTCAGTTTTCCTCACCCTCCCACTCATCACATTCTACAACCTGATAATGAATCTCCCCTTGCCCTGCACATCCACATCCCTCTGCTTCCACCCTCTCCCACCCCTCTTGGATCCTTATACTCATCCTACAATAATGGTTTTATACAATATTTATCCTTTTGGGACTGAGTTCATTCAGCATGATGCTTTCTAGTCCCATTCAAGTTAGGTAATAATTTACAAAATCATTGCTCCTGCATGCTGCATAGTATATTCCATTGTGTGAATGTACCATAATTTCTCAATCCATTTGTTTATGGTTGGACATATGGGCTGTTTCCATGTTCTTGCGATGGTGAATAATATTGCTGTGAACATTGGTTTGCAAATCTCAGTTTGTGCCTCATATTCTTATATTCTCACGGTATATTCCAAGCTGTGGATTAGCTGGGTCATATGGAATTTTTATGTTCAGCTTTCTGAGGAAGCGCCAAGCTGCCTTCCAGAGTGGTTGTACCATTTTACAATCCCACCAACAAATGTATAAGAGTTCCTTTCTCACCACATCCTCTCCAACATTTATTAATTGCTGTCCTGTTAAACTTGGCCACTGTTACTGGGGTAAGATGGTATCTCATTGTGGTTGTGATTTCCATCTCTTATTGCCAGTGATTTGGAGCATTTCTTCATGTGTCTGTTTGCCGTTTGAATATCTTCCTCTTTTTGATAATTTATTTAGTGACAAATTTGAATTGTTTTTGTGAGTATTCGTCACTAAGTATAGGAAGCTTCCTTTCTATAGCTCCTTGTGGGTTTATGATTGCTGTTTTTTAATAAGTAGTAATTTTCTTGATGTGAAAGCAGAAATAATTTTTATTTCTAACTGAATTAGATTATCATTTACAACACTCTTTGTTTAATGCTTACGTTTGTAATATTTTGTTATTGTTTGGAGAAGTTGAAATTTTTTTGTTGTGATTTTTAGCTTTCCATTTTAGAATTGTCTGCATTTGTTTATTTTGAGATGTTTTGGGCTGGATTTTTTTGTTTGTTTGTTTGTTTGTTTTTCCTACCCCATCGGTATGAAGTAATTGCTTGGTAAAGAGATTATAGAAGTGTTAAGTGGGACGAGTTTTATTTTTTTATTTGCTTGTTTTTCATTTTTGGTCACAATTTAAAAAAATACCTCAGTCATTTGAATTTACAACTTTGAGTGGCATAAAATGGTGTGTGTGACACAAGTGTTGTAACTATATATGGTCATATCAAATAACATTAGGAATAATTTTAAACTGCTCTTTACCAGCAGTGCTGGATATTGGATAGTTTTGTTTAATTTGAAAAAAAAAACCCTCACTCATTTTGGGCTTTTCTGTACTGTTTTAGGTTCAGTAATGTAAAGAATTTGAAAATGAGTAAGGTGGAGGCTTTTCTCTTAGAGATATGATATCATTCCTTTGGTATTCTTTGGGATAGTTCAGTTTTGGTTTCATTGATTACTACTTTCCATTGTAGAGTCCAAACACAATGTGACTGTTGTTTTTTATACTGGCACCGAGCTGTCTTCCCTATTTATTTAGATGATGTGTATGAAAATGCTGTGGATGCAGCCAGATTACATGTAAGTAGACTAATGTAAGAGTAAAGCCATCATTTGTTTAATAGAAACCATTCCTAGTCGCTAAAGTAGAACAGATTATTTGACTTAATAAACCATTCAAAACTAGACAGTATGATTTTATACAATTCTGTGCTGCTATATTTTGTAGTTAATTCTAATGAAGTTAATTTTAGTATCTTCTATTTAACCCTCCTTTTATGTTCTGATCGTTGGCCTTTCACTTGATTTTAGTTTATGCCACAGTAGCTTGGCACATGTTTATCAACAAAGTGCATGTTATTCAAATTTTCCTATTTCTCTGTGAGAGTAAGTGTGTTTGAATGATTACTATGAGAAAAGAGAATATAATGTGAATTTTAAAATATATTTGGTTAAACTTTCTTCTTTAATGAAGCTAATTTCTCATTAATTTAGGAAAGAAAGATAATCCTATAGAGAACAGTTGTCCTTTAGATTGGGATTTTTGTCTTTTGGGATAGATGATTACAAGATAGCTTTTGATATTGTTTTGGTTCAGGATTCTTAATTCATGCACATTTGACTTGTTTCCTAGTATATGTTCAGTGCTTTGCGTGACTGTGTACCTGCTATGATGCACGCAAGACATTTAGAATCTCACGAAATACTCCTGGATTGCTATGACAAGGAAATCATGGAAATTTTAAACGAGGTAACATTTCAGAGTGAAAAATGAAATTATTTTTTGCAGACAGAATGCATTATTAGGAAAAATTTTGCATCAAATTAATGTTCTATTATTTACAATCTTTTAACACTTGAGGTTATCATGAATTGATAGCAGCTAACAACATAGATATAAATTACTGTGCAAAATATAGAAACTTCTTATTTACATTATTACTGGTAGGCTAAATTGGTCTGCAAAACCTAAGTTTTCTGTAGAAAACAGACTATAATTTAGAAATTTTCTTTTTAGTTTAGTGAATAATATATTTGATTTTAAAGTACTTTTTATTATTGTTGTATACCTTCAAGTTGAAACCAAGGTTTTCAGAGGCACTTAATCAATACGGAAGGAGATTGTCTGTCCTTCTCCTGAGAAGCATCTGGTGGATTCGAACCGTATGCCTTTGTGATTGCAGTACTTCTTCTTTTTGTAAAAAATTTCTTTATTTTTCATTTCAATGAACATCTACAGAGATTTTGGAATTCCATTCATTCATTGTTGCACCCCTCTCCCCACCCTCCTCCCAGTTTGTTCTTGTCCAAATGCCACAGTGCTTG
>NW_006399961.1:5169019-5194679 GCF_000299155.1 Elephantulus edwardii | reverse complement strand
AAGAAACAGCAGATACACACTTCCTGCCATTGTGTTGAAAGTATAACGCCTTACCTACTAGGCCACGAGAGAAGATTGCAAATGCAAAGAAGATTGTTTACTTCTAAATAATTGTGTTAAAAAAACTTTTATCTAGACCAGGAAAGCTATTGTCCAGATAGACCAAAGGTCTATTACTTGGTTTAAAATCAAAGGTATGTGTTAGTTCTGTATCCTTTTTCCATCCTGTTCAGTCTGTACGCTGAGCAATTCATTTGAGAATTTGGACCTTATGAAGAGGAAAGTGGCATTAGAAATGGAGGAAGATTCATCAACAATCTGCATTGACACCAACTTGCTTGCTGAAAGTGAGGAAGACTTGAAACATTTGCTGCAAAAGATCAAAGACTGCAACCTAAAATATGGCTTAAATCCCAACATCAAATGGGAGCAAGAGCTGCATGGAGACATGTTAACTCTGCAAAGGGGTCTGTCCCCATCAACAACATACCCAGTATAAAACGAATCCCTATAAAGTCAGATTTGGTCCCCTACTCTGCTGCACGTACTTCTACTAATTCCTGGGTTTGAAATTTGTTACAAATGACCACACAGCCTTTATAAGATGTCTTTTACTTGCATTTTTGGAGTTTATTAGGGAAATAAGTAAGGAATGCAGAGGCAAAGGATATCATAGAGAAAAGTCTAGGTTCAGTAAGTAGCAGTCCTAAGCCAACTCTACCCTAAATTGTCCAGTAATCAAACCTCTGGCTCTGTCTGGCCCTGGCTTGCTCTGGTTCCAGCAAACTGTCCTTTGCCACAGTCTTACTCCAGACTGGTTAGCTCCCTTTGTTATGTTGACCTTGTAGCTGTTGATGATGTTGAAGATGCTGATCAATGACAAGCCATGTGCCTGCAGTTGAGGCATACGCCTTGGGGAGGAGCAGGGTTAAAGTAATGGATAGAAAAATCAGTCTCAAAAATCTCAACACCACAACAGAAATCCTCACCACTGGGCCTATAGGCAGCATCATGATAGATGGAGAAAACATTGAAGTTGTCAATGGTTTCATCTTTTTTTTTTGATCCACAGTTAGGAAATCAAAAAATGTGTTGCATTGGCAAAGTGCTGTCAAGGACCTCTTTAAATTTAGTTTAAAAACTAAGGTGTTAAGGGAGCTCTGGTGGCCTAGTGGCAGGAAGCTGCACTGCAATTCCAGAGGTCTGTGGTTCGAATCCACCAGATGCTCTGCTGGAGAAGGAGGGGCAGTTTCCTCCTGTACCAGTCAGATCTGATTTGACGGTACACACACACAAAATAGTAATAAAATAGAAAAACAACACCAAAAACAAAAAACTAAGGTGTTCCTGATTCAGGTATGGTCTTTTCATTCATTTGCTATGCATCTGTGAGCTGGACAAATGATTATGATGACAAGAAGAATTAACACCTTTGAGTTAAGGTTTTGGAGAAAAGTACTGACAATCCCATGGACTTCCAAAATAACAAACAGATATATCTTGGAGAAAGTGCAGCCAGAGTGCTCCTTGGAGGCAAGGATGGCGTGTTGCTAGGTGAGATTATTCTTTGGAAGGAAACATCATGCTTGGAAAGGTAGAAGTTCAGTGGAATAGAGAAAGACCTTCAATGAGACAGACTGACACAGTGACCGTGGCAATGGGCCAAAGGGTGTCAGTTGATGTAGATGGAACAGGATAGTACAAGGTTCAGATCTGTTGTTTATAGGGTCCCTGTGAGTTGTACCTGACTTGATTCAGTGGCACATAACAACAACAGCTACACACGGTTAAGATTTTTCCATATTAATAAATTTATATGTCAAGCGCTGGTTAGGGATGAAATGAACATTGTTTTTTTCTTTTATTCCCTCTTGCACTTTTTTAAAAATTTTTATCCCTCTTACATAATTTTAGACACTTTTCTTTTTGTTGATTGTTCCTTAAGTTGTATTGCTTTTGTACTTTAATTTTTAATACTGATTATATTACTGTTTCTTACTAATCTGTGACAGACTAGCTTTTGATTTCATTTTCAAATATACAAATAAAAACAAAGGCTTAGTATTTATATAATGGCTCCTTGATTTAAAAAAAAACTCTATCAATTTAAAATGGAGAGTGAAGTAACCTTCATTTGCCTAGTAAATAATAAATTTTACCATGAGATACTTAAAAAAGGGAAAAAACCCAATTAGTTTTCCCATCATAATAGGTCTATTGTTATGTGCTCTCAAATCCCATCCAATTCCGAGCTGATCCTTATTGAGTTTTTGTTGTATGATGTTAAGTTGGAAACTGACTCATTGCTGACCCTTTTTAAGTTTTTAAAGGCAGTAAATCCTATGGGAGAAGACAATAAGTTTTTAGAGGCAGTAAAATGCCTGAGAAGCAATCTTTCTAAAACCTTAAGATTCTTCTAATTATATCAGAAAACTTTATTATCTACGTTACTTCTTTAGAATACACTGATGATTAAATTCCTTTTTTTAAAAAGTCAGAGCATAGGCACCTAGGTGAGAATATAAATGGAATATCATTTTAAAATATTAAGTGTCTGATACAATTTCTTTTGTGAATAGCATTTGCTGGACAAGTTGTGCAAAGAAATAGAGAAGGATCTGCGACTCTCTGTGCACACCCACTTAAAACTGGACGACCGAAACCCGTTCAAAGTTGGCATGAAAGATCTCGCTCTTTTTTTCTCTCTGAATCCAATTCGATTTTTTAATCGTTTCATTGACATTCGAGGTGAGAAGTTTTTCTTTGCTCTTTAGTGCATTCTTAATGTTTATAGCCAGTTTGTTTCCTTCATTGTTTTGTGAGTTAAATATTTTTGGAATTTTTTTTTGTAGCATATGTAACTCACTACTTAGATAAGACCTTCTACAATCTAACAACAGTGGCTCTTCATGACTGGGCCACTTACAGCGAAATGAGAAACCTAGCTACTCAGCGTTACGGATTGGTGATGACAGAGGCACACCTTCCAAGTCAGACTTTGGAGCAGGTATAGTAGCATGGGTTTCTGTCATGGTGAGGCTTACATGCTAAGAGCATTTCTTTAAGAAGTATTTTTTCCATTCCTCTTTAGTTAGCTTATATTTGAAAAAATACCTTTTTCTAAAACTTCATCGTTGGCAAAGACAAAATATTTGTGCCAGCTTGTGTTACGAAAGAATTTACTATAGGCTGGCTGCTTGATAATGAATCCATTTTCCGTTGAAAGTTGGAGATGCACATAGGTTTAGATAGCGCTTTTTAGAAGCTCATTGAAATAGTGAGGTGACTTCTGAGAAATTGTAAAAAAAAAAACAAGTTGTAAGCAAACCAATATCATAAGAATTTTTAAAAGTCAATCAGATTCTAGTTACATATTTTAGATGTGGCATTTTGTATGCCTGGTGGCCTCAACAGTAGTGAGTTACACTGTAAACTCAGAGGTGAATGGTTTGCATTCCCCAGCCCCTCCGAGGGAGAAAGATGGTCCATCTCTTCCTGTGTGATTGGTTGTTGTTTTATGCCTTCTCAGAATCAACTCATAGCTGACCCTTCGGCTGATTTTCAGAGGCTGTAAATTGTATGGGAAGAGGTTACCCATCTTTCTCCTATGGATCAAGTAGTTAGATTCAAACCTTCGGGTTGGCAGTCCATCTGCTTACCACTGAGCCATGGGAATTCTGTTCCAACTCAACAGCAGTGAGCGACGTGGTGTGTCTGTAACTTGTAGTATCTTAGGACAAGTGGTAAATGTATATGATTTGTAAGTAATATTTGTTCTTAAAAAGAGGAATGGAAAGAATTATTTGGCTGTGCTAATTCAATGAGCTAATTGATATTATGGCCATATAATGAGTATAATAATTTATGTTTCTAGTTGTTTTATACATAATTCTTGCCAAAATAAACTGAGCCTGTCTTACATATTTACCAAAAAGCACTTACATTTACATTCAGTTCTGAAATTGCTCATTTCCATTTTTTTTAAAATTGAGATTTTTTAATGAACATTTGTAAGAACATGGATTCCCATTCATTCATTGTTGCACATTTTCCTCTCCCCCCTTCTCCCCAGTTTGCTTTTTTCCTTGGAAGAAGAGTTCTTTCATTGTTATAGTTATGTGTCCTTCTGCCCCTCTGGACTACTTTACTATGAAGCTCTTATTCTGGACTTTTGTCATGCCTATAATACCTAATCATATATTCCATTTATACACTTCTCCCCCTTGTCTGTTACAATGCACTTTACATTATTTATCCCCTCTTTTCTTACTTTCCCCCTAACTCCCATGTCAGTCCTGTTTTATAACAGTGGTATTATGTAGTATTTGTCTTTTTGTGACTGAGATATTTCACTTAGCATAATGTCCTCCATGGTTACCCCTTTTGTAAAATATTTCATGCGTTCTTTGTTTTTCATTGCTGTATAATATTCCATTGTGTGACTATACCACAGCTTCTCTATTCATTCGTTTGTTGATGGGCACTTAAGTTGTTTCCACCTCTTTGCTATTGTGAACAAAACAGCAATAAACATGGGTGTACATATATCCACTTGGGAGGCAGTTCTGGCTTCTTTAGGGTTTATTCTCAGTAGTGGAATTGCTGGGTCAAATGGTATTTCTATTTCCAAATTTTTGAGAAAGCGCCATATTGCCTTCCATAGTGATTGCACTCTTTTCCATTTTAAGGGCATAAATTTTCTTTTATCCTACTGTATGTAACCAGTCCAAGAAAAAATATACTTTGTTAAAAAATATATTGGAGATGCAAACCAAAATCATCTCAAGGAGGCTGGGAAAAATTATTGTGGGTCATGGATTTTTGAATATGTAAATTTAACTCTTTCTGACTACACAGATGAGACAAGTTAACACAAAGCTATCTTACCAAGGTGATAATCCTATTGTCCATTTCAGAAGGTTCTTTTAATCTTTGGTTAATACCTTAGCCTAATCAGTAAGTCAATATATTGATGCAAGTTTAACTGATTATCTTAATCCAGTAATAGAATTTCTGTATGGATTATGTTGTAGGGCCTGGATGTTTTGGAAATCATGAGAAACATTCATATATTTGTGTCTCGTTATCTCTATAATCTCAACAATCAGGTGAGTGGGTCTTAGAGATTTTATGAGTGTGTGGTGGGAACAGTGAATATGTAGTGGAAAAGGCAATTTATTCTTAAGGTGAAAATTAAGTAAGCAAAACAAAAAGCTATTGCTTTAGAAATGAACCTGCATATTCTTTTGCTTTAACTATAATTCTTTCTAGAATAGCTTTTCAGTTAAATTATGTTTAATGAACTAGATTCTGAACTTTTTTCTGGATAACTATCTGGCCAATATTTGCCAGTATTTGATTATGTTATTATTGATTATAGCTTTATTTCATTACAGATTTTTATTGAGCGAACAAGCAATAACAAACATTTGAATACCATTAATATTCGACACATTGCAAATTCAATTCGAACACATGGCACAGGAATCATGAATACAACAGTAAGCACCTTTTAAGGGGTTCAGTAACAGACTATTTAGTAGTTTGGAAAATAGTTTCTGAATCTGCAATTACTTATTTATATTGTATATGAATTTTTATTTTTGAGGTTGATACAATGAAGATGTGTGACACTAAAACTATTGGATGTAATGGAAGCTCTGTGATACAAAAGAAACTAAGATCGCTTACCATCTTAAACTATTAGGGTTGGAGATTTGAGGACATGAGCATACATGGATTCTTTGAAAGCTGAATGATTGATAAGGTTTATTTAATATCGTTCATATGCTTTTCATGAGAAACTTTTTCATGGGGAAGAGATTAATAATTGGCTTTGAAATAAATAGGAATACACTGAAAACATTCTAGAACTATTAGATATAGGCATTCAGTCTTGTGTGTTAAGTTAATGTGTACTAAGTCTCTCTGGAAAAGATAAAATCTTTTCATTTACCTGATGATTATCAGGGCATGATAGTTGCTTTGAGAGGAGAAGAATGAATGCTTGAATGCTTAAATAGATAGCATTATTAAGGAAATTTGAGAGTGAAGGAAACAATTACAAGACTGGTTAATGAGGTTTATAGTTTTTCACTTTCTAGTGAAGTTTGTTGAGCTGATGAGTGATGTGATTAGAGCTCTCTTGCTGATGACCAGCATAGAAATGCGATAAAGAAATTCAGAGTTTGAAATTGAAAATTATCCATGCCTTAAGGATAAATAAACTAAATCTCTGAGGAGAAATAAATTCTCCTTTGACCTTTGTCTATAACCTACCAAGCAGTTATTCACATAACAGATCCTATTGTTGTTAGGTGCTGTCAAGTCAAGTATGACTCTGAGTGACCCTGTGAACAGCAGAGCTGAACTCTCTTCTATCCTATGCCATCCTCACAACCCTGACACATTAAAGCCCATCGCTGCAGTCACTGTCAATCCTCTAGGTTGAGACTCTTCCTCGCTTTTTGCTGGTCCTCTACGTTTTCAAGCATGATGTCTCTCTCCTAACAATATGCCCAAAGTATGCTAGAGGAAGATTCACTATGCTTACCTCCAAGGAGCACTCTAGCTTCACCTTCTCCAAGATACATGTGTTCTTTTGGCAATCCTTGGGATATACATTATACAGTAACACATCTCAAAGGCATCTAATTTCTTTAGTCATCCTTATTTAGTTCTTAGATACATAGCAGGTGATCGAAAAGACCATGATCTGAAAATCAGGCGCACCTTAGTCCTCTCACTAACAGATATGACTGAGTGTATTTTATGTATGTCAGGCAATGGTGCACTGTGCACCACAGTGAGAAAAAGAGACATGGCTTCTGTCCTTATTCTGTCCTACTATATTGAAGGATATAGATCTTAATAGGTAAATCACAATGTATTCCTCTGTAGATGACTGAAGGAAAGGAGACATTTCCTGTGGAGAAATCATACTCTGATGGCCGGGGTGGGTTGATGTCCAAGGAGCTAATGCAAGTCTGACCTCCACCCACTTCCTACAGGAGAACTTTCCCCGTTGGTGCTATCCATAACAGCAAACAGCTTTTTGGTCAGACATGCCACCCCCCATGCTCCTACACCTTTTTCTACCAATCATTGGTGTCAACATTTGTTCTTTCTCACAGACTTTACTCAGTTGTGGTATCATGATTGGAGTTTATTAGAGAAGTAAGTTTGAGAGTGGGGGTTTTAGTCTAGAAGTCCCAAGGCACACTTCCCGAATTAGTTTGGCTCTGGTTTCAGTTAACTTGTCAGCTTTTCCTTCCATCATCTGGCAAAAACAGCAAAACCTTTAACTGTAGCCTTTATCTCAGGTCTCCTCTGCTTATACCTTGCCACAGTTTCTCCACGGCAATGTTAAAGTCTCTCCACCACCATCACCGGAGTCTCACTCTGGTCTTACTCTTATCAGGATCTTTCTCCAGTCTCCCTCAAATCTTGCTGCTCTGTGTGGGAAGCACACACACTCTCTTTCTCTTACCCAAATCCCACAGCTGTTGATGATTTGCAAGACCATGTGTTTGCAGTTAACGTAGCAGGAGGCCAAAGGGGGCTAATGTAATGGCTAGAAAAGCCAACACCTCAGGTGGCACGGGCAGGAAGGTCAGCAAGAACAGGTATTCTGTATGAAGTGGTATCCTGTAGAAAGAAGTTTTCTTGCAAGAAGTTCCTAGTAGGAAGAGTTCAGATTGATAAGGTGGAGAAGAATGCATTGCAAGGAGAGCATTCCATGAAAGGAGTGTAGCTTGTGTAATGGACCTCTGATAGGAAGGAGCAGAAAGTAATGGAAAGGTGGTAAAGATGAATTTGAGGGGTGGCCAGATGTTACAGTTTGCAGAGCCTTGTGGCATTGTTGAGAGGATTGGTCTTTAGTTGGCTTTGTTGAAGATTTTAGCTTTCAGAAGCATTTTAGAGGCTTTAAAGTTTTGTGTTCTGCCTGTGGTGTGGAGTACACAGGATAGCAGAGCTGTAGTGGACTGGCCAGTTGGGAGACATTAACATGCTCTGAGCTCTTGCTCTTGGATAGTTCTTTGTGTTGGGTAGTTCTAGCAAATTGAAAGAGCGTCATGTTTCTTTTGTATTCTAGGATATGATTATTAATAAGTTTATCTTTCAGATAAAGAAATATGAAACATCTGAATATAGTTTATGGCTTAAAACCCAGTCTTGAGTCTGCTTTTGTAATTCTTTCTGTCATAATCCTAAGTATTTTCTATTTTTTTTCTTTTTAAAGCAAAGATGTGGAGAAAATGCTACAAAATTTTTTTTGCATTTTTTTTATTATTATTAATTTCAGTGAACAGCTACAGAGATTTTGGAATTCCATTCATTCATTGTTGCACTTTTCATGTTAAGATAGGTCTTATAAATAAATTGTGGTTTTAGTTAATTATTATTCATTAACATTAATTTAAAATTTATACTAATTTTTTTCAATATTTTAATTGTACAGGTTAATTTCACCTACCAGTTTTTGAAAAAGAAGTTCTATATATTTAGTCAATTTATGTATGATGAACATATCAAATCTAGATTGATTAAAGATATTAGATTTTTCCGGGAAATCAAGGATCAAAATGATCATAAGGTATGTTGGACTCAACTGCTTAATATATACTAAATATTTATGCTGAAACTCGTAATTTACATCTTTACTGGCTTTTTGATATACTGAAGTATAAGTAAAAAGCAGTCTTTGTGGTGTTATTTTAAGTATCTGAAAATAACACAAAAGTAAAATAGACATATTTAAAAATAGTTAAACCATATGAAGTGTGTAAAACAAATATCCTGCCCCATTTCTCTTTCCTCCTTATCCCACTTTTTAGAGATTTTAGCAGTTAGACAGTGCAGTGTAATGACTGTCATGTATCTATACAATAAGCATACAGATATGGTTGGTTTTTCTTTTTTATGTATAATGCCCTGTTTTGGACATGTATAATGACATACAGATCTACTTCATTCTTTTAAGAGTGGGTATGACCATACTTCATATTGGTTTAACCATTTCCTATTGTTAGATAGGAGCTCTGGTGGCTTAGTGGCAAGAACCTTTGTTGCAATCCCGAAGGCACATGGTCTGAGTCCACCAGCTGCTTCACAGAACAAAGATGGGCATTTTCCTCTTGTGCAGTTAACTGCCTCTGAAAACCTGCTGGAGAGTTGGCTCGCTGTGGTTTGGTTCTGACTCAACAGTACACAGCAACAACAACAATATTGTTAGATAGGGAACTCTGGTAGCCTAGTGGTAAGGAGTTACGCTGCCAGCTCAGATGCAGGAGTTTGGATCCACCTGCTGCCCTGTGTGACGATGGACAGTCTTTTCCCATGTGATTTACAGCCTCTGCAAATCTGCTAGTCGGCAGTGAGTCGGTTCTAACTCGGTGGTACATACAGCAACGTTTGTAGATACATGTGTGAGCTCTGGTGACGAGTCCATGGGCGTTTCGCTGCTCACTCTAAGGAAGGGCCTTGTTGGTGATTTGGGCTCACCAGCTATTTCTTGGTAGAAACATGAACTTTCTCTTGTTCAATTTGCAGCCTTTAAGAACTCTAATTAGAGGGTCAGGTCTGAGTAGGTACTGACTAAATGATAATGAGTTGTTGTTTGTTAAATACAGGGATTTTTTTCCCAGATTTTTCACTTTTAAAAAACAATGTTTCAGGGTTGCAAGTAGCATCCTTATACATTTAAAGAGAAATTTCCAGGACAAGAAATGTGAATATTTAAAATTCTGAACCATATTGCCAAGCACTCCAGAAATATTGTGCCAGTTGACACAGCAATACTTTATTAAGAATACTGTTTTCCCTTACCCTCTGGGCTGAGTTTTCCAGGAAAGTCTGCTCTATTGTACGTGGTAACAGTATATTAATGTCTAACCATGTGGCTGTCGAACCAGTTAGCGAGAGGACCTCGATTTGCCCCTACAGAACTATTGTAATTATCCTTTTAAGATGCTGATTTCCTGGGTGGCACAGACAGTTAAGTTCTCAGCTACCAACAAAAAACATTGGCAGTTTGAACCTTCTGGAAGATAACCGAGTGGCCTGGAGACCTAAAAAATCACAGCCATGGAAAACCCGGGCAGCACAGTTCTGCCCTGAAACTCAGGGTTGCCGTGCATCACAATTGGATACTTTTCTTAAAGAAACTTTTTCTCATTATGCTATAAAGTTTATGTTTATGGAGCAGATTTGTTTTCTAGTCAATCATTCATACATATTTTTAGGACATTAATACTAGATCCCACATTTACAGGGTAACATCACCCTTCCCATTTCCTCCCTGTCAGTCTTATCTCCATTTTTGCTTCTGTCCTATCCCTTCCTGCCTCTGAGCCTCCTTCCTGGCACATGCTGCCTTTTTGAGCTTGTTTCATGACTGTTCTGAGCAGTGACTTGCTCATTGATAAGGCTCTCTACTTGTTTGGAGGTGGCAGGACAGTTTCGATCAAGACTTATAAAGAGACCACGAACCACAGTCTCAGGGATGTTGTTTCTTAAGGTTCACCTAGTTCCAGTCCTTTGTGTAGCAGTGAGTAGTTCTCTTAGATATCCAACAGCTGAGAAAAAGAATAAAAGAATTCTTATTTCACTAAAATAATACTTGTAATTTTATTTAAGATGGACTTTTTAGTAAAATAATACATTCCTGATCTTGTTGCTACTAGGTGCTGTTGAGTCGAGTACGACCCATAGTGACATTATGAACAAAAGATCTGAACCCTGTTCTATCCTCCGCCATCCTCACACTTCCTGACACACAAGAGCCCATTGCAATACTCACCGTGTCAGTTCACCTGGTTGAGGGTTTTCCTCTCTTTTGCTGACCCTCCACTCTTCCCAGCATCATGTCCCACTCCAAAGAATAGCACCTTCCAGCAACATGTCCAAAATATGTGAGGGGGAAAAAAGAAAAAAGTGAGGCGAAGCCTCATCATTCTTGCCTCCAAAGAACACTCTGGCTGCACTCTCTTCAAGACATATCTGTTCATTCTTTTGGCCATCATGGGATGTTCAGATCTCTTCTCCAGCATCATAGCTCAAAGGCATCAGTTCTTTTTCTGTCATCCTTATTCATTGCCCAGCTCTCAGATGCATAGCTATTAAGTAATTGGAAAGATATGATCTGAATCAGACCCACCTTAGTTTACAAAACTGACATCACTACTCCTCAGTAACTAACTGTAGATTTTCCTAGTGCAATGCGTCTTCTTATTTCCTGACTGCTGGTACCAAGGGTGTTAATTGTGGATCCAAGCAAGATGAAGCTGTTGATAGCTTTGGTCTCCTCTCCATTCATCATGATGCTGCCTATCAGTCTAGTGGTAAGAATCTTTGTTTTCCTGACATTGAGATGCAATCCACACCGAAGGCTGAGTTCCTTGATCTTCTGCAACAAGTGTTTCAAGTGATCCTCACTTCCCTCAAGCAAGGTTATGTCATCTGCAAAACGCAGGTTATTAATGAGTCTCCCTCAAATCTTGATGCCACACTCCTCTTCATAGAGTCCAGCTTCTCAGATAATTTTCTCAGCATACAGATTGAATAGGTATGGAGAGAGAATACAGCCCTGGTGCACTCACTTCCCAATTCCAAACCGTGCATTGCTAATCTGCTCTGTTCACCCAACAGCCTCCTGGTCTAGGATAGGTTCTGTATGAGCACAATTAAGTGTTCTGGGATTCCCATTCTTCTCAATGTCAGCCACAGCTTGTCATGACCCACACAGTCAAATGCCTCTGCAGAGTCAATAAAGCGCAAATAGACATTCTTCTGGTATTTCTTACTTTCAGCCAGGATCCAGCTGACTTCAGCAATGATATCCTTGATGCCATGACCTCTTCTAAATCCTGCTGGAACTTAGGACATTTCCTTATCTATGTACTATTCCAGCTGTCTTTCAATGCTCTTCAGCAGTATTTTATTTACATGTGATATCAGTGATATTGTTCGATAATTTCCACGTTCAGTTGGATTACCTTTCTTGGGAATGGGAACAGATATGGACCTCTTCCAATCCATTGGCCAGACAGCCATCTTCTAAATTTCTGGGCCAAGACTGGTGAGTACATCCAAGGCTGCATCTGTTAATTGAAAGAAGTCAATTGGTATATCATTGATTCCTGGGGCCTTATGTTTTGCCCATGCCTTCAATGCAGCTTCTCCTTCCTCCTTTCTTACCATTGGCTCCTGTTCATATGGTACTTCTGAAATTTTTTATTGTCCGTCAGTTCCTTTTGATACAGTATCCATACACATATAAGGAAGACTTGTTAACACTATTATTCTAATATATGCTCCTGCATCTAGAGCCAAAGAGGAAGAAATTGAGAATTCTTACCAAATATTGCAGTCTGAAATTAACTGAACAAGCAATTAGGATGTGTTAATGATAATTGGTGACTGGAATGCGAAAATAGGAAACAGTGAAGAAGAAACAGTAGTTGGAAAATATGGACTTGGTGATAGAAATGAAGCTGGAAATAGAATGATTGGATTTTGTATTTATAATAAGTTACTCATTGCAAATACTTTTTCTAAAAGACACAAAAAACGACTTTACACATGATTCTCATCTGATGGACTGTCTAGGAATCAGACTGACTATATTTGTGGGAGAAATTGTTGGAGAATCTCAAAATTGGTAGTCAGAACTAGGCCGGGGAGGACTGTGGGTCAGATCATCAATTACTCATATGCAAGTTTAAATTGAGGCCAAAGAAAATGAAAATAAGTCCACAGGAATTAAGATATAATCTTGAATTAATTCCATCTGAATTTTATGGTCATCTTAAGAATAGGTTTGAGGCACTGAAAAGCAATAATCGAAGACCAGATGAGTTGTGGGATGATATCAAGGATATAATCCATGAAGAAAGCAAAAGGTCATTAGAAAAACAGCAGAAAGGAAAAAATCAAAATGGACGTCAGAAGAGACTCTAAAGATTGCACTGGAGTGTCAGAAGCCAAGAACAAAAGGAAAAGATGTTGAAGTGAAAGAGCTGAACAGATGATTTTAGAGGGCAGTTTGGGAGGACACAGCAAAGTATTATAGTGGAATGTGCAGAGAGCTGGAATTGAAGATTAAAAAGGGAAGAACTCGCTTCGCATTTCTCTAGCTGAAAGAACTGAAAACAAATTTAAGCCTCATGTCACAATATTGAAAAATGCTATGGTCAATATATTGAATGACCCAGAAAGCATCAAAAGAAAATGGAGGGAATACACAGAGTCACTGTACCAGAAACAATAGAACTATTGACAGAGAATTATAATAACTAATTTTAAGGATTCAGAAATTCTAGTTTTCAGAGACATAACCATTGTATTTGTTATTATAATTTCCTCTTTTAATCAAATAAGATTGAAAATATATATATTTTTTTTTTTAAATTAGTTATCACAACTAGAAATTTTAGCCCAGCTGAGGTATGATAATTGGGAAGGAATATGTTTCTAAATCCTTATACTTTTTAATACAAAGAAACTGGATCATGTCTCTTTAAACAAGTATGTCTGGGAGGAATTGATTTATTTTACATGTAGAATCAACAAACAATTGAACTCATCACTATTGAATTGGAGCAGAATCATAACTGAATTTCTAGCCGTTTAGAGAGGTTATAAATTGCATAGGAAGATTGCCCATTCTTCTCCCATGGAGCCATTTGGAGATTTGAACTGTGTGCCTTTGTGTTGGCAGGGCAACTCCTTACCCCTTAAGCTACCAGACTTCCTTTCTGATACAGTAGTTCAGTGTTAAGGGAGGCAACTAATAGTAGTTAGGAACTTCAGTTTGATGACATTGATCTTTGTTCCCATAGTTTATGTCAAAAAGAAAATTAATTCATGTCAGCTTTGAACACTAAGAATTTTTACTCTGTAGATTTTTTTATCATTAGACTTGAGTGGGTTTTAAAGCATATCAGAAATACACAATTAGAAAGAAATGTGACTTGGTTAACTTGACAGACCTTTTCTGTTTTGGGGATCTGTAATAAAGGTGGTCTTAAAATTATCTTTCTAGTATCCTTATGAAAGAGCAGAAAAATTCAATCGAGGCATCAGAAAACTTGGAATAACACCAGAGGGACAGAGCTACCTGGATCAGTTCAGGCAACTCATTAGCCAGATTGGTAAGTTATTATAAAAATTTTGGGAAATATATATCCTAAGGATATGTATCATATGTTAAATATATCATCCTAATAATTTATTTTTATGCAGAAATTGCCAGGCAGCTTTCTGTGTTTTCTTACTGATCCCCCAAGAGGATTCCCACATGCCACTGTAAAGCAATTAGCATGCTTATGAAAAGGACAGTGGTAATTGGCAAACGAATGTAGAGGACTCACCTTGTTTGTATAAAAATACATTAAATGGTTTATTACATAAATGCCTCTCTTGTATTTCACTTGAGTAATTTTTTGTCCTTTCATAATCTGATAAAAAATTCAGATATGATTATACTATTGCTGCTGAAATAATTGATAGACTATAAATTAATGTAAGTTCAATAAAGCTCTTTGATTAAGTTAAAATGTGTTTAATAAGTCACTCATCTCAAAGGCTGTAGTCATAATTATCAGTAACCTGCCAAGGCCTTGGTGTTACCTCCTCTATCGTGGAAACTGTTGAGCTTCTAAAGAGGTTTTTTTTTCAAATCACAAGCAAAGTGGGAGATATAAAATATTTGCCTGAAAAAGTAATTATTTATGTTAACAAGATACCTGTAAACTTCAAGATAAGATAGCAACTGTTTAAATTTTTTTTGTATAGTTTTTCATATTTGTGCATATAATTTTTTTAGAATCTTTCTGCCAAACAAGTAAAGGCTATCTTATGAAACATACATACTTAAAAATAAGAATTAAATTTAAAAATAATTATGGGTATCTAAAACTCTAAGGATTTTTATATATATGATCTATATACAGTCACATTTTAAAGATGAAAAGGGAAACAAATAAATTGTGTTGCTGGAACTTACACTAGGCATTTTCAGCCCAAACATATTATTTTCTCTTCTTTACAACTGTCATATCAAGCAGTTGATAAATTCTAGTTGACTATATTTTAGCAAAATTATGCCTTCTAAATTTTTTTTATTGCAATTTACTAAGAACCTATTATGCAAGATACTCTGCTAGGTGCGGGAAATGCAAAAAATGAGAAAGTCACAGCCTTTTTTGTTCTCAGGGGGTTTAAAATTTACTTGCAGGACTAATAATAAAAACATCTAATAAATAGGTTTTTCTTATAGAGCTGCCTCAACTGAAACTACTGAAGTGAGTGGCTTTAAAGAACCAAAATTTATTTTGTCACAGTTCTGAAGATTCAATATCCAGATTCAGGGCAAAGACCTAGAGAGATTCTGTCTTTGTTTATTTCACCTTCTAGTAGTTAGTGGCAATCCTCAGCATTCCTGGGTCCATAGATGGATCTTAAAGTCTTATTAAATACTTGGAGGAAATGAGTAATCTCAGAACTGGGAGCAAAATAGAAATCCTTTTGTTTCATAACATGTCTGCTGAAATTATTGAGATTTGCTATATAGTAGTAGGGAGCTCTGGTGGCCTAGTAGCAAGAAGCTGCACTGCAGTCCCAAAGGCAGGCTGTTCAAGGCCACCAGTTGCTCTGTGGGAAAAAGATGGGCAGTTTCCTCCTGTGTGATTAACTGCCTCTGAAAACCCACCAGCAGGTCACCTGTGGGTCAGTTCCAACTATATGGTACACAACAATATAGTAGGACTTTGGTGACCTGTTCTGGAGGAAGTTACTGCACTGCTAACCCAAAGACAGAACTTCTCTGGTGGTTGAAATCCACCAGTGACTTTACAGGAGGAAAACGCACTCTCCTCGCATGTGATTTACAGCCTTGAAAATGCAGTTGAGAGTCTGAGTAGGTTTCTACTCAATGCCAGTGAATTTGAGTTGAGAGGGCTATTCTGAGTTCTTTCCATACTTTAACTCATTTAAAATTCCCAACTGCAGTAAGAATTCTTAATTCTACTTATTAATTCATAGGGACTTATTGAAGGAGGGGAACTCTGGTAACCTAGTCTGTAAGGAGTTGCACTGCTAACCAAAGGCACTTGGTTGGAATCCACTACCTGCTTGCTCTGAGGGAGAAAAATGGACTTGGCAGCAATGAGTATGGGTTGGTTGGGTTGTTTTTTTTTCAGGACAACATTTATGTGTAGGTGCTAGTGAGATGTAGATAGATAGATAGATAGATAGATAGATAGATAGATAGATAGATAGATAGATAGATGATAGATAGATGCATGCAAGGGGCACTGCAATCCCAAGGCCACCAGTTTCTCAACTCCTTACCAGGAGGCTACTAGACCTCCCTCTATAAATGTTGCTGTTGTTATGTATTACTTTATCAGAACTGACTTATAGCTGACCCTCCAGCAGATTTTCAGAGTCAGTAAATTGCATGGGAGGAGATTGCCCAGCTTTTTCCTACAGGGCAGCTGGTGAATTTGAAACGCATTCCTTTGGTTGGCAGTTGCTTACTACTAAGCCACCAGTGCTCCTTATGTAAATAATAGGACACATCTAATAAAAAGGCTCTTTGATATCACTTTCATCTCTGTGTATATGAGAAAGCAGGGAGGAGAAACACAGATTTTAAGTGTGAGAGAAAAAAATTCTTTAAATGGAATTGTAAAACTTTTGTCCTTTTCTGTATAGTCATCATTTTTGAAAACTTGGATTATCAAATGAAAATTACACTTGACAATATTTAATATATGTGTATAAAAGTATGGAAAAAGACTTGCCATAAAGTGCAGAAGAGTCTTTCGGCACTTAGGAGCAGACACTTTGTAATTGACTGCTTTGTATCACTATGTTCCTGATTATTCCATTTTAGAGATATTTATTTAAAGTTGATTTTTTTATGTGTGGTTTTTTTTTAGGTAATGCTATGGGCTATGTGCGAATGATAAGATCTGGTGGCCTTCATTGTAGCAGCAATGCCATTAGGTATGGACAGAAATACTTTCCTCTTGTTTATGCCATTTACATATTTATGTCATTTAAACCTATTGTTATTGTAAGTAGTATCAAAGGAAAGGTGTTGGATCTTGTTAAAAATACCTTTTTAAAAAAATTTATATTGGTTTCGTATAAAGTTATACATTAAAAAAAGTTCTTATACATTGTGTTTCACACTATCCTTCATTCACATTGTTTTATACAATCATTCTTATTCATTATATTTTATAAAATGATTCACTATTGAACTATGCCCACCATTACCCAGTCCTTCCAGGTCTTTGTTGTATCTTTCCATTTCCTTTACCTCCCTTCCCTTTACCCACCAAATTGTGTGACTCTATGATTTAACCCCCTGCTCACTGTCACCCTCTGTTCCCATCCCTTTCTCTCTTGGATCCCCATGCACATTTTACTAGTTATCCTTCTGTTTTTACAATAATGTTATTAGGTGGTATTTATTCTTACAAGATTGAGTTAGTTCAGCGTAATGCCCTCCAGTCTTTCCCAAGTTACATAGTAATTTTTGAAATGGTTGTTCCTGAGTGCTGCATATTATTCCATCATGTGAATGTACTTCAGTTTCTCAGTCCATTTGTTTGCAGCTGGACATGGGCTGTTTAGAAAAACCATTAATTTTCTACTAGTTAATTTTTTCCTTCAGAAATTTTAAAACTAATTTTAAGTATTTCTTTTAAGATTAAAGGTAATGTTATTAGTACAATTTGTGAATGGCATCACTTGGTTCTAACACGTTGCCACAAATGACGGCAAAACGTGTTTCTAATCACGGTCGTCAGTTTAAAAGTGTGCAGCCACGTGTTCAGGACTAAAATCTGGTCATTTGTGCCTAGAACTGAAAAGTTTTAAAATTTATATCTAAAATGCCAGCTTCTTTCCAAAGATACATTTGAAAAATTTAGAATACTCTAAATACCAATACTATATTTATCAAGTACATATGCTTTATATTTAAATTCCTTCCCAAATCATTATGTAGATTTGTGCCTGATCTTGAAGATATTGTCAATTTTGAAGAATTAGTAAAAGAAGAAGGTCTTGCAGAAGAAACATTAAAAGCAGCAAGGTAATCCATTTTGTAGTAATCTATATTTGAGGATTTAAAAAGTGTTAAATTTTGTAAAACAAAAAAAAATAGACTAGAGGATAATGTATAATTTACAAGTCGGTGTTATATAAGTTATGATCTCAGTGTACATCAGCTCCTTGTTTTTTAGACTGCAGTGTTCTGTGATCCTTTCCATGTCACTAAAAGGTGTCTTCCAGAACGTGCCGTGTGCTTGGGTGGCCAGGAGCCACATGTGAACACTGAAATGTGACTAATTCACATTGACATGTGGCAAAGCATGAAGTACATGACTAATTTTGAAAGCTTACCACTAAAAACACCCAAACCTCATTAATAAAGTGAATGTTAATTTAAAAAAAGCTGTGACTCCTAGAAAACTGAAAATTAAAGAAGTAGCTCCCCAACAGTGCTCTCGAAGCCCTGCCTTTCTTGTCCTCTTTTGTGAGCTGGCAGAGCACTGGGCAGCACAATAAAACTGCTGTTGCCCAGAGGGTCACCAGGAGACAGCCAGCTCAGTGGCACCTCGCAGCAACAGTGCAGCCCTCTCAGCCCAGCAGCCACTAGCGTGTGGCAGGTGACTTTTAAAACTCCTTTTTGTTAGTTTGTATTTAATAGTTACCGGCTACAGTATGGGACAGTGCAGATCCATAGCATTAAACCTTTAGTGATTTTTCTTATAGACCTTAAAACTTGAAAGAAGGAAGTATTGGGAATTGTTTAGAATTTATCTGGTGTAGTGCAGATTCTATCACTATTAATTATAGCAGTTTATTTACTTGGGCATGAAAGAGGCACCCCTACACAGACTAGAGAGAATTTTAATATTAATAAGAGTAATGGAAGAAATAGACTATGTTATGTTGAATTTTAAAAGAATCTGTAAATGATAAGAAAAGTTGTGAATGAGAGGGAAAGCTGCTTTTTATAGAAGAACGTCTACCAAGTAAATGTAGAAGAGATGAAAAGAATTAGAAGAATCACCCATTTTGTAATCACCAGTGTAATACTTGAAATCATCCCGAAGCATCTGAGGCTTCCAAAACAGATGAAAACTTACTTGAGAACTGAATATTCATTCAGTCTCAAAAACATCATCGTACAAGTGATTTATTAATCACAGAGGGGAACATCTCACCTGAGCCACGTAGTCAAATTTAGCATCAGCAATAAATGGGACATTTAATTATGAGGAAATAATCCAAGAAACATGAATATGTGGTATTCTACAAGACATCTACTCCAGATTTAAGAAAAAGTCACATATCAGTAAAGTGACTGTTCTAGGAAGGAGATTAAGGACACCTAGGCAACCAGGTTCAACAATCACCTAGATGGGGGACATTGCTCCGAAGGACAAAAATTACTTAAATAGGGGCTAATGAGAGATTTTAATATGAGATAGTATTGTATCTTGTTCTTGGGTGTTATATGATGTCCTAAAAATGTCATAATGTTAGAAATACAGGAAAAAAAAGAGTTAAAAATTTTGATGACATAATGAGAGAGAGAATTTATAGGAAAGGAGAGTGAGGTCAAAGCATGGGATCTTATCTTTAAGCTCTCTAATACAGAGTTCCCTGTGGTGAGAAGGCCTAGATTCATCTACCAGAGTGGAAGCCTGCAGTGAAGTGAAGGTAGTCACAGAGTCGTGTAGTTACCATGATGAGTAATTATCCACATGGACAGTCAGTCCTCTGAAATGATCAGGAGGTGACCAGGTGCCAGGTAAATGGAGAGCAGTGATTGGTGAGGTGGTAAATGCCCAACTTCAGGAGGGAGTGGGTGCGTAGGATAGTTAGGTGATCTGAGCCTTAAAGGAGAGCTTTGTACTGTCCAGAGATGGAGGAATAATAACTTGAAAGCGGAAGATACTCATGAAGGACGCGTACATGAAGGATGCTGGGGGATAAGCACCTAGTGCTTCGGAAGGCTGAGAGGTAAACTTGGTTTTTAAAAGAGCTGCTGTTTGTTGAGGGAAAGAGATACAGAGAAGTACTACGTAGAGAGACTGAAGATGTAGAGGAATTCACAATGAAATGAGATTTTACAAGACTTGAGTAGGAAGAACAAAACAAAAAGCTGTTATTTTAACAGATTTAAGACTATACCTTACATACTATTTTTTAAGGATTAAGACAAGACATTTTTCTTCATTACAGAATTAATTCATTTTAAACTCCAAGGGAATTTACCTTATAAATGTCTTAGAATATTGTTAGCATTTGAACGCATTCCTCTGACATGATGAAAGATGAAGTTAAAGAGTCGCAGCTCCTTATAAGAGAGGAATCAAGGACATTTTCTTTTTTTTAAATATTTTAGGCATTTGGATTCAGTCCTCAGTGATCACACAAGAAACTCTGCTGAAGGCACAGAGTATTTCAAAATGCTTGTGGATGTTTTTGCTCCAGAATTCCGAAGGCCGAAGAATATACACCTTCGAAATTTCTATATCATTGTCCCCCCGCTGGTGAGTGCTTTTGTACTGAAAATGAATCCTTTGAAAAAAAAATCACTAATGAATCCATTCCATTGCAATATGAAATGCACCCAAGACAGATTCTCATATTGACTTTATTGTTGTGAAGAAATCAGATCTTAGTGAATAAGAACTACAATTTTTACTGATTAGCTATAGAAAATGAGATTTCTTGATAAGGTGGGGGCTTGTGTGCTAATAATTGCAAGAGGACACGTACCTAGAACAAAGCCCATTGCTGTCAAGGTGATTCTGACCCCTGTTGACCCTTCTGAGGATGAAGAGCAACTATAGTATGAAAGAGACACTCTCTTAGTGTAGTCGAGTTGGAACCAGCTCATTGTTGATCTCCTTGGGTTTCCATGGCTGTCAATCAAATCGGAAGAGATTTCCTATCTTACTTGAGGAACCTCTGGTGGATTCGAACCACCAAAAGAGGGATGTTGGGTTAACAATACAACTCCCTGAGGATTACACCAGTAGAGCTTGTCATCACATGGGTTGCTGTTATTGTTATGTGCCATTGCATTGAGTCGCCTGACTCATAGCGACCCTGTGTACAATAGCTCTGAAGCCTGCCCTGTCCTGAGCCAGTCTCACTGACTCCAGCACATCTACCCCCACTGCCCTAGTTATTGTCTCAATCCATCTCATCTTGGGTCTTTCTCTCTTACACTGTCCCTCCATTCCGTGCATGATGTCCCTCTCCAAGGATTAGTCTTTCCTGGCCACGTGCCTAAAGTATGTGAGACAGAGCTTCAGAATCCTAGCCTCTGAGGAGAAACTTGGTTTTACCCTCTCCAAGACAGGCCTGTTTTTCTTGGTGGCCCATGGTATGTTTTTTTAGATAAAGATTGAACTCCTCAATCCAAACTTAAGGGATCTTTAGAATATCCATAAACGAATACTAGTCTTCAAACTTATTTACACACTCTACTCATGCTATATTCAAGGCTCTTGTAAGTAAGCCAGTGTAAAATAAAAATTTGATGTTTCAAAAAAGAAAAAGGCAAGGACCTTGGAAGAGATTGTATTTTGAATGCTTTTTCATCTTAGGGGGTCTCTGGCAGCATAGTCTGTAGTGAGGGGAGCTGCTATCGCAGTGGCGATACCTCTGGCTGTTGGCCTCCACCGCTCTGTGGGTCGGCGATGAGCAGCCTCCTCCTGTTAAACGTACAGCCACAGAAATGTAGCGGAGGGACAGCCAGGAAATGGTTCTGACTGGACACCTATGAGATTGTTTGAAGGTTTTCTTTGCACAACTGAGCCTAATACATTTTTTCCCCCTTTTTAGACCCTCAACTTTGTAGAGCATTCCATCAGTTGCAAGGAAAAATTGAATAAAAAAAATAAAATTGGAGCCGCTTTTACTGATGATGGCTTTGCCATGGGTGAGCTCATTGGAATTGTTTTCCCCTTTATTTTATGTTCACTTTATGCTGGATGCTTAGTGATACGTGCTTGAGAATACGGTCAGGTGTTTTCTGTGAACTTGTTAATCACAAATATTGGTTTCTTTTTCGGTTGGGCCCCCTGTTTGACAGTTGTTGTTGTTATGTGCCATCGAGTCCCCTATGTACAACAGCCCTAAACCCTGCTCTCTCCTGTGCCATTCTCACTGCCTCTGACACATCCATCCCGATTACCCCAGTCACTGAATCAATCCACCTTATAGAGGGTCTTCCCCGCCTGCGCCATCCATCCTCCCACCCAAGCATGATGTCCCTCTCCAAGGACCTGTCCCTCCTTACAACATGTCCAAAGTATGTCAGACGAAGCCCCAGAATCCTTGCCTCCAAGGAGCCACCCAGTTTAACCCTCTCCAGGATGAATCTGTTTGTTTTCTTGGCAGTCCGTGGTACATTCAATACTCTTCTCCAGTACCACAGCTCAAAGGCATCAGTTCTCCTTCTATCCTCCTTAGTCATTGTCTAACTCTCTGATGCATAAAGAACTGATTGCAAAGATCATAGCCTGCATCAGACGCACCTTAGTCTCCAGAGTGACACCATTGCTCTTCAGTACCCTGAAGAGGTCCCTAACAGCAGACTTTCCCATCGCAATACGTTTTTTTTTTTTTATTTCCTGGCTACTGGTGCCAAGAGTGTTGACTGTGGAGCCAAGCAGACTAAAGTTGTTAACAATGTCAATCTCTTCACCATCCATCCTGATGCTGCCAGTTGGTCCAGTGGTGAGAATCTTTCTCTTCTTGACATTGAGCCTCAATCCATATGGAAGGCTGCAGTCCTTGACCCTCTCCAGCAAGCATTTCAGGTCCTCCTCAGTTTCAGCAAGCAGGGTTGTGTCATCTGCGTAACACAGATTGTTGATAGATCTTCCACCAATCCTGATGCCACACTTCTCCTCATAGAGCCCAGATTCTCAGATAATCTGTTCTGTATACAGGTTGAAAAGGTATGGAGATAGGACGCATCTCTGGCATACATCCTTCCCAATTTTGAACCATGCAGTGTTTCCTTGCTCTGTTCTGACAACTGCCTCTTGGTCCAAGTATAGGTTTCTCATTAGCACGATCAAGTGTTCAGGGATTCCCATTCTTCTCAGAGTCAGCCACAATTTGTTGTGATCCACACAGTCAGACTTTGCATAATCAATGAAACACAGATAGACATTCTTCCTGTATTCCCTGCTTTCAGCTAAGATCCATCTAACATCAGCTACAATATCCCTAGTACCATGACCCCTTCTAAACCCAGCCTGGACTTCTGGCAATTCTCTGCTGATGTGCTGTTCCAGTCATTTTTGGCTAATCTTCAGTAGAATCTTGCTTGCATGTGATATCAATGATATTGTTCGATAATTTCCACACTCTATTGGGGCACCCTTCTTTGGAATGGGAACAAATATAGATCTCTTCCAGTCAGTTGGGGTTTTTTCCCTCATCAGTTATAATTACAATTAATGTTTTCTTGGTATGACAGCTCATTTAGCCTAGTTGGCTTAATAGTTTGACTTTGTTTTTGTTACGGTTTTATGGTTTTAGAATCTTGCATTTCGTTATCTAATTTCCCTCCAGTTCTCTGGATTGCTGTTTGAGCAGTAAAAGTGTATTACCCATGGCTGTTGTTATTATCATTAGTCTGCTTATCTTTAATTCTTTGTACGCTTGTATCATTTTTCAAGGACAAATAAATCATGTAGCTGAGATATACTCACTTATGTTTTGAAATGTAACATGGAAGAAGGGTTACTGCTGAAAGAGCAAAATACAACTTCTGTGTTCACTGTGATGAGATTTTTATTTTGTTCACAACGGCAGGTGTGGCGTACATTCTAAAGCTCTTGGATCAGTACCAGGAGTTTGACTCCCTTCACTGGTTCCAGTCTGTTCGAGAGAAGTACCTGAAGGAGATGAGAGCAGTTGCTAAGCAACAGAACGTGCAGTCAACCAGTCAGGATGAGAAACTCCTGCAGACCATGAACCTCACGCAGAAGCGGCTGGATGTCTACCTACAGGTAGAGGAGCTGTCCGCAAACCCAAGTCCTCCAGAAATCCTCTGTCAAGTGAGATGGATAGTTGTAAAAGGAATAAGCAAGGGGGTCTTTTTAGAATGAATGCCATTGGAAGCCTTTTAGGTCCAGATCTTAAAAGTGGATTAGTTGATAGCCCGCCCCGCCCACACGGAGCCCCGCCCACATGGTAGCGCAAGACGCACGTCAGCCAGCGTGTAGTCGCCATCTTTGATTCGGGAGCTGATGCAGTTGGCGGGAAGGAAGCTCGCTCTTACGTACTGTTTCCGGCTTCAAAATGGTCGCCTCTACTATTTAATCACACTTCCTGCATTCTTTCCCGTCCCAACCGGGCTTTGCCGTTGGAGTGTTTTTTCCTTTCCTAACGTGGATGTGACGCATTAAAAGCTCCCACGGAAACAGAGCTGACGGCTTTCTAAGATGGCGAACCGTACGGTGAAGGATGCCCACAGCATCCACGGCACCAACCCTCAGTATCTCGTGGAGAAGATCATCCGGACGCGAATCTATGAATCCAAGTACTGGAAAGAAGAATGTTTTGGACTAACAGCTGAACTTGTAGTTGATAAAGCCATGGAGTTAAGATTTGTGGGTGGCGTTTATGGTGGCAACATAAAACCCACTCCCTTTTTATGTTTGACCCTGAAGATGCTGCAGATTCAACCTGAAAAGGATATCATTGTAGAATTTATAAAAAATGAAGACTTCAAGTATGTCCGCATGTTGGGTGCACTTTACATGAGGTTGACTGGCACTGCAGTTGACTGCTACAAGTATTTGGAGCCTCTGTACAATGACTGTCGGAAGATCAAGAGTCAGAACCGAAATGGGGAGTTTGAACTGATGCATGTGGATGAGTTTATTGATGAGCTGCTGCATAGTGAGAGAGTCTGTGACATCATTCTGCCCAGACTACAGAAACGGTATGTGCTGGAGGAAGCTGAGCAGCTGGAGCCTCGCGTTAGTGCCCTTGAAGAGGACATGGATGACGTGGAATCCAGTGAAGAGGAAGATGAGAAGTTGGAGAGAATTCCATCACCGGATCACCGTCGGAGAAGCGACAGAGACTTAGACAAACCCCGTCGTTCCCCCACACTGCGCTACAGGAGGAGCAGGAGCCGGTCTCCCAGAAGGCGGAGTCGGTCTCCCAAGAGGAGAAGCCCCTCTCCTCGTCGAGAAAGACATAGGAGCAAGAGTCCAAGACGTCATCGCAGTAGGTCCCGAGATCGCAGACACAGAGATCGCTCCAAGTCCCCACGTCATCACCACAGTCACAGGCACAGGAGCCACTCAAAGTCCCCTGAAAGGTCTAAGAAAAGCCACAGGAAGAGCCGGAGAGGGAATGAGTAATGGACACCAGTTTGATTTTACTCTACATGGCCTCTTTTGTATGTGGGAGGATCAGTCCATGTAGGATTAAGATTTGTTTCCCAGGCAACTATAAGAATATTTTATCCACCAGATGCTCTGCCGGGGAAGGAGGGACAATCTCCTGCTGTACCAGTCAGATCTGATTTGACGATACACGCACATAAAAATAATAAAATAAAAAAATATTTTAAAAAAAAGAATAT
>NW_006399961.1:5127537-5168919 GCF_000299155.1 Elephantulus edwardii | reverse complement strand
GTTTTCTTTTTTTTTTATTTTTGCGTGAGTGTACCGTCAAATCAGATCTGACTGGTACAGGAGGAGATTGTCTCTCCTTTTCCCGGCAGAGCATCTGGTGGATTCGAACCGTGTGCCTCTGGGATTGTAGTTGCAGCTCCTTGCCACTAGGCCACCAGAGCTCCCCCAAAAGGAGTTTTCTAATAAAGCTAAGTTGACTCGCATGCTTTGTGATCTTCGTCTTAGCTAGGATTATTGGTGCAGTTAATCTCTTTCCCGTGTATCTCTTCATTTCATGTGTACTCTAGGAGAGCTCAAGTACAAACAGGCCTAATAGTAGTATCTTTTCTTCATCTAATTGCATCACAAATGAAAGTATCCGACTGACCAAAGCATGTTACACAGCTAGTCCTAGAATGAGAAAATGCTAGAGAATTACATTGCAGAGGACATGGTCAGAGGTAATTGAAGACTTTTTATAATATGCAACATCCAGTACATCCACTAACCTATGTTCATGTCTTTCCTTGTAGGCGGAGTCGGTCTCCCAAGAGGAGAAGGTAGGTCTTCAGTCATTTGTAATGAATGGGTGGTGAGGGGAGGTCGTGTATTGTTTATATACTGCCACACATCATCTGCGTGTTTGACAAGTCTTTTCCACAGCCCCTCTCCTCGTCGAGAAAGACATAGGAGCAAGAGTCCAAGACGTCATCGCAGTAGGTCCCGAGATCGCAGACACAGATCTCGCTCCAAGTCCCCAGGTACAGCATTTTGGCTTGTTGCTACTGGTTATCTTAACAGTGGAACGTAAGGATAGTTTGCCTTTAGCAATATAGGAGTGCCTTGTGCAGAAAAGGAACTGAAGTTCCTTTATTATTTGGAATTCTTCATAGGAGTGCCCTTTGCCCAGCAGAAAAGAACTGGACTAGGAATTTTGAAATTTAAGTTCATGTCTTGTCTCTGTCCACTTACTAGTTTTGCTAAATACGATAGACTTCAATTTCTTATCTGAAACTGTAGGATTAAATCGTACAGAGTTACAGTGAAAACCCAGTGTGGTGATTGTGTTTTAAAGCCCTGAATACTTATGAAGTGGTTTTAGTACTAATCTGTTCACCATCAAATCACAGAGGTGCTACCTCTAAGAGATGTTCTTAGAAAAGGGAGGGAGGGTGGGGGGAGTCTAGTGGAAGGTAGTGTGGGAGGTGAGAGTGATAGTGGATAGGATTCACATATCTGATGGCCTTTCTTTCCCTAGGTCATCACCACAGTCACAGGCACAGGAGCCACTCAAAGTCCCCTGAAAGGTACGTGTATCTAATGACCAGTTTCCTCATCGGAATTTCACTCCTCATTTGGAAATTAAAAGCACAGTCACAATTAGGTTGAGTTTCCAAGTTTCATTTTAATGGAGAATTAGTAATTTTAGGACAGAAAAGGCTTATAATCCTGAGAATTTGTTTACTTGTGGGATTACAGCTTTGGAAAATTCAAAGGACAGAAAGCAAAGGATAGATGTTCCAACTAAAAGTCACTTCATTCAATAAGCCTTTTTTAGAAACTAACAAAGGGCATATATTGTCCAGTGCACTATGTACCTCTCAGAGGCCATTTCCTTACTGGTAAGTTTTAGACAATGATGCATGCTTCATAGGGTTGCTGCTCTGAGACATAAAATATGCCACATGTATAAACTGAAGATTCAGTCTTTGCTTATCTTCTTTGAACAGCTGCTAAATTTAATGATTTATTTGTGCTGCCATTCTAGGTCTAAGAAAAGCCACAAGAAGAGCCGGAGAGGGAATGAGTAATGGACACCAGTTTGATTTTACTCTACATGGCCTCTTTTGTATATGGGAGGATCAGTCCATGTAGGATGAAGATTTGTTTCCCAGGCAACTATAAGAATATTTTAACATTTTCTTACCTTGCTTTTCCACACCCCCCCCCCTTTTTTTTTCTAAATAAATGTAAAGTGGTGCTGAATACATTGAAGAAACCTCTTTTTGAATCATAGTCAATGTTAGGGGGATAATGCTTCCTAGGAGCTGCTACGTGACCTCTTGCACACCTGACCCTGACTACAGCCAGAATAAATGTATGCAAGTAAGAAGGATATGGAGGGAGAGTGGGTATGGATGGTAAGGAAAGGATGTGGCCGTTACTTGATACCTTTAAAACTTTTTATTAAACCTGACACCAATTTTTGTGTTAAAAAAAAAAAGTGGATGAGTCGTGCTCGCTTCGGCAGCACATATACTAAAATTGGAACGATACAGAGAAGATCAGCAAGAAGTGTTCCGAAAAAAAAAAAAAAACCAAAAACTGGATAAGTTGTTTATACTTTTGGTTAGTGTCTGTCTTTGCGGTTTTAACTAGGGCTTTTGAAAATACTTGAAAAAGAGGTATTAAAATACAAGTTCTGTGAATAGTTTGCTGTAATAAATAATTTCACCTTTTATCTCTTTTTAAAAATCCAATTTATGTAGGAATTTGAATTGCTCTATTTCTCACTGAGCAGTGCAAGGATTTTCTTTAGAGCTGACAAGACTGCAGCAGAGGAAAACCAGGAAAAGAAGGAGAAAGAAGGTGAGTGAGCCGATCAAGCTTGGAAAGACCAGTAAATTGGTCCTGCGCAGCGCATGCAGGTCCCTCCCTTTTATCTGGCCACCTTTTCACCTTCCTTGTCTTTTTAGAAGACATTAATCATGCTGGAGTAAGTATTTTCAAAGGTGAAGCTTGTGTGGGCCTGTACGAAGCGTAGAAAAGCCTCCGGTATTTACGCATTTCACCCTGTGGTAGCCTTTAGGTCCTTCCTCAGTTTCCTCTTGTCTTAAGGTGAGTTCAGGAGCTTTCCCTTTTTCTTTCATCCTTCAGCATGTATCTGGTTAAAAGGAACAAATAGGAGAGGGGCCCTGAGTGTGGCCGAAGGCAGAGGGGCTACTGAGCAGAAATGACTGAAAGCGATGTGACAGGTGTTGGAGGTGGTCTGCAGGAGTTGGGACTCTTAGTGTTCCACGGCCTCCTGCTCACCTCAGACACGGGGAAATGAGAGACTTAGGAAGCCGGAGTCACTAAGGAACCGAGTTCTGTCCGTTGTATACTGGGTAGGATTGCAGGAAAGTGTTCATCCTAGCTTTTTGAGCACTTCCCTCTCTGATTCCTCCCCTTTTTACAAAAGTAGACTTTTATGTTTTAGAGCAGTTTTAGATTTATAGAAAAACTATTTGAGAAGTACAGTGTTCTCATAAACTCTCCATACTGTTTCTCCTGCTCATATATTGGTGTGGCTCACTTGTTAGTTGATGCACCAACGCTGATAGTACTAGTAACTGAAGCGGGAAGCTTCCATGAGTGTTCACGGTGTTGTGCAGCCCTGTGGGTTTTGGTAAGTGCCTGTATCACAGGTCCTCCGGAGGAGCAGCTCACAGCAGTTTCACAGCTCTAACAAGCCCTGGACTCTACCTTCCCCTGCTGCTCTCTCACCGCCCATACATTCTGATCCTTGAGACCATTGCTCATTGGTTCAGATCCAATGTCTTCTGTTACACATTCTTCTCATATTAAAGCTGAGAAGGAGTAGTCTCTGCTGAGGGAACTTCCTTTTTTCCTGTTGTAAAAATAATGTGCCATAGACTTTTCTTCTGCTCTTTGGAAACGCAATCATGTACAGCATCCAAGTTGACCCTGACATTTACTCATCTTCCTTTTTTCTTACTTCTGATTAATGGAATTTTTGTAATGTAAAATGTGCATTTTAGAAATAAGATGTTTTTATGTCTTATTTTAAAAGTTATATTTTAAATTACACTTTTAAAAAATTCTGAGTGGAGAGGTGACTTACTCTGATAAACCATTCATGAGAACCATTTATTCTTCCCTGATAAGGAACCCAAATGTTACTTTTTACTGAGAGAAGCATATCTGGGCGTTTTTTGGCATCTTGGTGGACCATGTTTGTAATAAGCATGTGCTTGAAAAATGATTTCTTTTCAGCCTTCTTCCTGGTAGAGGCTCAGTATTTATGATACCATTTTCAAGGCTAAGAGAATATTTAGGGAGAGCCACCTGGACGGATCTAAATGAGATGCAACTTAAAATGTGAAGAAATGAAGTTACCGCCTAGGACCTTTTCAGACATTTCATGGTGCCATGACCCCATGACCTTGTCTTTATCTCGAGAGACTGGGAAAACTAAGCAGGTGGATTAAGAGAAAACCAGCTAACCAGTCCACTCCTTAGTGTGATGGCAGTGGCCGGCCCCCTGTTTGGCCCAGGCCTGTGAGAGCTCTAAGGTCCTGCTTTGTGCCTGAGTCACTCTTCTGTTTCAGAACACTACTTCATCTAACGGTGGCTCATAGATGTGAGGCATCATTGCCAAATATACCATCAACTCGTTTTCTGTTAAAAGAAATGCAGGCACAGGACATTTTTCACAAAAAGCTATGAACAGAAAGGAATTATAAATACAGATGGAAAGTTAGTGTGCTTGAGCCTGCAGCTCGGTTTATCGGTAACAGTGGTTCACTCACCATAATAGTTGGCCCCACTGAGGAGACCAGCCTGGGGGCATGTTTTCCTTAGAGGAGGGGATATCGGGATTCCATAGCAGAACAGCTCATGCTGTGTTAAATCCACCCCATACACGGTTCTGTCTCTGTTCCATGCTCTCTTTAAGAACCGGTCGAGACATTACATTTGTAGTATTTTACCGAGACCTTTAAACTTTTAAGGTAAACAGATTAAGTGTAATTTGTAATATTAGAGAATATTTTTATTTGGTGGGTAATTAATTTGAAATTTAGAAACATGACCATTTTTTTTCTCAAACTGTAATAGTTTTTAATCCATTTCTGTGAATGACCTTAATTGTGCCCGTTGTTGTTTTCACTTCATGCCTCCAGAAGAGAGTAAAGCCAGTGGTGGAGAGCTCCCGGACAGCGCAGTGTCTGCCGAGCCCGTTGTGAAATGATACCGATGGTCTGCGTTTCCTGTGACATCAGAACTGTCAGTGCTATTGCCAGTCAAATGAATGCTGATAAGCTATTAATGAACTGTTTCCTGGGTCAGTCTCTGGAAGATATTTTAATGTTGCAACTTTTTAAGACAGTGCCCTTAAGTCCATTCTTCTTGCAAAAGCTCGTCTCTGTAGAGGCGGAGAATGAGATTGAAAACTGGATGTTAGCCGAGAGGATGAGCTTAGGAACAGTTTAGCTGACGTGAAGTTCTGGAAAGGTGACTTCGAATTCCTAAACTGCCACCTCAGATCTCCCATAATCAATGAGTGCTTCTAATTTGTATTTGCGGAAGTCTTTGATGCATATTTGTCTTAAGTCATTGGCAATTCATTGCATATACCATGTGTAACAGCCAGCTAATACATAATGTAAGACAAGAATTGAGCCTGAAATTCATGAAGCATATGTCACATTCTCAAAAGAGGTATTTATGACACTGACTCGGGTTCTAGAGGTGAGGCCCCAGTGTGGTGTGCAACCTTAGCACAGTAGAAACTGGTGAGTATCCCTGCGTTTTAATCCCTTGTTACTCACAAGAGCTGCTCATGTCTCTGGGGAGGCGTTTCACACTAGTTTACATTGCTTTAGAGACATTTAACCTCCAACAACTGCTTTACATTTAAGATTTACTTAATATTCAAGATGAAAGAAAATCCAAATAAAGCCATAGTCCTGCGTGAAGCTTCACTTCTGGTTGAAGGCACTATGAAGAGCATCAGAGAATACAGAATGAATTCTTATTTCTCCATCCAAACTCAGGTCCTTGAGGCTCAGATGAGATCTTGGTGATGGTTTGGGAATATGTTTTCTTTAAACCAAGTATCATCTCATTGCACTGTGCAGGCATTTAAAAAATGACCACTGTGAGAATAAAGTTCGAATAAAATCACTTGCTGGTTCAAAAAGTACAGAAAGATTTTGAGTAAATTTAGTTTCTGGTGAGCTGCAAGCTTTATTTTTGTAAAGAGTATGCAAGCTTAATGGTTAATCATGGTCTATCTAATCTTTTAATACAGTAAAACCTTTACAATGGAGAACATTGAAACCTTAAATATATACAAATGACAATTTGGTAAATGCTTGATTCTTTTCCCTTGCGTTTGCTTACTGAGCATTTCTTTGACTAGACCTGCAGGTAATTCTAACATTGTTCTTTGATTTCCAGCTTTTAGGAGAGGTGTACAATGCCCTGTCTGTAGTCATTGGTTAGAATGGAATATTCCCAGCCCAAGACACATGCATTCACTATTAAAAGTCAGAAGAAACAGATCATGTAATTTTCTGTTTATATGGAAACATGACTTACAGAATTATAAACAGTGGGTGGATTAAAGGCATTTAAAACCTATCATACACACTAACTAGAGAAATGGCCCTAAAGCATGCTGCATAATTAATAATTTATATTTCCATTATTATAATGTTTTATTAATGGTCTTCTATTTGACTGTATAAAATTAGTCACCAGTTCATAGCAAGGATATTTCCCCCGTTTTTGTCTTTCTTAAAATCCCCCTCTTTACTAGGGAAAGAAATTCCTATTAGTTGTCTCCATTCATTACCCTGTACATGTGTTGTTTTATTAATACCAGATTGAGTTCACGTGCTGACTGCCTGGACATTTGCAATTGAAACGGATAGGTTATTGTTTCACTTTTGGTTGAAAATTATGTCACTGCAGCCTGGACAAATGACAGAAAAATTCATATATTTGAAATAAGCAAATGTAATGGTATTTAACTCCAAGCTACAGAACTTGGGTGTTATTATGTACTTTTGGATGATGGTTTCTCTTGCTAAAATATTAATATTTTTACTTTTTGAGACATACTGTAATTTTTAAATGAATATCTGCATTTGTTATTAAGTTCACAGAAAACTTACTGATGTTCAAATTCTCAGGAATTAAGGACTAACCATAACATTGTCAATTCTAAATGAATTTTGTATAAGATAGTTTATTACCTCACTTCTGTGGGGCTTCCCACTCTCCCCCTTTCTAAAAGTAGAATCTAGTATATATGTATACACACATATATATATATATATACTCAAAGACAATAAATGGAATTTCAAAATGTTTCTTTCTTTGGATCTTATGTTCAGGATTGGATGTCTTTAGTATTTCTTAACTTTTACAGTGTCACCTTTAATGAAATATATAAAGAATCTGTGGTTTTTGGTTTTTGTTTTTGTTTTTAAAAAAGGCCTGCATTGATATAGAGGCCAGAGATTTGAAGTATAGAAATGGGACGATTGGCACTTTCCCATTTATCACCGATGAACAACTTTTCTCTCTTTTATAAGTTCTTGATCCTCCTGTCAATATGTAATAAAAAGAATTTGTAAGTTTTTTTATTTTAAATCCAAGTTCAGAGAAAGAATCATTAATTTGCATTGTTTAATATGTTTAGAAAAAACTGTATTTCTCTTTCCAAACATTAGGTGAAATAAAGAATAATAAACAATAAGTGCAACACTAGACACATTGTTCTTGGTTAACAGAAAAACACCGTTGCTATGCTTTCTAAGGTAGAAAGTTTTGGGGAAGATGCATTGACACCATCACATACACGGTCGTGGCACCATGGATTGTTAAGTGGTAAGGTGGCAGATACGGTAATTTTAGCAGGATTCTTGACCAGCTGCATAGTGCAGAAGAGTTTCTACCTGATGGTATTCCTTTCAGGGAAGCTTTAATGCTGCAGTTCTGAACAGAGGTTTTCTAATGTTAGGAACATTATAGGCTGTTAAGGATTTAAAATGAGAAAGAATTCAAAATAGAAATTTATGAGATATGCAATGAACTCAAATTGCAATGGAAAATTATAGTTTATATGAAAGTTTTTATTTATAGTGGATAAAAAGTTGGAGTAAATGGGGCGAAGTTTCCTGTGCTTCAGTCGTTTGAGTGGGTGTGGAGGGAGGACACAGCCTTGATGCACACCTTTCTTGCTGTTTGCATGACGGTCTCTTGGCCTTAGTTTTAGCCCGAGTACAGTTAACCACTCTAGGATTCCCATTCCTCTCAGTCTGTATGCTGAACAAATCATTTGAGAAGGCAGACTTTATGAAGAATGTGGCATCAGTATCATAGGAAGGCCTTATGCCAGTGGCATAACCTTGCTTGCTTAGAGTGAGGACTTAAATTGCTCATTGCACAGGGTCAAGGACTACGTCTTCCAATATGGATTACACCTCAACATGAAGGAAACAAAAGTCCTCACTCCCGGCCCAGAAGGCAACATGATGATAGATGGAGAAGAAGAGACTGATGTTGTCAAAGACATCACCTTACTTGGATCCATTATCGACATCCATGGTACTGTTGTTGTTAGGTGCCATCGTGTCAGGTACAACTCAGAGTGACCCTATGAACAAAACATCTGAACCCTGTTCTATCCTGAGCCATCCTCACACTTCCTGACACACATGAGCCCATTGCAGCAGTCACTGTGTCAGTCCACCTGGTTGAGGGTCTTCCTCGCCTTCACCGACCCTCTATCCTTCTCAACATCATGTCCCTCTCCAAGAAATAGCACCTCCTAGCTGTATGTCCAAAGTATGTGAGGTGAAGCTTCATCATTCATGCCTCCAAAGAGCACTCCGGCTGCACCCTCTCGAAGACCTATCTAGTCATTCTCTTGGCCGTCCATGGGATGTTCAGTGCTCCTTTCTAGCACCACACCTCAAAGGCATCAATTCTTTTCAGTCATCCTATTCATTATCCAGGTGTTGGATGCATAGTTAGTAATCGGAAAGACCATGGCCTGAATCAGGCGCACCTTAGTCCTCAAACTGACATCATTGCTCCTCAATAATTTGGAGAGGTCCCTAGCTGCAGATTTTCGCAGTGCAACGTGTCTCCTTATTTCCTGACTGCTCATTACCAAGGGTGTTAGTTCTGGATCCAAGCAAAATGAAGCTGTTGAGACTTTCAATCTTCTCTCCATCCATCAAGACACTCCCTATTGGTCCAGTGGTAAGAATCTGTTTTCTTGATATTGAGACACAATCCATACTGAAAGCTGCATTCCTTGAATGTTGGTACTGGCAGTCAAGATAGCAGAAGACACTTGGCACTGGGAAAATCTGCTGTCAGGAATCGCTCTAGAGTACTAAAGAGGAATAATGTCAGCTCTGAGACAAAGGTATGCCTAATCCAAGCCGTGGTCTTCTTGCTTGCTGTGCACTTGAAAGTTGGACAGTGACTAAGGATGACAGAGGAATCTAGTTGAGTTGTATTAGAGTATCCCACGGACTGCACAGAGAACAGGTCTGTCTTGGAGAAAGTGAAACCAGACAGCTCCTTGGAAGCAAGGATTGTGAAACTTCATCTCACATGCTTTGGGCACATCTGAAGGGAAAAGACAGACTCATCAGGATGGGTTGACACAGCAGTTCTGACAGTGCCCTCAGGTGTGTCAGGAACGGGGAGGATGGCACCGGATAGGACCGGGTTCAGAGCTGTTGTGCATAGCGTCGCTATGAGTCAGTTGATTCCATAGCCTGTAAGAGTGTGACTTCCCTTTACCGTCTAGCTCACCCAGTATCTCCAGTTTTCATTGTTAATTAGTCAACTGCAACTCACGTACAGTAGACTGAACTGTTGCCAGGTGCTCAGCATCTCCTGTCATTCGCACGTTGAGTTTGTTTTTGTTGTCACTGTGTCAGTGTCATTGAGGGTTTCCCTCATTTTTGCTGGCTCTCACTTTAACAGACAGGATGCCTTTCTCTGGCAGCTCTGGTCTCTGCCCATGGCGCTCAGCACTGTATTGAACAGTATTCTTCTGCTGTTTAATAAAGGGCGTTGGCCAGTTTTCCTAAGTAGATCACAGGCTTTTCCTCCTGCTCTGTCTGGGAGCTTCACCCAAACCTGTTCACCACCTGCTAGGATTTGACATACAAGGAGTCTGGCTGCCCACGTCATGTTAGAACTGCTGTCAGGGTTTTCAGAGGCTGTTGATTGCATGGGAGTTGACTGCCTATCTTTCTCCCAGGCAATAAATATATCTGTCTCTCAGTCTCCATCATCTCATGGTGGTCTGCACAGATTGTGCAGTCACATTCAATATATAATCTTGATTTTTGAAGCAGTTTCAAGACTCTTAAGTGCTGTAAATATGATTACTTTCTTATAGGTAGAGATGCACTTGCGATATGTTAGTTGTTCCTACTCTTTTAGGTTATAAAGTTCAAAAGAAAGTCTCTAGTATCTCAGAGATAAGAATGACATGGAACAGGGAAGGGTTCAGCTCTGTTGTTCGTAGGGATGCCATCAGTCATAACTGGCTCAACAGTCCCTAACAATTACTAGTAATAAGGAAAGGTGCTATCAACCAAAAGGCAGGTGGTTCGCGTCCACTAGCTGCTCCACAAGACAGAAATAAAGAATCTCCTTGAGCACAATTTGTTGTGTTGCTATGTGCCACTGAGTTGCCCGCGACCCATAGTGACTTATGTACAGTAGCTCTGAACTCTGCCCTCTCCTGAGCCAGTGTCACTGACACACCAACCCCCTTAGCCTATCACTGTATCCATCCATCTCATCCAGGGTCTTCCTCTTCTTCACTGTCCCTCCACCCCTGCAAGGACCAGTCTATCCTGGCCACGTGCCCAAAGTATGTGAGAAGCTTCAAAAATCCTAGCCTTCAGGGAAGAACTTGGTTTCACCCTCTCCAAGACAGACCTGTTTGTTTTCTTGGTGGTCCATGGTTATGTTCAAGACTTTCCTTCAGCACCATAATCCAAAGGCATCAATATTCCTAATGCAATTTGTCTTTTGCGTTCCTTTCTACTGGTCCCAAGATTACTGATTATAACGTCAAGCAAGCTGGACTGGTTAACAACCTCAGTCTCATCTCCATCTATCATGGTGCTGCCAGTTGGCCCTGTGGTGAGAATCTTTGTCTTCTTGATGCTGAGCTTCAAGTCATCTATATTGAAGACAAGAGTCCTTGACCTTCTGCAGCAAGCACTTCAGGTCTCCTTTAGTTTCAGCAAGCAAGGTTGTGTCATCTGCATGATGTAGACTGTTGATGGGTCTACCTCCAATCTTGATGCAACATTCCTCCTCATAAAGCCCTGCTTCCCAAATGATCTGCATATTGATTGAAAAGGTATGGAGATGGATGCATTCCTGGCAAAACTAATTTTTGTTTCCAACCTAGTAATTACTCAAGGCACGAGATTCATTCTCATCTCCGCACTGAGACAGGAAAAAAAGTTCAGGAGTTATGGGTCTTACAACCTGTCACAGAATCTACTGATTTACTTCAGTTATGATATACATGCTTGTAACGCCAAGCCAAAGGTCAGCAGTTTAGACCAGCCACTGACTCCATGAAACAAAGGACTGGCTAGCTTCTGTAATGACTGTTGTACCACTGAGTTGGAAGTGACTCACAGCCGACCATCCAGGAGGTTTTCAGAGGCAGTTAGTTCATCATTGCCCATCTTTCTCTCGAACCATGTACCTCTGGGTTGCCAGTGAAACTCCTTAAAAGGAGGCCACCAGAGCTCTGTAATGATTACGAACCAGGAAGGTGATCACACAGTTCTACTCTGCCCCAGTGATTTTATGATCTAACTTCATCCATTGATGAGATGGGCTGACACAGTGACCACCACGAAGGGCTTGAGTGTGACAGAGATCATGAGGCTGCCATGAGCTAGGGCAACGTGCAGACCTGCAGTTCCCAGGGGCACTGTGGGTTGTAGGTGAGTTGGTGGCACCTACCATCATCGTCAGCCTGGCTGAGACCAGCTCTCACTATGTTCTGGTGTGGGAGGGACTGAGAGTGAAGTCATATGGATCAAATCAAATTAAGGTTGCAAGAATTGTTTTATGAAATTTTCAAAGAAGAGAAGCAATTATCTTTTAAAAACTTGGCAATGGGATCATGTTATTCTCCTCATGTTAAACTGAGGTATTTTTGGTAATTTCTATGTATCAAGAAGACAAAGATTCTCACCACTGGACCAACTGGCAGCATTATGATGGATGGTGAAGATTGTTTACAGCTTTAGTCTGCTTGGCTCCACAGTCAACACTCTTGGCACCAGCAGCCAGGAAATTAAAAGACGTATTGCCATGGGAAAGTCTGCTGTTAGGGACCTCTCCTGGGTACTAAAGAGCAGTGGTGTCTCTCTGGAGACTAAGGTGCATCTGATATAGGCCACGGTCTTTGCAATCACTTGTTAAGCATCAGAGAGTTGGACAATGACTAAGGAGGATAGAAGGAGAATTGATGCCTTTGAGCTGTGGTGCTGGAGAAGAGTACTGAGGATACCATGGGCTGTTAAGAAAACCAACACATTCATCCTGGAGAAGGTTAAACAGGTCTGTTCCTTGAAGGCAAGGATTCTGGGGCTTCGTCTGACATACTTTGGACATGTTGTAAGGAGGGACCGGTCCTTGGAGAGGGACATCATGGTTGGGAGGGTGAAGGGACAGTGCAGGAGGGGAAGACCCTCTATGAGGTGGACTGATTCAGTGACTGGGGTAACTGGGATGGGTGTCGGAGACAGTGCGATTGGCACAAGATAGAATAGGGGTTAGGGCTGTTGTACATAGGGTCGCTATGAGTCGCAACAATATATATCTGCTATGTTTTCCTTGTGTGTAGTTTGTTTGGGAACATTTAATTGTTAAACCTGCAGAACCAACTTTAGTTTCTTCTGGACATACTGTGGAAAATAACGACCAAAACCAAAAGAAACAGAATGACAGCTTTTATTTGTTAGCATGTATTGCTAGGTTAATCTATTAAAAAGACAATGATACTCTGAACATGGCTACAATTAGACACACTGTACCAATTCAGGAGCTTTATATTCAGCTACTTATTTCACAGATGGAGGGAATGGCTGGCCTGACCCAAGGAGGCTGGGACGCTGGGGACCAGAGGTGTCAGGGCGAAAGCTCCACCACCGGCTGTGCTTCAAGTTCCGTGTTAAAAACTGATCCCTTCCTTGAGGTGGATCTGGCTCAGAACAGCACTTGGTAGGGCTGCATCGGTCCACACTGGGCCACCGCTAACCTTCCCCTCTTATCCAAATGGACCCTAAACTTCTGAGAGCTGCTTCACTAAGGTACCAATGTAAAGATAAGTAAGTGGGGCTCGTCTGCACATCTCCTCATTTTTTTTTTAAATTTTTTTATTTTATTATTTTGTGTGTGTGTGTGTGTGTGTGAGAGAGAGTGTACCGTCAAATCAAATCTGACTGGTACAGGAGGAGATTTTCCCTCCTTCCCCGGCAGAGCATCTGGTGTATTCGAACCATGCGCCTCTGGGATTGTAGTTGCAGCTCCTTACCACTAGGCCAGCAGAGCTCCCCTGCACATCTCTTTATTGCATGATTTCTGAAACCGTGACCACCACTACACCAGCATGTGTGCTAGGTCTCTAACCTCAGTGCAGTTCTCGGCCCTCGCACTGCACAAGTGAATGCTAGCAGGTCCAACCACGACAAGAGCTGGTTGATAAATAATACCGTCTTCAGAATGACAGGCACTTAAAGCTCATTAAGTAAAATACAAAAATAGATTATATCAATAGGAAATATTTTAGTATTTCTTTTATCAAATCGCAAATCTAGGCTTTTGTAGTTTTCTGTTTTTAAAAAGGATATTAGAAACTGATGAGAGGACATTCAAATAAAGTGAACAATGCATTTTTCATAACTCTCTGAATGCTGAACAGTGCAGTCTAAAAAAAGGACTTACCACGAAGCACCTAAAATAACATTGGTAGATGAGCAGAAACGTGTGGTCAAGCATTTCTTACTGTCTCCCTCCCAAGTCTCAGTCTCAAGGCATTGCGAGTCTGATCCGTGGTGGTCAGCGTTCTGAAACCGGGTTAGTGCGCCTGCGTGTCAGAGAAGTTGGAAACCCTTAAGGACGGAGCTCTCCTCCCCGGGCGCTCTTCCCCCAGAGGTGCCTGTGAGTTACGCTTCAGACTCTGCGCCTCTGTTTTCACGTGAGCTTCCATCAGTGTCATCTGGTTGATCGTTTAAGAGTACAAATTTTCCATCATTGGTTAGTGGTATAGACAGCATTAATTGAGCCAGCGCTTCTGGGTCCTGAAGTTAGGAGAGTTTAAGAGGGGGGGAAAAAGAGAAAGCTTCAGATGCACTTGAAACCCCTGTGGTCTGGCTTTCAGCATCTTTGTCAGCTAACCTCAATCCTCTTGTCTGGGAGTGACTTCTGGTGGACTTCTGTGCTGCCTTGGAAAAACACTCATGCCCATTATCATCCTGCCTCTAGAAACGAGGCCATTTACAGAGCTAAATCCTCACCATCTTCACCAAGAACCCACAGAGGAACTTCCTTCACAAAACATGTAATTCAATCTCCTTATTTTCTCTTCTGCTCTACTAGTTGTTGGGAATTGGGCCAGTGGGCCCACTGCTTGTTTTCACAAATAAATTTTACTGGGACACAACTATGGCCTTTCATTTCTATAATGTCTATAGATGCTTTCATTTTATAAGGTGTGACAATCAGGCGGTATGGCTTGCAGAGCCTAAACCCTTACTATCCAGCTCTTCACAGAAAAGTTTGCCACCCTCTGATCTGTACCACTAAATACTAACCTTGAGTGCTTGCTTTTATTGTGTGTAAATAAGAGCTTGTGGTCTTCCATTCCTCCCTTAACCGACCAGAACTGTGCTGACTAATGTGGAAGCCATTAAGTTTATATTAATGTTTAAATTTAAATAGACTTACATAAAAAATTCAGCTCCTCAGTCCCTCTAGCCACATTTCAATGTATGTTTTAGACAGACAGTACTGAAGCTAGAGATTCCAACTCTACATAAATTTCTACAGACTGGTGCTGAATCACAAGGCCTATGCAGGGCAGAGATCCTGTCCTGTTCACTGTTATAATAACAAAGGGTGTTTGGTGTTTTTTTTTTAATACTAACTAAGCTCTCAAAAGCTTGTTCAACAGAAGAGAGCTTGTAGGCTGCCAAGATGGAGTCTGAGCATCTCAGTTTCTAGTGCTGCAAGCAGTGTTTGTCAGTGCTCACCCCCTGACAGTCTGAGGAGGAGGCAGCCACTTAGGTATTGACAATGTCAATTTGAAAGGAAGGAGTAGCTGGCCAGCTAGTCTGCAAGCAAGAAGATAGATTAAAAGCAAGCAGCAGCCACAGTGGTGACATACTAAGAGCTTCGCGTGTGCTACCAGAGACTGGAAACAGCGAGTTGGAAACGTCTGGGGTTAGGAGGCTCGGAAGGAAATCGGTAACCTGGCAGCACTGTGTAGTGGGCAGCGGCTTGCTTTAGGAGAGAAATCTTAAGTGTGTGTACACATTCTTTTCAGTTGCTGTTAAACACCAAAATACACCTTACCTTCTGAACCTCAATAATTTCTTTTCCCAAATTAATAGCATAACATATCTGCAAAAGAAAAAAAAAGACAGTGTTTGGCAAAGACAGGATAAAGGATTTTAGAAAGACAATAAAATTTTATTACTGATGTACAGTGAGGTCACTGTCTGCTCCTGTCAACATGGGAACACAGGACCCCTATGTAGTCTTGGCACAGGGTGTCTGGGTTCTCAATGGGCCTGGCCAGCTGACAAGTCGGGCCACACTAAAAGAAGTGGAAACCCAGGTTATTCTAGTGTTTCAAATTCCTGAGAGGACATTCATTTCGTTTCCTTTCGGTCTAACCCACACTCATGCAGGAGGACTGATGAATGATGATTTTCATTAATTCTGAATAGCAAATGCAGTCAGACGTTTTCACAAGAAACAAAAGATCAACTTAGAGATGCACTTCCCAGAGGTAAATCTTTCTTGGGTTTGCTTTCCCAAACTACCTGATTTCCGCTGTAATTTTTGCTTTCATGAGAAGAACAAATTATAGGGGAACACCTATTTTACTAAAAAGAAGGTTTCTAAGAAATAACTCTGTCGTGCCACTGAGTCCCTGGGGGCGCAGTAGGTGGGGCGAGTGCTGTTAACCGAAGGTGGAGCCTCGGGCAGCTCAAGCCCAGCAGCGAAGGCTGAGCAGTGCCCCGCGTGCCTGGAGAGCTGAAAACGCCTGTGCGGTCAGCTATGAATCGGGTGACTCGGCACAGTGACATTCTGCCTTTGCTCTGCTGGGTGTTTATCGTCCTGCAGGAGCTGACATGCATCCTTCTAAGGAGACATTCTAAGTCCGACTCTTTCCACGAGGCTGCCCTGTACTGAGCTGTTGGCGAGCTGCTGGTGCCCTGTGGACAGAGCAGAACCCCTCCAGAGGGTTTTCAAGACTGAGACCTTCTGGAAGCTCATCTCAACGCTGTCTCACCAGGCGTCTATGGGTGGGTTTGAACTGGTAACCTTTTGGCTAGAATCAAGCAGTCACTTTGCTATACTCAGGGACTCGCAGGAACTATTACCTAAACTCCTGAGTGGGCATGTGTACACAATTCAACTACACACCTAAGGGGGAGTGGAAGCTCCCCTTCAAAGTGGCTTATAGGGAACGAGAGATTAGAGATCTTAACATGAACAAATAACAAGACCTTTTCGCCTTCTGAGTTACTTTCAAAAATATATGTGCTCAGAGATGCCTCTCCTGTGGATTCCGGGATGCGGATGACGAAGCCAACCAGTCTCTTGTTTTCTTGATGAGCGGCAAACTGTGTGATGCTGGTAAGTTCAAACTGGGGAGAAACAAAGGACAAGGCTGAATTTCACAACTGGCATTCATTCACAGCAAGGTCATTTTCCACAGGAAAAAGGTCTCATTAGTGACCGTCATTTAAATTGGGTTAAGTATTTATTAGAAGCTTTGAGTTTAAAGTGGATACACAGGCAAATCCAGGAGTAATCGCTAGTATTAGTAAGTATGAGTGTACTTACATTGGCCCTTGTTACTTGAGTCTGAGGATCTATCAACCTGAAAGTTGAAGAGATTTGTTATGTCATATATGTTGGATAAACTCATATTCTTAGAAAATCCTGAAGAAGTTCTGAATGAAGTCACACAGATTGCCCTTGATGAAAATATCAGAGCCTGGTTGAGATTAGGGTGTTAGCTCAACGTGGCCATCTAGAGAGTGGACTACACGGCTGGTTCTAGGACAGGGCATTCGAAATGGGAGCTTACAGCAAAGGCAGGAAAGAAACGAGCCATATTCTGGTGCTTACAAAAGAGGCAGCACCGTGATTCCCGGCAGTGCCGCTGTATGAGACAGACGGACCGTAATCCGGACCATAATCCGTACAGTCTCCTCAGAAGCACTCCCTGGCACTCTGTTTCCTCTGACGGGTCATCATTTTTTTAACTATCAGGGCACACTGAGGAACCAGCTAATGGATTTTGCCAAAAATTTTACATCAGTCTGGTGTAAGTGGGATAATGTTTACAATAACAGTCTGATACAAATTCTTTATTGAGCGTCTAATAATCATGTGGAACCAAAAAAACTCCCTCAAATTCACTGCTCTTAAGTCAGATCTCACTCACAGCTGTCCCCTCTCCCCTACGTGGGCTTTTCAGAGGCTGTAAATCACAAGGGAGAAGCAGCCCATGTTTCTGTGGAGCTTCTAGTGGATTCGAACTGGAGCGAGAAGCCACCTTTGGATTACAGCACAACCCGATTTAGACAAAGCCACCGAGCTCACTAGCCAGGTGGACAGACCCAGGAAGACAGACTGCATTATTAAAGAGATGCAGGCTCCTGTGGTCACAATCATCAACTGGAATTAACTGTGTCTTTAAACTACGCTGGCAGCTCAGCATGTAAGAAGCTGCACTACTAACTTCTCTAACAGCTCAAATGCACCAGCATCTCTGGGGGGGAAGATGGGCAATGTTAGAAACCCAGTGCGGAGTCAGCGATGAGGCAGTTTTTTTTAAAAAAAAGTCTTGAAGTATACAGGCTGAATTTTACTTATGTGCATCTAAAAGACTTCTCTCACACTAGGAACGTCTGCAGCCAGGGACCTCCCCACATGACAGAGGGGTGGTGCACCTGACTGAGACCATGGTCTTTTCTATCACTTCCATGCATCTGAGAGTTGGACAATGAATAGGGAGGACAGAGGAATTGAAGTCTTTGCTCTGTGGTGGTAGAGGATACTGAGTATCTCACAGAATGCTAAAAGAACAAACACCTGTAAGTCGGAGAAAGTTCAGCCAGTGAGGTCTTCGATGCAGAGATGGAGAAGCCTCATCGCACAAACTCTGGGCAAGTTGCAAGGAGACGCTATTCTTTCGAGAGGGAGATCATGCTCGGAATGGTGGGGGAACGGTAGGGGGATGGTGAAGGAAAGGAGGACGCAGTGACTGCTTGAGTGTCACAGACTGAAGACGGCAAAGGACAGGAGACTATTAAGACTTCTTGTTCATATGGTCATTATGAGTCGTATCTGACTTGACAATGTCTAACAGCAACAACTTAAATGTGCAAGGGAGCCCTAGTGGCTTAGTGGTAAGGAACAGGGCTGCCACTGCAAAGGTTCGAATCCACCAGATGCTCTACAGAAGAAGGAGGAGCAATCTCCTCCCGTGAGATTCACCAATCCTGCTGGGATTGGTTTTCAGCTTTGGATTGATTCTGACTTGACGTTCTACAACAACAACATAAATGGGTATGACTGGAATGATTTTTTTTAAGGATTGGCTGTTGTTATTATGTAGTGTCAAGTCAAAACTGATCCATAGTTGATCCTCCAGAGAGTTTTCAGAAGCAGTAAATCACATGGGAGGAGAATGCCCATCCTTCTCCCGTGAAGCAGCTGGTGGATCCGAATTGTGTACCTTTGTACTGGCAGCCCAGTTCCTTACCACTGAGCCCACAGAGCTCTCTAAATACATCATAAATGTTTTCTTACGTTGGGATAATTCTTCTATTCAATTGTGTGAAGTTTCTCTACAAGGGAAAATGTAACACATGTACATCATGTTTTCTGAGTAATTTTCAGATATGCTATTGAAAATCATAGTCGAGTTTGGAACAGAACATCTTCTGGTTTGTGCAGCCTCTAATCTCTGAATTCCATTAAGAGAATACATAATTAGGGAGAGATGACATCTTCATGAGCAATCTTACGTATTCACAACTGAATTCCTAAACATTCCAGCTCTTATCTTTGAGAAGCATCTTTTATCCTGTACTTTTGGTAAAATGAAAATGAAAAAAGTGGTGGGGATTTAATCCAAGCAAAGAAACATTCTAGTTCTAGCTCTGGCAGCCTGGTGGTAGGGAGCGGCACTGCTAAGCCAAAGGTGCACAGTTCAAATCTACCGGCTGCTCTGCAGGAGAAAGATGGGCAGTCTCCTCCTGCACTACTTACTGCCTCTGAAAGCCAGCTGGAGGGTCGGCTATGGGTCGGTTTTGGCTCAAGGCCCCATGCCAGTACTCCTGCTGGATGAATGTGGCTAACAGAGATTCAGATGAAGGTGGAGGAAAGTCTGAGAGAGACGTGGAAGGTACCTCAGGGTCTGGCTCGTGACCATCAGATGGGATTCTGTCATGCGGAAGATGTTATGAATGGCCCGGGCGGCCAGTACTTGTCTCATGGCTTCATAAATCACTTCCGTGGTGCTGTCTGTTTTAACTGCCATTGATCCCAGAAACCGCACTATGAACATCTGCTGCAACAGAGAATCTGCAAGAGAGCGACTGCACTCAGGGCCGCAGGGACTTCCCGCCCGCTGCTCATCTCAGCCCACGTCAGATGGGGTCCCGGCTTTGCTTACTTTCCACAAGGAGCTTTTTGGCAAAGTTAACAATACTACCTTTAGAAAACCTAAATTGCCAAACTCAGAGTCTTCTGTCAACTGTATACAGCCAATATGCTTGGAACGGCCTCATCAAATTAGAAAGGCTGCTCTTGTACCTTATCTATAAGATGAGATGGCAGGACCACAGAATTAAATGAAATTAAAATGTAAAAAGAGGTGGGGATTTAATCCAAGCAAACAAATACTCTAGTTCTAGTTCTTCCCAAGGGGGCGCTCTGTGACTATAAGGAAGTAACAAAAAGGAAGTAACAAAAATCTCACCTTTTCTCTGGGGGGGGGGGGAGAGCAAACCCCAAAAACTCTTCCAGTAGTCAGCGGAAGATTCATTATTTTGACCAATTTACAGAAATGTTATTAAAGGAAAAACCAATTGGGAGCACTGGTGGTGCAGTGTGTAGGGCGCAACGCTGCTCACTGAAGGCAGCAGCTCTCTGGCAGTTCGAACCCACCAGGAAAAAGATCAGCATCTCCAGTGCAACTGACAATCTCTGGAAAACTCAGCAGCCAGACGCGAGGAGTGGGCTCCAGGCTCACAGCCGAGTTTTGTGAGTTTATTTTAGGAGGACAGTTAACGCTAGTTCAAAAACAAACAGCGATCTTGGACGAAAATCTTTGGGCTATTTTATTCTGATGAAATGCCAGTAATAGGTTTCTTGATAATGGCAAGGAAACCAACGAAAATCAAAGGCAGAACCCACTGCTGGGAGAATTCCCACTTTACTTAAATATTGTTATAAACTGTCACTTCCATATGAAGATTTATTAAGTTATCAACCTTCTGTATTAAGATTCCTTTTCTCTATGGGATATTTATAGGGAGCTCTGGTAGCCTAGTAGTAAGACCTGTGATGCAATCCCTGATGCACGTGGTTCGAATCCACCAGCTGCTCTGTGGGAGAAGGATGTGCAGTCTCCTCCTGGGCAATTAACCATTTCTGAAAACCCACTGGAGGGTCAGCTATGGGTCGGTTCTGACTCAACAGCACACAACAACATACATAATACTGCTGGTGCTCTAGTATGTTTGGATGAACAAGCCTATTAACATCATACAGAAAGAATTCCTCCCCTAAAAGCTGTAAGGAATGGCAACAGCTAATTCTCGAGTCTCGTAAATTTAAGTAAGTTGAGCTTCTTGCTAAAGATGTTCTGGGTTCCGGTCAGGAAGCTCTTAAGGTGAGATCGTCTCTGGCTTCCAGTTAACGGAACAGCCTTAGCCGGGAAAGCAGCTTCTGCACAGCTGAGAAGTAGGGCTGGTTAGTAGGTTCTGTTGTTTATTCTAAGACTGTAACTCAAAACAACAAAATCTGAACCCAGTGATACGTGTCAGGAGCTGCTGTCTGCGCTTTTCATTTCCTAAAACAAAGGCTTACTTCATGACTCAGCAAAAATGCATTTTAATGTGATCGTTTCATCTTCTTTGAACTGACTTTTGCTATAATATTACTCCAGATTTTGACTTGGCAAAATGCAGGAGTTACAGAAAGGGTGTAGCCGAGACTAACGGGAACTGTTGTAGAAGAGTCTTCCACTTCCCCTCAGTTTCTGTCCAAAACCCGTCCTCGTGGAATGTGTCTCGATGAGTTTTCACACAGAACAACACATCTGAGGGTCCTCGTTTCCGTTCAAGTTCCCAGTCAGAATCCCCTAGAACGGGGTCTCCCACTTTCGTCAGAAGCAAGAAGATACCACCAAGCCTGCCCCTCCTTACCTTCTGCTTCTGGAAACGTTTCGTCCTCAGTCTCACCAAAAGGGTTGATCCGCCTACAATAGCAGGAGCCAAACAGTCAGCGGTCAGCGACCGTTTCAAGGAAAACAAAAGCTAACACTTGAGCTACAGTAAACAAATGAACTTGTGTTTTCAACAGACATCAGGGCTTTTCGTTTCTGCCAGAGATCACCTCTGTCAGCCCCTACCTGCTCCCTCTGTTCTGGTCAAGGAATTCTGTGGCAGGAAGAACAATATCGAACTGAATAGGTGTTCCAGGTGCTATCAGTTGCTCGGCTTCGGGGATACTGGCCGTTACTCTGGGCACAACCTTGTCATTTTCCAGCTCCGAATTTTTCAGGTTCTGACTGGAGTGTGAAAAAAGAGAAAACTTCATCGAGCCAACCCCTCTTAACCTTCTGAAATGTCTATATTTTCAATGTTGACATAGGACTTTTACAAATAAAATTACAAGGGGCATGATTTCAATCCATCTTTCGATTGAGTCCACAGATCAATCTTCATGATCTTTGTTAACAACCTTTAGCTCAATTCTCTGCACTGGGCTTCCATACTTAGGACACTGGACAGTCATTTTCCTGCATCTTCTCAAGTGAGCCACGTTTCTGCGGGGGAGGGACTACAGCTAAGTTCTATTTACTCTTATACAGCACACACTATTTGCTTAGTAGGAAATCCCTTCCTTCCTTTACTACCATCTAAGTTTCTTTCCTTTTAATGAGGTAACCCTGAGAAAGACAGGAAACTGTCTCCAGGGAGTGTACGTATGTCTGTGTGTGCCCACATGTGCCCACAAACACACGCTCACATGGAGTGCACGTAGCTCTGGGGTCATGTGGCAGCCACGTCTGTTACCTTTTCAATATTCAGGTGAATTCAGCAAGCTGGCTAGACTTAATATTTTTCAGATATTCTTCAGTGTCCCTTCTATGGGGTCCTTTCAGTGTGAAACTATGACTCATTTCTTCTAGAATAAAGGAGAAAACCCAGTTCTAGAATGAGTCTCTATAGTTGAACCTGAGCTGCAAATGGTGTTTTTGTGAAGAAAACCAAGCACGCCCTGATTACTGGCACTAATTAAATCTGGAGGGGTCGTCTAGTTTCTCATGTCCACCCTAAACAAAGTTGAGGAAACCAAGTCCCTAACAGTTGCATGACCAGAGGGGAGCTGTGTTCAAGGCAAAGCTGTCACTAGGTCTCGTCACCCCAAGCCCAGCGCACTCTCCACCTTGCCTGCAGAACATTCTTGTAGATTTACAAACTCCTTACAGAAGGTGAACAGATTCACTCAGGGTTAATTCAACTTTCGTTACATCTGTGTGGGGCTTTCCTAGGAGCGACATTTAAGACGTGTGTACCTTGTATAAATAGACAACTTTACATTTTATCCCATTTTCTCAAGACTTGCCAACTCTCGCCCATTTTTATTTCCTTTGTGCAGGTTCTCATGTTCCCTCCACTCAGCTATACTACCACAGCAACATCCTGTAGGTCCTCCTACTGGCCCATTTGCCGCCCCTGAATCTTTCCTCTCTAGCGCTATGGAATAACCCTTCTAAACCCATTTCTCAAAGTGTCACCTGTTTCTCCAAATTTTCAGTTCTGCTCCACTTCTTGTAACTCCAAAGGAGGGACCCACATCTTTCAGAGTCAGGTTCACCCCTGCTTTCTGGCCATTTCTTCTATTCCTCCCATGTAACATAGCCTTTAGGGGTGTGGATACTGGCTCCATACAGTGAGACAATGAGACCCTGGGAAGTTACCCTGCTACCTTCTGGAGTCATTAGAGAATGCCTGTAAAATGTTTACTGGGCCTTTTCCTACCAGTTGAAGAGAGACACTAAATGGGACACTTTGATGCCATGCATTTCGGAGTTGCACTGGCCACCAAAGGCAGGTGGTTGGAATCCACCAGCTGCTCCTCTGGAGAAAGGTGGGCAGTCTCCTCCCAAGTGATCTACATCCTTTGAGAATCTGCTGGAGAGTAAGCAATTAAGTGGGTTCTAACTCAATGGCAATGAGCTGAGTTTGCCAGTATTTAACCAAAGGGAAAAATGCCATCAAGACAAAAGGTGGGCTCTGTGGACTCCATCCTCAAGCAATATTCAAAAGGAGAGCTGTGTGAAAGTGTTCACAAGCATACAAATGATAATAGCCCACAGGGGAGAGGACTAGTATTTCATAGAATAATAACAAAATAAGGTATAATTATGAAAAATAGATTCTAAAAATGCAAAGCAAATGCATAGATGAAAAATGGGTGTACTTAGAGCCTAGGCAGTAAGAGCAACCTGCGGCAACTATGATCCTGAGACAAGGAGGGCGGAGGCACAGGCCCTTACTGATAGCTCAGTGGTAAGGAGCTGCACTGTCAATGGAAAGGTACACAGTTTGAATCCACCAGCTGCTTTAAGGGAGAAGGACGGGCAATCTCTTCCTGTGTGATTTACTGCCCCTGAAAACCCGCTGGAGGGCCAACTCTGGGTCAGTTCTGCCTCGATGGTACATAACAACAACAACAACACTACAAGTCCTAGGGCAGCGTGACTGAGTGGAAAAGGCCACGGACACTGAAATCCGACAGGCCTGACTCCTGGCTCTGCTCATGTGTCACATGAACATGGGTATGAAAGGTATTTACCTTTCTGGCCACAGGGTTTCTGTAAAAGAGCTGGCAGTCCCGTGGGTGGAGTGAGGATTAAATAACAATTCACACAACATGCCTGCTTAGTCAGGGCTGCACAAAAGCCAGCCTTTGTTCTTCAGTTACCTGGGGCACACGGGTTCTTGTTTTCTCCCAAAGCTTGTGATGGGAGTCACTGCTTCCAGCGCTGTCTGATTCAACTTGATGGCAACCGCCTAAAAAACCACAGGAAGGCCACTCAGTCCAGGAGGGGGATGGGCACCCACCTTTCAGGCTGAGCAACGGGCCGGGGGCGCAGGCAGCTGCTAATTACCTCTGGGTTGTCAGTCAGGTAGATCTGTCTTGAGATGTTGTTGATTGCACATATCCACTGTGGAAGACAGAGACACACACTGAGTCCCCAAGTCACCTACCGTACGAGGAAAGAAGGGAAGCAAGCAAAGCCTTTACCTCGTCGTTTTCCTTCCTGCTCTCTGCCTGGAGAATTATTCCCCTGAAATAAAATGCATCTAAGTAAGTGTTTTCAGACCTCAGTGACTGTTTATCTTCTGTGAGCTAACTCGGGGAAGTGCTCAAAGGAGGGGCCGAGGAGGCAGCATGATGGAAGCAAAGCAAATGGGGCTCCCAGCCTGGCTGTGCCACCCCTAGGTCACTCAGTAAACCCCAGCTTTCTCAGCCCTGAACAGGCATGTGGATCCAGCCCAAGTCTGCTTCTACGGCGAGAACCACACTTGTTGATTCGGCTTGGATTACACAGTGGCTTCTCCCAATCACACCCGAAGGACCCAGCAGCTCTCCACTCATTTCCATGAATGGAAAAGCCTGCATGGGGAAGGCCAGGGGATACAGCCTTCTTTTCCCAGCTCCTGTGAAGGACTCAGCATTTTAAAGGATTCCACATTCGTGAGTTCTTTTGTTCTTCACATCCTTTACATGAGGTGAGGAAGATAAATCTTATCCCTAGTTCATATCAGGGAAACTGAGGCCCAGAGCACTGAAGTAACTGCAGGGGGCCATGACTAGAAACCAGGTGTCTCGGTTATTTCCAATAGCCGAAGGTGAAGAACAATGTCTGGAACTGCTCTGCCAGTCTGAGAGAAGAGATGCTCAGCACTGTTCCAACACAACTCCCTCTCCCACTGCGAACACTGCACTCTTCAAACAGGAGAACTCCTCAGAAGCCCAGCACAGACGGCAAACCTGGCCGAGCAGCCTGGACTGAAGCTACGGCCACTCCTCGGGGGTGCCCTGGAGCACCTCCGGGACTCTGAGCTCCTTGGAGCACAACGGGATAGCCATGGCTCCCAGTGATGGGAACCCGCAGGGGAGGGAAACGCTGTGCGTGATTATGGTGCTACTGCTGTTCAAAGCATGAGCTCTTGTGGGGCCCTGAGGCCCAGGGGGTGTACGAGAACGGCATGCTCACAAACGCCGCTGCTGTCCTCCTCTGTGAGAGCTGGGGAGATTCAGTCCTCGGGCTGGCCGCCCTCACCCACACTCGTCCTGCTGCCCCACCGTGACAGGAACATCCGTGTCTGTCCTGGAGCAGCCACAGCCTCCCGTTCCTCTGCCAATCTATGCCTACAAACAATTTCTAGCACCTTCTACACTAGCCTTCTCTTCTTCAAAGCTATCTACTCTGTTGGAGGTTCCTTACATGAGGCAGGCTGGGTCCCACATAGGCCACATGTGCCTGTTGACAGAGAACTTAAGCTGTGCTCCTGTAAGGTCCCCAGAGCCCCAAATGGGACCCCTCTTATATACAGCAGCCACACAGGAAAGAGCTAAGAAGCCTCCAACCAGGGTCGTGGGGGAGTCACCATGCTCGTTCCCCTAAATACGACATACGATTTTCCATTTGGCGTGGTGATCTGGAAGCAGTAACGCCGGTCCTCACAGTCCACCGCCATCACCGAGCAGTTGTCCAGGTCCTGGATCAGACCTCCGGCCACGGCCCCCCTGGGCTGGCACATGAGATTCCCGCCCTGGGTGAAGAAGTACAGTCGCTCCCAGGTGGTGGTGACCAGCCCTGTTTTACTGAGAGAGTGGTGTTGTGAAAACGCTCATTAGTCCGAGTCCTGCTGCCTCTTCAGGAGTACAGGTGACATTTCAGAAAAGCATTTCTTTATATTCAAAAGAAACTGCTCTGAAAATACCTCACGTGAGAGGACAAGCAGACGGAGTCAGCCTGAACGGGCTGGGGGATTACGGGTTCTGTTTGTGTGGGAGATGTTGTTCCAGAGCCGGCGCCAGCCCTGCGGGCAGACGTGCCCAGCCCACTGCAGCCACGCAGGCCTCTAATGCCACTATCTGAACTAGAGTTAGTCTATCCCCATGAGGAGGGGCCCTAAACAGATCCTTTCTCTACGACAGGAGCTGAACTGCTCTAACTCGAGAGTCACCAGGGTCACCTTGGCTGACAGCACATCCGCAGTCTCTGAGGCCTCTCCACACACTGGGCTTTGCTCAACTCAAGATGATTCTTATTTCATGGGCTGTTTAAGGAAGGAAAACGAAGGCCCTGAAAAATGAGACCTCTCCCTGGGGAACTAGGGAAACACTGAGCTTATGAACGCAGTGAGTTTATGGGTCATGGGGAATTCACAACCTCATAAGAAACAGCTGGCAATTTCTCTTCATAAATGAGGGGTGATGCTGTGTTCCACTGAGTCAGAGCTGACCCTCCAGAGGGTTTTCAGAGGCAGGCTATCGTTTCAGAGTTATCTGCTCATCTTTTTCCCACAGAGCAGCTAGTGGATTTGAACCACAGACCTCTGGGTTGGCACCTACTTTTAACTGACTCAACATATAGTGAGTACCAACTGTGTGTAAGGTACTAGGTCTCCCGCTTCAATAATTTAAAAAGAAACAATAGCTAATTCTAAGAAAGAGTGCTCACTGCCTGCTAGAAATCAATTCAACTCTGCCTTTTAAAACAACTTTATGAAGTAGGTGCAATATTATCTCCATTTTGTACATGAAGAAATCAAGGCCTAGCCCCGTCAGGGAGTCTGACACTGAAGTCTGAGACTCGCCTTGACAACGTTCTCTCACGGTGCAGATCTGTTTTCACAGAGCTGCTGTGGGCTGACTTGAAGGCATCTAACAACGGCACTGCTTTAACTGAAAATGGACCTTTAAGGATACGTGTGCAAAGGATGTGGCTCAACCTGACTCTAAATGCCTCTAAAGCGTCTGGCCCTTCACAGGGCTGTGGTGGGGTGTCCCCTGCTCTTGCCTGTGGCACGGCAGAAGAGGTGTGGGGTAGTAACTCTCAGGGGTCCAGGAGAACAGAGGATAAAGGCAGCTTGTTCACAAACGGCTGAGGACAGCGGCCTGCAGTGCTCTGCTGTCTTTGGCCCTGGGAACCTATTCATGTCTCCTGCCCTGATGCCCTTTGGGTCCCAAGACCCAGTGGATCCTCTGGTTCGGGGAGGAGTGGTCTTGTGCTGTAAGGACTTCCCCATTACCCCCACAACCCCCCTCAATTTAGGACAGGCACAAAAAGTTTGTAAGGGAAAGCAGCTCTCAGAAGAGAGGCAGGCAAGCCAGACTCACGTTCTAAGATTAAGGTAGCCAGCCTTCTGGATGAGGTTCCTGTTGATCTGCGGGGCGGCGACATCGGAGTCTGGTGTATAAACAGATTCATCAACAGAGAGTAACTCTTGCTGGGACACGCGCATCTTTTCTGCTTCGGCTTCCAGTTCCACCTGAATGCTGTGGACAGAAGGTGTTAGGTCAGTGGCTCTTCCCTGGCAAACCTGGCATTGCCAAGGAGATGGCGAAGTGACCACCTGCTCCCCACCCCCTGAGGCGGCTGGAGAGGCGGGAGGGTAAAGATGGAGTCACCGCCTCCTGCGTGGCGAACCTTAACCCTAAGCCAAAGCTGAGGGTGTACGAGGACCCAACTGTGCACAAGTGAAAGCACTGATGGCTTCAGCTTTAGAGACTGAGAGCAGAGAATACACCGGGTTATGCCAGGACCCAGCTACACAGCTTCTCTGCTGACAGAATGGTAGCCATGCTCAGAACTGCCGATGCCAATCACAGGCAAGGCACTGAAGAGCCTACCACAGCGGCCACCTGTATGGGCAGCCTGTCAAAGTGCTCCTGAGGAAAGAGTTGTACTCTAGCAGCAGACATTTCTGCCCACCTCTTGGTCAAGGTAGAAAGGAAGACGGGAGACATTACTGGAGACAGGAAGGCCCAGGAAGTGGTTCAGTGTCCAACAACAAAGGGAAGGGGCATAAGCCGGCCTGAGTCTGCCCAGTGAGCTGGCCCAGGGCGGCCTGGGGAACTGAGGAAAGGGAAGCGGCTTAGGACCCAGGCTCTAGACATCAGTGCTTGCCTTCTGCGAGCGGAGGTTGAAACCATGGACGCTTCAGCTCGAAATAAGCGAACTGCCTTTTCCCCACAATGTAAGGCCTTAACAAGCTACCTCGCCCAGTGGTTAGCGTCCTGGCTGTGAAGTTGTAAACACAACCTGCCCCCAAGTGGCCCATAGTCCTGAGAAAACAAACTCAGAGAAACTGACTTACTGCTCTACTGAGTCAAAGGAGACAAGACAGAATCACAAAGGTTGCAATCAGAACCACGGGGTACGGCTAGTCCAACATTTTTCAAAATGAGTTCACTGGCATTTTTCTCCTAAATGTTCTGGAGTTGAGTTTGGGCTTGTATGTGTGTGATTCCCCCCGGCCATTCACAGCATAACTGACAGTGTCCTGTTTAATCCAGGTCAGCATGAGCAGTCCAAGCTGACTGGCCGTTCTGACACTGGACACAGTGACTGGGGACTCTGCCATTGGTGGCCTTAGGGTAGGTAAACTGGAGAACAAACGTCAATAGTCTGTCACTGCCAAGGTCAGGAGAATGGAATGGGGATGTAAGCATGTGAAAGAAGGAAGCCAAAGATGACAAAAACCACTTGGGTTAACTTTCTATGGGAGACAAAGCTCTTGGAGGATCTGGTAAAAGATAATGGCTATTTCCCTTTGAAAATCCACATGTATAAATGAAGTTTTAAGTATAAATTATTATTTCAGAGAGTGTATGATTACTGTTCCTTCCAAACCTTACTCCAGAGATCAGTGAGTGGCTAATCTGAGGGTCCCGGGAACTAAGGAACCAGGGTAGAAAAGAGCCTGGCTGCTCAATGTTTTATTAAAGGACGGCGGCCCTTTTTTTACTTTTATACTTCCTGGAAAATGAAAGATGCCAAAAAAAGAGAGAGAATGTATCCCTATGGTGTTAGGGGCTAAAAGGGAACCCCGGGTCCTGTGGACTGAGTTGAAAGAGGCATTCTGTCTGGATTAAGGCTGGCTTCCAGATTCCCTCCACCGTGGTGAGTACAGCCAAGCACTCGTAATATCCATGCCGGGGAGATGACATCAAAGCTCTGGGGCCACCAGTGAGTCCAGTCCAGAGTTTGTGATGGGCAGGCTGGCTGATAAGGGATGGCGATGTGGCAGCAAGGCTGGCACTATTTATCTGCTCACCAATACACACAGGAATATCAGAATTCCTACCCAGGACCAAAGTTCTGTTTGGGCACCTTGCCTGCTGTCTGTTTCTCTCAAACAAACCCTGTCGGGAGGCAGAGGGATGACTCATGGAATCAAACCCAGCCCACAGCGAGCTGGCCCTGTGGCCGCTCTGACTGTAACTCTTGGTCACAGTCCTGTCAGGCGGGGCTGGCCAGCACTCTGGCTGCTGTAATGACCGTTCACGGAAACGCTGACGAAGGGCGACGCAGACACGACGGGCTCCAGAGTCTGCAGGAAGGACACACGAACGCCCCTCAAAAATATGGACACAAATGACCTGCTGCCCACTAATAAGGCACATCAGGTCCCTGAAAAAGGGCGACGCCTAGATGGTTCCCCCAGAGACACGGAAGGTGGGCCATGGAATTCTGTGAGTTAAAGTCGGATGAGAAGGGGACAGAGAGAGGAAGGTAAAAAGAGAGGAAGGCCTGTGAGGAGTGGACAACACCACGGCCCTCCTCTTATTTCTCCTTCTCAGCAACAAATTAGAAGACAGGAAACAGCAATTACATTTCACAAGTATTTGTATAATTGGAAGTCTAACCTGGCATCATCCCTGCTACCAGCTCTCGGGAAATAACCTGCTCCGCGACCTCTCGGAAGGATTATGCACTCACAGCCACCATCCCCTCTCTCTTGCTGGTAAAACGCTCAGCCCTGGCTTTTCTGTGAATTCACTGTTTATTTTCAGGAAATTTCAGGCAGATGTTTGCTTATATCAGTCTCGTTCACTGGTCTACAGAAGGAAAATGTTCCATTTTCCATTTTAAAATGAAACTTGCCTATGACAATTAGCCATTTTCTCTTTGTTTTTTTCTGCATGAAATACAATTCTACCCTGAGATGTCCATTTGATAGATTTATGAGGTGGATCTAAGCAGAACTGTATTTCCACACTCCGGAAATCACAAGAGGTGCTCAGGAACCACACGTAGTAAAAGGACTTGATGCTGGGTGCCTGTGAGGCTCCCGGTTCTCCTTCCTGGAAGCCAGTGGCAGGCGGGCAGTGAAGCTGGGGTAGCCAGGGCTCAGTTCAGGGTGGGCAGGAGTCAGCAGAGTGAGGCCGTACTTACAGAAACAAGCACGGAAAAGCCTTGTGTCAAATGAACTCCAAAGGAGTTTAAAATCTTGACTGTTATAAATTAATGTGATGGTTAGTTTCCTAGAAAGTTCCGGCACTTTTGGCTGCTAGCCCTATTAGCTCTCAAAAAGAAAAGCAAAAGCTCTCTTAAGTCCACAGCAAAACAAAACGGGCCTCATATGCTTGTAATGTGTGAACCATGACTTATTTCTAGGAGGAGACCCTGAAGGTGGGGTGGATGCTTAAGGAAGTTTGTGGGCTGACGTCTCATGCTGCTACTCAGCCTTGTGAGAACATACGGGCAGGACTGAGGGCGCCACAGAGGCCAGGAAGTGCAGAAACCATCTCTCTTCAGCAGTATACCCAAATGTCAGCAGCTAAGGTGAGGACGCTGCTTCCAGGAATCAACAGAGGGGACAGGGCGCTGAGTGACCCACAGCAGCCAGCAGGCCACCCCCACTCGACCCAGTGGGAGGCAGAGGACACACACGAGTCGAGGCACAGCATTACCTCTGAACCATGTCTGCAGCGGACGACAGCAAGCTGTCCATGCGTTTGGAAAACATCTCTGCTCCCTTCTTAAAGAAGTTAATCTGAAAGAGAATGATAGCGTTCTGAAAATCTTCTCAGAAAGGTGAGGAGGGAATCCACCCAGCCTGAGTGACAGTGCGGGGCACCTGACGCTGGCTGGGGGTCCCTCACTGCCGACAGGGTCAGTCCCCTCCACAGCACCTCTTTAGCTCTTTCACAGCCCCAGCCCACCTCGAGGGGTCCGCCTAGAGAAGCTTCACAGCAAAACCCGAGCTCTCCTTCTTGGGCGTAGCTGTACTACACAAACACATGCAGAGGCCGAGAGCTGATGGCAACTGGTTTTTCAGTGCAAAGTGATAGACAGGAAGATGTTCTGGTCCACGACCTCACACATAAACCATGCACACATCTCAAAGCCTGATAAATGGGCATTTTGTATTTATAAAGGCACAACATGATGACTTCTACTTGGACCCTCCTCTCCTTGAACATCTCTGGAATGTATATCATAAATCCTCATCTACTGTTCAGTAAGCTCCTAGGGCAGGTGTTCATATGAACTCTGAAAGAACATCTGATGAACGAATGAATGGAAAGAAAGAGCAAGATACTGACGTCCAGCCCCATTCCACAATTATTATTCTGAGTACACAACACGAGGCTTCATTTTCATCCTTATAAACCCAGACGCGCAGAACCTGGATTACAAATGAGTTCTGTTTCTAAATCGGCCTTTAAGGTGAATTTGTCAGAACAGTTAGGTACAGTTTGGATCTAATATCAGTTAGTTCAATGTTTGTCTTAGTATAGAGTGGACAGGGTGCCTTTCTATGAGTAGAAAATATTAAAGAAATACTTCCAGCTACACTGAAACAAGAACATAATACTGATGCATAATGCAAGGTTGCACCTGTCTGTCATGAAAGACTGTCATTATGAAATTCTTGAGATCTGAGGCTTTACAAGGGTTAGTGTGTAACTGTGGACTGTACATACAGCAAATGTTCATAACCAGGTGAATGCTTATGTGCAGATTATGAAACCTGAGTTTGTTTGCAGGCAGCAGGACTGAATCCCGACATAAATGAAAACCTGTTCAGCAAGGCTCACAGCAGCATAAAGTCAACACTCCTCCACAAAGACTCGAGGCTCTGAGAAGCCTGAGTCACTGAACACAATTCGACTCAGTGTGCCTCCACAGACAGCAGGAAGCGCAGATGTCATACAACCTTTCGCTAACAACGCTGGGTGCTCAGTATATGCTTATTTTAAAAGGCAGAGCAGAATGACAATGAGCAGATTCTTCTACATCATCCCAAAGACTCAGGGTGTTGAACACATAGTCCGGGGGGATGACAGCTTTTATTGTTGTCAGGTGTTGAGTTGACTATGATCTACAGCAACCCTGTGAACAACAGACTGGAACCTCAGCCCGTGCTGTGCCCCCCTCGCCCTCTCTGCCATGCTGGAACCCACTGCCACATTCAGTGTCGACCCACCTCACGGAGGGTGTTTTCCCTTCTGCTGACCCTCTGCCATGCCCAGCATGTTTTCCTCCAAGGACTGCAACGCCTTGATAGACTACGAGGTCTTGTGTCTGGAAAACTAGATGTTTTTCATGTGAAAATAGAACGTGCTATTCTCAGGCTTTGAAAGCGTTCCTCCTGCTCGTCAGCAGGGCCAGCGTGCTCTGCGCTGTCTCCTGGGCTCAGCGGCTGTGCCTACGCTCCTGCACCCAGGGCTCCCCTTGCCACTATGGCCAGCAACAGTCATTCACAAAGTCCAGATTGATGGGTGGAGGGGAGGGGGAGGGAAATGGGAAGGATCCGGGCAAAAAGACAGGGTCATGATGGGCAAGGTCCCACAGTGACTGATTTTAGAAAACATAATGCATGAGAATGAGCACATAAAACACAATGTAATGAAGAATAGTGTGAAACACAATGTGTATGAACTCTGTAAGCAAAGCAATAAAAACAAAAACAAAAAAACACCCAAAAGCAAAAAAACCCAAACCATAAAACAAAAGTCCAGGCTGGGAGGAGGGGTCTCTTCCTTGACAACAGAACACAGTGAAGCCAGCTGGTATTAAGCCATGCCGCTGTCATCCTTTCAGCCTTGGAAGGACCTTCCTTCTCTTCCAGCCAAGCAGGTTCCCTAAGTCCTGCAGCCTGGAGCAGTTAATTTTGCTTAGATATGAAGTCAGGAGGACCCTGCTTCTACCTGTGGTTCTGGAATTGAACTCCCCCATACTGGCCTCTTTACACATGTGACCAAGGGCATTAAAGCTCAAGGTCAAATGAACCGATAAAAAGGCAGGAAGCTGGGCGGCTCCCAAGGACTGCAGCAGCCCACAGCTGGTGCTGGCTTGTGTTCTTTGCTTTAACTCAGCTTCAATCAGACGACACAGAAAGAGGACACTAATGGTAGTGCCGTCACTAGTGAACAATGAACAAAGCATTTATAGACTATTGAGCTTGGATTTTAAAAAAAATCTTACCTTGTCCCTCTTTTCCCAAAATTAAACTGAGGTGGTTTTCCTGAAACATTTATTTTTAAAATATATGACAAGTGTATATGTGTGTGTGTGTATATATATATATATACACACACACACATACATATATACATACATACACACACTTTTATGGCCCCAGGAATAGACGGTATACCAATTGACATATTTCAGCTAACAGATGCTGCCCTGGATGTGCTCACCAACTTGTGCCAAGAAATCTGGAGAACAACCACTTGGCCAACTGACTAGAAGAGATCTATATTTGTTCCCATCCCAAAGAAAGGTGACTCAACAGTGTGGAAACTATAGAAAAATGTCATTAATTTCACATGCAAGCAAGATTCTACTGATGATTATCCAAAAACAGATGGAACAGCACATCAGCAGAGAACTGCCAGAAGTCCAGGCTGGGTTTAGAAGGGGTCATGGTTCTAGGGACATTATAGCTAATGTTAGATGGATCTTTGCTGCAAGTAGGGAATAACAGGAATGTATATCTGTGTGTCATTGACTATGTAAAAGTGTTTGTGTGGATCATAACAAATTTGTGGCTGACATTGAGAAGAATGGGAATCCCAGAACACCTGATTGTGCTAATGAGAAACCTATACTTGGACCAAGAGGCAGTTGTCAGAACAGAGCAAGGAAACACTGCATGGTTCAAAACTGGGAAGGGCGTATGCCAGGGATGTGCAGTGACATTGTAGATACTACATTTAATGTTATAAAGCAAAATCTGCAAGAGTGGTTGAGTGGTAAACTGATCTGCTTTATAACCTTGCACTCAAATCACAGTTCTTAGAAATCTTTTAAAAGGAGAGAAATATTCAGTAGACCACATAGTCGATGGAAAAACCTAAAAAACTCGTTGCCACTTATTTTATTCCAATTCACAGCAACCCTCCAGAGCCTGGAATCTTTATGGAGGAGACTATTCGTCTTTCTCCCACAGAGCAGCTGGAGGATTTGAACAGCTAACCTTCCAGTCAACAGGACAATCTGTACTGTTTGCATTACGACACTAAGCTCCTAAAGAGAGGGAAAGAAGCCAAATGCAGTCCCTGAGAACTGAGAGGGCCACCAAGAAGCGAGGAATACATCCCCACACTCCCGATCCCAAGGTGCTGGCAGGTTCCTCAACCACACACAGTTGAGAGGAAGCAGCCGAGGTGCAGGTTCTTATAATGCGCGTGGTAAAGGTATGTGCAGAATCCGAGGTATGAGTCTCGCTGTCCCAACCTGAACAGTGAGCTGCTTTTAAGAAAACTGGGCCAGGCCGGCTTGCCTTTTCACTTGGATCTAAAACAAAGGGCCATGCAGGCCCCTCCCCCAGGGAGGCTTGGGATCGTGGCCACTGCTTCCATCACGTACAGCTTCCCAAGCCGGCTCAGGACGATCGGGCTCAGCTGGCAGCTCTCCCCGTGCCAAGGCGCAGGACGCTTGCAGGGAGGGTGTGCCCTCGTGCTTCCTCTCCTGAGGCTGGTGCCTCTCCCGAGTGACCCCTCAGCAGGCGGGCCGGCTGCTCCCCACACCCTGCTTAGGTCTCTTCCTACCTGGCCACGGGCAAAGCCCATCATGGGCTCCATCATGGCGATCCGCTTCCTGAACTGCAGTGCGTTGAGGGCGCAGTAATACTGGAGAGATGAGAGGTGCTGCTTCCGCCGGGCTGCAGCTACCTCCTTGACGACCTCCGCCTTCACCTGCAGGAGAGGTGCAAGGCCCAGCTGTCTAATGTCCCCAACAATTCTGTGCAAACATGCGGCTTGGAAACGTGCTTATGATAGCCATGTTCCTGACTATATAATACAATGCAGAGACGGTTCCACCTCTATTTCAGAAATAATCCAGGTTAAAAGTACTACAATTAGAAAGTGTCCAAGTACTATTTTTTTAAATTTTTTTTTACATTTTTTTTGTGTGTGTACCATCAAATCGGATCTGACTTGTACAGGAGGAAAACTGTCCATCCCTCTCCAACAGAGCATCTGGTGGATTCGAACCGTCCAAGCAATATTTTTGGTGGCACTGAGGGGAAATCAATACTTTCTGCTTATAAAACTACTGGATGCTGGATAGTAAAATAACATGGCAGCATGCATCAAAACCAGCAATGCTCTGCTTCCCTCAGATTCTATTACAAGAAAATAATTAGCCTAAAAGAGTCAAGTCACAGAATTGAAAAAGGATTGACATGAAAATGCTCAATATTATCTCTAGTAGACACTCACATCGCAGAGATGGTTTACAGACTTAAGAGTGAACCCATGTGGCACGTGAGTCACATCTGTTGTTATGTGCTGTCAAGTCAGAGCTCACTCACAGGTGACCCTCCAGCAGGTTTTCAGGGGCTGTAAATCACATGGGAGAAGAATGCTCCTCCTTCTCCCACAAAGCAGCTGGTGGATTTGAACAGTGTGCCTTTGGGCTGGAGTGCAGCTCCTTACCCCTAAGGCCACCAGAGCTCCCTATGAATCAGGTAATCATGTGCAAATGAAAATCACCATGCGTGTATTCCACCAAGTTGGGCTTACACAAATCAGTGTGGAAAGCCAGGGTGAAGAAGTGGGGGTCTGGTTATGATGGCAGAGTAAAGTGCAAGCAAGGACTCTGCACAGAAAAATGAAAAACCATCAGCAAGTCACTTTTCGTACCAAGGCGACACACACATGCAAAGGCAGTAAAAAGTAGCCCACAAGGCATTTTTACCTTCTCATTCTCCTTTTTTTTGGGCAGCCTGCTATACTTGGCCATCGAGAGGTCATGCTCTAGAAAGAAAGTCACATGTCAGGACCCTGGCAGGGTGGAAGACAAGAACATTCTTGCAGCTGCACCTCCCTCACCCACACACGGGACCGTTGGGTATCACTGAGTCGATTCCAACTCATGGTGACTCCATGTCCTTGGGTGGCACCAACGGTCAGTGCACTCAGCCTGGCTGGCAGGTCCAGCCTATCCAGAGGCGCATCAAAAGGCAGGCCTGAGATTCACTTCAAAATGTCACAGTCCTGGAAGCATATGGAGCAGCCAGCTCTGCTCCACACATGTGGGGTCACCAGGAGTCACACAAACACATTCTCAAATAGTAAACCCACACTGGTCAAAAAACTGAGAAAAAATGCCTACCATTACTGGCAAGTCCAAAGAGATCCTTTAAAGTGCTTACTTCTGAAATGAGAAAAGGGAACATCTTAGGTCATGATAAGACATGCCGCCCAACAACAAAAGAATGGATAGAAAAACTATGGTACAAACATTACACAACACGGGAGAGCTGGGAGGATATTATGCTGAGTGAAATTTCTCAGTCACAAAAGGACAAATACTGCCTAACATCACTAATATAAAACAGGACAGATTCAGGGATGTTAGGGAAAGAATGGGAAAAGATAGATAATAAACAGTGCAGTAGAACAGATGAGGCAAAGAACTGTCCAAAAGGAATTTATGATTAGGTATTATATGTGTGACAACAAGCTGGAACAAGGGGTGCTTTTCAGAATGGGCTGGGGGTTGGAATATGTGCAACAATGGTGGCAAGAAGCTGCACTGCAATCTCAAAGGTACACAGTTCGAATATACCAGATGCTCTGCTGGAGAAGGAGGGGCAATCTCCTCCTGTACCAGTCAGATCCGATTTGATTGTACACACACAAAAATTAATAAAATTTTAAAAAAGTGCAACAAAGAATAAAAAGAAAAGAAATAAGACATGCCAAGCCACAGCTCTGGGCTTCCAGAGATAATAACATATAAGCATGGGAGAGGAAAGGCTTGTCAACATGGTCCCTCCTACATCCTCTCCTTGTCTGAGGTCTTGGCATGGGAATCCTGTTCTCACTGGTTCTCCCACCCACACCCATTGACCTGTAAGCCAACCTGCCCATGGAGCTCCTCCAATGACAGTGAAAAAGTGGGCAGTTCAGGGAGAGGGTTAGACAGCCTGGTAGCCGGGCACTTTCCATGGAGACTAAGGAAGGCTCTGATTCTTCAGCACCAAAGTTGTTGTTGTTATGTATTGTCAAGTGGAAACTGACTCATTGCTGACTCTCTGGAAGGTTTTCAGAGACACTAAATAGCACAGGAGAAGACTGCCCATCTTTCACCTACTGAGAAGCAGATGGATTCAAAATATGCCCCTTTGGGGTGACAGGCCAACTCCTTAGGATGACTTCCTCAGAGGCCCCGGAAGTAAATGGTCTTAAATGCATCCTTCCTCAGAATGCTCTGACTACATCCAGATTCTAGAAAATTCTTGCCCTTGCCATTTTAACATCTAATGTACTAAAGCTATCACTGACCAGGAATAAGGGGTTCTCATTTTAATGAAAACATTTGGAACAATCTAGTTCTCAATATGATACCTCATGGATCATATATAAAAAAAATGGCTAACAAAGTCCAAGACCAAAAAGAAATCAAGAAATGTAAACAACGTTTGTGCCTAAGAACAAAAATTGGTTTTGGTTTAGTAGCCTGATGTGCTAGACATCATGCCACAGGCCGTAAGGGAGGATGGTTTTGTTCCTAATGGAGTTTAAAAATGAGATCTTCACACATTCCTCACATTTAATTTGGTGAAGGTATCTTTTAAATACATTCTCTTCCATTAATGAAAGCCTTTTTAAATGCACACATTCAATGAATAACAGCTATCCAAAGCTCTGGTGGCCTAGTGACAAGAAGCGGCACTGCAATCCTGAAGGCACACAGTTCGAGGTCACCAGTGGCTCTGCAGGAGAAGGATGGGCAATCTACTACTGTGAGAATAAGAGCTTCGTAGTAAAGTGGACTGGGGGGAGGATTGTAAAACAATGAAAAAAAATTTTTTCCAAAGAGAAAAGCAAAGGGGGGTGGGGGTGGGGAGGGGTGGGCAGGGAAGAAAAATGTGCAACAATGAATGAATGAATGGAAATCTATGTTCTCTATAGACTTTCATTAAATCTCAATTTTAAAAAAAGAAAATATTTAAGCCTGCAGGGAGCTCTGATGGCCTAGTGGCAAGAAGCTGCACTGCAATCCCAGAGGCACGTGATTCGAATCCACCACATGCTTTCCTGGAGAAGGAGGGACAATCTCCTCCTGTACCAGTCAGATCTGAGTACCAGTCAGATCTGATTTGACCGTACACACACACACACACACACACACACACACACACACACACACACACACACACACACACACAAATATATATTTTTTTAAAAATCCCTTAAGCCTGCAAATAAATTAGCATACGATTTAAGGCAATAAATACAACTCAACATTTCTTAAAAACAAACAAACAAACCAAAAAATCCACAACCCCCCCCCCCCAAAAAAAACCTGCTGGAGGGTCAGCTATGGGTTGGCTCTGACTTGACAGTACACAACCACCACCCAACTTCACAGCACTGGGCATGTTTCCCTTACCCACCTACTGATTAGCATACAGTCGCTTGTGCATTGCTGTCAAGTTGGAAGTGGCTCATAGCTGACCTTCCATTGGATGGATTTCAGAAGCTACAAGACGCACAGGAGAAGACTGCACCTTTCCACGTCACCAACTAGCAGCAGCACTAAAAGTCTTGCTCGAACAAGGTTCCTCTTTACCCAGCCAAAGCGATCTAGGATTTCATCATTATCAGCATGTTTTAGTGCTGTCAACACTGCCCTCCTGTAGAGTTAATCCCAACTCTGTCCCCTAGAGTCCTGTAACATGATCACAGGGAATCTCAAAGTGAAGAAAATGAATCTTTATTTTTAATGGTTGCCTTTACCCTTACTGCATCTTTGCTGCCTAAAAGATGTTTGAAGGTAGCATGCTTTTAAGGAGAAAAGTATAATATGGAACAGTTCTTTCCATATTGACTTGGCATTTAAAAAAAAAAGAATATCAGTAAGAATCTCTACGAGAAAACACAATTGTTTAAATTTTACTAGTATTCTAGTAAGGATACTTGTGGTTCCTTTTCATTTATTTCCTTCCCTCTTCAATTTCTAAAAGACAGGCATTTTAAAGAGTTACTTCAGTTGAAGAATCTAACCTAGTCCCAAAGGCCAGCTAGATTCTGAACTGGGCAGAGATCTGCTCACCCACTAAATGTCAACTCCATGACAACAGGGACCCTGACTGCCTTCTCAGCAGCTCCAGAGCCAGACACCGACAAAAGGGCAGCCTCCATCCTGCTCCTTCCTCTCCAGGGTTCCCCTCTGACATTTCAGACCATGGTTTCCAAAGTACACATTACTGCACACATGCTCCCAAATCTGGAATATAAACCTCACTGTCGCGGAGGAGCTGGGTAGCGTTTACTCACGTCTCAGACCCCAGTGCAAAGACCACTCGCTCCAGGAAGCCCTGGGACTCTTCCCAAATGGGTAATCTTGACTTCTTATCTTGGGCTGCTGCCTTCATCATGCGATAAGCCAATTATTTGTTTGAGTCTGTCTTAATAGCCTGTGAAATCCTGGAAGTGTCTCTCCTGAGTATCTCTTTCATTACCACAGAGACAGAACTGACTTATGGCCAACCCCCCAGCAGGTTTTTTGGAGGCTGTAAATAGTCCAAGAGGGGACTGTCAGTGTTTCTCCCACTGAATCACTGGTGGGTTGAACCCCCAGAGTGGCACCACTTTTTGAGTTAGCAGCACAACTCCCTACAGACTATGCCCTCATAGCTCTCTATTTCCAACTGGTGCTGTTGTAGTGTCAAGCTGACCCTCCAGCAAGTGTCCAGAGTCAGTAAATCACATGGAAGGTGACTGCCCATTTTTTTCCTTTGGAGCCGGTAGGGGATTCAAACAGTGTACTTTTGCATTGGCAGTGGAATTCAGCAGCCTGAAAATCAAAGGAGAATTGTACTGGACAAATTTGCTGCCAGGGACCTCTCCAGAGTACTGAAGAGCAATGATGTCAGTCTAGAGACTAAGGTGTACTCGATCCAAGCTACAGTCTTTTCAATTACTTGCTATGCATCAGAGACCTGGACAATGTCTAAAGATGATAAAAGAATTGATGCCTTTGAGCTGAGGTGCTGGAGAAGGGTAATAAATACAACAGGAACTGCTAGGAGAACAAATAGGTTTCTCCTGGAGAGGGTGAAACCAGGCTGCTCCTTGAAGGCAAGGATTTTCAAGCTTTATCTGATATACTTTGGGTATGTTGCAAGGAGGGACCAGTCCTTGGAGAAGGACATCATGCTTGGAAGAGTGGAGGGACAGCGCAAGAGAGGAAGACCCTGGATGAGATAGATTGATTCAGTGACCGGGGTGATGGGGGTAGGTATGTCAGACACAACGAGGTTGGCTCAAGAAAGAGCAGAGTTCAGAGCTGTTGTACATAGGGTCGTTATGAGTCACAAGTGACTCAACAGCACATTAAAAACAACAACAACAAGCCACCAGAGCTAGAACAAGAAAAGAGGAGTTAGACAGTTCCCTTCTCACTTCCAACTAGGTCCTCTATGTAGAATACTATCACTTGAAGCATAATCAATAAGCTCAAGGAACTGAAGAACAAATTCAAACCTAGAGTTGCTATAATCAAGAATGTTTTAGGCAGAATATTAAATGATCCAGGAAGTATTAAAAGAAATGGAAGGAATATAC
>NW_006399961.1:5099322-5126157 GCF_000299155.1 Elephantulus edwardii | reverse complement strand
ACAGGTCCTTGGAGAGGGACATCATGCTTGGTAGGGTGGAGGGACAGCGCAGGAGGGGAAGACCCTCTATGAGGTGGATTCAGTGACTGGGGTAATCAGGATGGGTGTGTGAGAGGCAATGTGATTGGCACAGGATAGAGCAGGGTTTAGGGCTGTTGTGCATAGGGTCGCTATGAGTCACAAACGACTCGATGGCACATAGTAACAACAACAACAACTCCAAAGTCCAACATACATGGTTTGGGGAGGGTTTCCTTTATTTAGGAAGATAATCAATGAGCCTAACTATAATCATCTGGACAACATCGCTGAACCACAGTAACATTTTCCCCTAACCTCCCAGTAAACAGCACCATCTGTTAACAGCTTTCATGGGAGCACTTGTAAAACATGGAGAGCTAAGGGTGAAAAGGACCCTAATAACCTGTGAGGGCTTTATTCTCCTTTACTAAAGAGCCCAGGAAACCAACACACTGCTGTCAAGTCGTTTCCAATTCAGCCTAAACACAGTGAGGACTAAATGAAAGCTTGCTGAACTGACCTACACCCAAAAAAAAAGGGCATTTCTCAGTAAAGAAAGGAATGCAGAATCAATCATTACATGAGTTAAACTGCTGCACAGGTAATTGGCACTGAGCTCAGTCTCAATTACGTTACCTGTGAGATCCTTCTCTCGAAATTGTATAATATGCAGAACCATCGTGTCTGCCAACTGTTTCGTCAGCTCCGTGTGGAGGATGTTAAGCTGAAAGAAAGAAACTTCGTGAAGAAAATGATGTAGATTATTCCATATACCATCACACTGTACAATTCTGTGTGGTTAAACAGCTGTTACACGTCCTTAGCAAATAAAACACCTTCAAAAAGCACTGAACGATACAGACCTAGAGCTCTAAAAAAGCTAAGAGCAAGGCTCTTGTCTGACTGGGCATCAGTTAAGCCACGGTTATTGTTTACCTCACAAACTCTGGCTGTTCCTGAGTCATATCCAGCGTGGCTGGCAGAATGGTTATGTGCCTGCAGCCGGCAGTGAGAGCTGCTCACTGTCAGTGCTCAACACAGCGATCCAGGATCTGTGCTTCTGAGGAAAGCACCAGGGTTGGAAATCTCTCCACATAATGAAACATGGGAGACCCAACTGCAAGGCTGCCCATTAATAGAAACCAACAGTCAAACAAGTCTCTCACTTTCATTGCTTTTCACCCCCACCCCCTTGTCTCTTCAGCTTCTAAGCCCAATTACTTGTTTTGAAAGTTGACACGGCCACTGGGAGCTCTCTGCTCTCAGAGGGCAGACACCACAGTCAGAGCCAGGGAAGCCACTAATACGAATATCACGCAGGCTGGACGCTTACACACGAACAGCTGTGGAGGAAGCACGCTCCCCAAGGAGCCAGCCCAGCCTGATTCCAGGCCTCTCTGCTCCTCAGAAAGGGCCTTTCTAAACACTACAAGGCAAACAACCTGTTCCGCCTCACTGCGTCATTTTAACAGCTGCTGATTTTCTCTCCCCTTCTAAAAAAGGCTTAATAAAGCCGCTCCAAAACCAAATTAAACTCGTGGCCATGAAGTGGGTTCTGACTCAGGGCAACCCTGGAAGACAGAGCAGGGCTTCCCCAGCTGCAAGCTTCATGGAAGCCGGCTGGCGCAGCTTTTTTTTCCCCCCTCAATAATTTTTTATTGAAAGTTACAGAAAACTTGGATTTCCATTCATTCATGTGTGCACATTTCCCTCCCTACATACCCAGTTTGCTTTTCTCTTTAAAAAATTCATTCATGTTGCACAACTTCCTCCCTCTCCCCATGCTCCCAGTCCACTTTATTATGCAGCCCTTACTCTGGACTGTTGTCATGCAAATAATACCTAATCATATATTCCTTTTAAAGTTCTTTCCCTCATCTGTTTCAATGCAGTGTTCTTTATTTATCCCCTCTTTTCGTAGTTTCCCCCAACCTCCAAGTCAGTCTTGTTTGATAACAGTGGCATTATGCAGATATTTTGTTCTTTTGTGACTGACGTATTTTCACCAGTGCAGCTGGTGGGTTCAAACAGCTGATCTTTCAACTAGCAGTCAAGCTCTTAACTACTTGTAGCTTTAACTGCTCTAGGAGAAACGAAAATCAGCACCACCAACTATCATCTCTAAGTATTTTTCACTCACAGCAAGGAATTTATTTTACAGAGCCTTGTTGACATATCTTTAAGTATTTTTGTGTGCAATCTTTATATTATAGTGCTCTCATTTGCTCTCGGATTTGGATATCATTAACTGCAATTTATAGGCAATAGATACACGATTTTATACAATCTTTTTTAAGTCCAGTGAAGGGAGTTTTCCTATGACTAGAAGAAATAAAACCCCAGGGCATTAGATGGCTTTCTAGGGGTCTATATGCAAAGAATGACAAGTTTCCCAGTTATTCATTTTCTTCCTAAAGGTCAAGGGGATTTTATCACTAACTTTGCCTTGGGGCTTTGAGAGGTATGGGACACTCTGAGCACTTTAGCTGAGACAAGCGGAGACACAGCACAGCCCACCTCTCCAAGCCCAGTATCAGCAGCTGTAAAACAGGGTAACAGTGTCTCCCTTGTGCTGATTACACAGTAAGGTTGAAAATACTCCGAAAGCAGTGTGTGTGATACACACCTGGCATTCAAGAAATGGAATCTGCAATGACAGTGACTTCGGGTCTCAGGCACATTCTAATGAAGTGATCCAGGATCCATGCTTCTGAGAAAGCCACTAATGTTGGAAATCTCTCCACATCATGAAACATGGAAGACCCGACTGCAAGGCAGCCCATTAATAAAAATTAACAGCCAAACAAGTCTCTCACTTTCATTGATTTCCCCTCCCCCCAGCCCCCTGTCCCTTCAGCTTCTAACTCCAATTACTTGTTCTGAAAAATTTTCAACTTGGTTGGGGCCCAGATACAGATAGAAATAACAAGTTCAAATGCTTACCCTCCTCTTCCCAGGCCTAGACTCAAATGAAATGCCCTGCTTTTTCAGTCTTCATTCTCTAATCCAGGAAGCTTATTTTAAAAAATCCCCTTGAAGTGCTCAACTTCTGGTCAGTGGCTCCAACTCCTGGTGAACCCATGTGCCAGAACAAAACCCTGCCCAGCCCTGTGCCATCCTCACGATCGTCAGTATGTCTGAGTTCATTCCTGGGCCTGCTGGGTCCACCCTTCTCACTGAGGGCTGCCTTCGTGTTTACTGACCCTCCAATTTTCCAAACAGCATGTCCTTTTTCATGATCAGTCCCTTTCAAAGACATGTCCAGAGAAAGTCAAGTCAAGGTCTCAGAGAATACTCTGTGATCCCCAGATTGTCACTGGTTAATATCTTAGAAGTAGATCACTGGATGTTTTTCCTATCTTCCCGGTCTGGAAGTTCTACTGAAACTGGCCTACATGGTGGGTGGTGCTGTACCTGCTGGACTGGGAGCACAGCTTCCATCATCATAGCAACATTTAAGTCACCAGAATATGACAAAGTGCTGGTCAAACAATAAGCCAAACTTGCAGAAGGCCATTAAACTACCTATAAAAAATAAACACCACATTTCAAGGCTTTCATCCTTAGGGAATGATTCAATGTCCATTAAAGAATCATCATCGTTCCTGCCCATGAAAATTTGCTTGTGAGTAAATATTTTCAATTGGAATCTGGGTTTCAACAACTAAACCACATTTCCTTAGTAGCACTTGTCTGGTCAAGAGAACACAAGACTTTAGTCTCAGCGCAGTTCTCCCCGGGTTGTTTATTTACTGTGAATTAAGGAAAAATTCCTCTTACCCTCCAAAAGCAAAAAAACACCTTCACCCCTCACCCTGCCCTAATAACATCTTCTATTCATCCTCTCCTCTTTTAGGATCTTCTGGGGGAGGGTGTGGATAGCTACCCACCCATTTTAAAGAGAGTCCAGCAGTGGGACAGAAGTCAAGTAACAACTGGATGATTGACTTGTTGACTGCTGTGTCCCAGTGCCTAGAACAGCATCTGCTAAACAGTCAGTGGTCCATAAATATTTGCTGAATAAATAATGGCTTGGTTAGCTGATCTGCTGAATGAATGAAGAGACAATCTGTGCCATTACATATGAAAGCTGATGATTCCAGACTGAAGAGAGTAACCACACTCTTATCACTGATTGGACATTTGAATGTCATCTGCACAATCTTTTTTTGTTTAATCTATCATGATTTTTTTTTAATCTAACAGACTCTTAAGAGAGATGGACTGATTAAGAATGCTCAGTTTTGCTGCTCACTCACATCCATTCCTGTTGAGTTGGTTCTGACTCACAGCAACCCTGCACTGGGTTTGTAAGACTGAAAACCTTTCTAGGAGCACACTGCCCATCTTTCTCCCTCAGAACTGCTCGTGGATTTTTTTTTTAATTTTATTATTTTTGTGTGCGTGTACCGTCAAATCAGATCTGACTGGTACAGGAGGAGATTGTCCCTCCTTCCCCAGCAGAGCATCTGGTGGATTCGAACAGTGTGCCTCTGGGATTGTAGTTGCAGCTCCTTGCCACTAGGCCACCAGAGCTCCCCGAGAACTGCTCGTGGATTTGAATTGCTAGAGGTGTGAAGCCTTTGGGTTAGCAGTGTGACTCACCAGAGTCCTCCTTTTCTTTTCCCATCCCTTGAAGAGGGTCCTTTATAATGAATCTGAGTGTAAACATAAAACACTCACACCCTCCCCATACTAGGAGGATTTATGCATTTTCAGGTAACACCTGTGTTTTAACTATTCCAAATGCACTGTAAATCATAGAAGAGTAGATGTTTGAAACCGTACATGGAAGATAATGTTGTTAAGAGCTGGGGAGGTGACTGCCAAGTCATAGCAACCCCATGTATAATAGCTCTGAAGCCTGCCCTGTCCTGATCCAGTCTCACTGTCTCAGACACACCCTATTACCCCAGTTATTCTATCTATCTGTGCTGTCCCTCCACCTTTCCAAGCATGATGTCTTTCTCCAAGGACTGGCTCCTCTTGGCAATATATCTAAAGTATGTGAGACGGAGCTTCAAAATCCTTACCTCCAAGGAGCTGCTTGGTTTCACCCTTTCCAGGACTGACCTATTTGTTCTCCTGGCAGTCCATAGTATATTCAATACTTTTCTCCATGGAAGATAAGAGTCTAGAAATCTTTCTTTTTTCTATTGTTCATGTGTATCAATGCCTTTCCCACTGAGCTAGAAACAGCCTAACAGTATATAATCTTCCTTTTGAAATAATCCTGGGAGGTCAACAGTGCGAGATCTCAGATATTTAAGCAAAGTGGAAAGTGGGCCAAAATCAAGATGAAAGAAAGTTCAAGAAAGAATGAAGTGAAAATTTGCCAAACAGCAATCTTACCTCATCCACCACTTTAGAAAAGTGGTGAAGTGTAGAAATTACTTCTTCATCTCCTTTGCCAAGAGCAAAGTTCTAAAAGCAAAGAATGAAAAGAGGCAGGTGTCATTTGAATGCTGCAGGATTTTCACAACCCCATAATGCACTGTTCTCTCAGGATCACTCCCTGTCAGAGGCACTGAGCAGCGCTCTCTCCTCATCCTGCACCAGCAATGCCCTCGACACAATGGCCACTGCCCTTCTGCCTGGATGTAATGATATCTTTATTTAAGCATTTATTTCCTGGAGTTGTTTAAGGCCAATTCCATTACTGGCCCTCAAAGACGATGAACCCTCAAGGATAGTCAATTACTTCCATAGGCCAGCTGGAACATATTATAAAGACTCCGAAATGACAGCTAGTTAGAATTTACCAGTGTACTGAGAAGAAAAGACAAGGAGAAAGAAAGATTCTGGAAAGAAGAAAGCTTCTAACAGATACTGCTGGGAAATTCCTTTAGAAGAATTCCATCTAAGTCTCGAGCCCAGCATCATGCATCACATATCACTTTACCTGTTTTTCATATGCCAGCAGTTGTTTAGAAAGCTGTTGAGTGGCCAGGCACATTTCATTCTGTAGAAGAGAAAAATTAAGATTTGTCCAATGCATAGATAGTACTAACATAGTCACCTCAAAGAATTCCTTAAAAATATGTTTGTGTGTTCGCCTGTGAAACAATATACTTTGTTAAGAATTATTTTAAAAATAAGAACAAGCAAATAAAAAGGTTAAAGTGTGCTTATTTTAAAAAAAATCCTTTTATAAATTATAGCCATCCTTCTGTATCCACAGGGGATTGGCTGCAAGACTTCTTGGAATACCAAAATCCATTGGTGTTCATTGAGACTTTTATATAAAATGGTGTAGTACTTATATATAACCTCTTACTTATTTTAAGCCATCTCTAAATGACTTATAGCACTTTACATGCCCTCTTAGCCTTTGAGGGATTTCTTTGATCACTTAATCCCTCCCTTCCTTGAATATATTCAATTTGTGATTGGATGAATCCACAGATTCAGAACACAGAGACTTAGAAGGCAAACTGTACTGTGCTGTACTTCTGGTCTGTAGGTCAACAGATGTAGTGAGTGAATATAATATGTCAAATATGCTAAATGTCAGGAGTACAGGGGAGAAGAGCAAAGATAGACTCTGTCCCAAGGCTTACTGAGGAAACAACAAAAAATACAAATGTGATGAGAACAGCAAAGGAAAATAGCGGGCACCTGAGAGGCTGTGACAGGATAATGCAGATGGTCTCTAAGGAGGAGTTCTGCTGGCTCAGGGGCAAGGAGCTTTGCTGCCAACCCAAAGGCAGAAGGTTCGAATCTACCAGCTGTTCTGAAGGGCATACTCTTCCTGTGAGATTTAATGCCTCTGAAAGCCCGCTGGAGGGTCAGCTAGGAGTCAGTTCCAACTCAATGTTACATATCAACAAAGAGGGGGAGATGCTTTCTGAGACCCCTATAAAAGCTGAGTCATGGGGATGAGCTGTCTAGGAGCGGAAGCACGAGGAAAAACTGCATAGCATGCCTGAAGAGCTATGAAGCAGAGAGCAGCTGGAACGAGGGCTGAGGGCGACACAAAGGAAACGAGGTGAGCGCTGCCTGCAGAGATCACCATGCCAAGACCCCGTGGTCCACGATTTAGATTTTATTCCAAGAATAATTAGAATTTATGTAGCTATGACATGCTCAGGGAGCTCTGGTGACCTAGTGGGCAAGGAGTTGTGTTACCAATCCCAGGGCAAGTGATTTGAATGCACCAGGGGCTCCACAGGAGAAAGCTGGCACCTTCCTCCCATCTGATGAACTGACTCTGAAAGTCCACTGCGGGTCCAGCTACGAATTGGTTCCAACTCGACAGCAGTGAGCACGAGCCTTCTGGATGGCATGATTCTAACGTCTTGGAGCATAAGACCAGAAATAATGGACAAAAGCTAAAGTCAATTGTCTCAGTAGAACCAAAAAACCTTACTTTTTAAGGAGTGCAATGCCTTCCTGTTCCGTTCTTCACTGGCCAATGTCATCCATTTCTGTCTCCTTTTCCTTGGTGGTACAACAGTTAAGTCTTGTCTCCCAAGCCAACTAAGAGTTTGGCACTTTGAAACCACCCACTGGCTTGGCAAAGATTACAGCCAAGAAAACCCTGTGAGGCAGTTCTGTTCTGTAACATGCGAGCTTGGCATGAGTTGGAATCAATTCAACGGCACCTGAAAACAATCTACGGCCAACACAGCAGGCTGGGTGCACTATTCCTTCTTCCATCAGTGTGGCCCCGCCTAGAACACATGCCTTACCCAAAGCTGAGCACACATCTACCCTCAGATGAGTTTTATTCATGGAAAGGCTTATTCTGAAGAGAAGAGCAAGAGCTCTGTGTGTCATCTAGCCTGCATGAGCGACAGGATTTGCTGCTTCTACCTTCTCAGCCAACACCTTCACCCAGTTTCCCATTCTCCTACGTGCGTTGTTCCTTTAAAAGTAACCAACCCTGCAGGAACTTTCTGTTTGTTTTGTTTTATTGTTCTTGGCTCTCCTTCAGAGCCCAATCCTACCTCTCGTGACATATACAGACCAGGAGGGCAGCCTTTTTTGTCCTTCTTCCTCCACAATAAAGTCAAGGAAACACAGTAAAAGTTCCTGGATGTGGCAAGAAAGGAGTCCTTTCAAAATGAACAAGAGCTGTTAGCCATGTATACGGTCAAGAGGAGGCAGATCCACAAGCACTTTACCCTTCATTGAGCCAGCTGAGATCTACCCCGATTTCTAGAACACAGACCCCAAACCACAGCCATAGAGTCAATTATGACTTACTGGGGTGCACCACGGGGGTTTCGAGGCTGTGAAACATTATGGGAAGAGATTGCTTATCTTCCTTCCATGAAACCACTGGCAGATGCAAACCTCTGACCTGCTGGCTAACAGCCCAACACCTTAAGATACTGTACCATTGGGTTCCTTCACCACAGAGCAGGCACTTGCTTGACTGTCCAGAATGATGGCCTGGAAGGGGAAAACTGCTTCCTAACTCTACACGGAAACATCAAAAATTGAGGAAAATAAACAGATTGGGCAAGGATGAAGCCAGTAACTGTCAGAAGAAAGTTGTTCTGAAGATTAGAGTTTATGGAAACAAAGGTCTTATCACTGGCAGACCTCTACTGGATCAGAGACTCCCCTGTTCTTCCCTGAGCTAGTAGCAGGTGGCTTGAAGAAGGATTTGCGCTGCCACCTTCCATTTGCCTGAAGGCAGCACAAGGCAGAATAAACTTTCTAGAACCCAACTGTAATAACAATGGCAGCTCACATTTACTGAGCGCTAAATTCATGTCAGATGCCCTCAGTGCATTCCATGAATTATCTCAATGATGCTGACAACTGTGGAAGGTAGTGGCTGTTACTAGGCACTGCTGAGTCAATTCCAATTTACAGCGACCCTGCATACAGCAGACTGGAACCCTTCCCAGTCCTGCACCATTTTCACCATCTCTGCTCAAACCCAGAGCTGCAGTCACTGTGTCGATCCATCCTTCTGTCAGTTTCCTCTCTCCTTCGTCGGCCCCCTGCTTTTCCAAGCACGTTATGAGGAAGCCACAGGTCCCACGTCATAACATGACCAAAGCAGGTGAGACCAAGTCACACCATCCTTGCCTCTAAGGAGCATTCTGGCTGTATTTCTTCCAACAAAGACCTGTTTGTTCTTTTGAAAAGTCAACAGTATGTTCAATATTCTTTGCCAGGATCATTATTCAAAGGCATCACTCTTTCTTCAGTTTTTCTTATTCCCTGCCCAACTTTCACATGCAGAGGAAGTAACTAAAAATGCCATGTCCTGGTCTGGGGTAACTTATAAATTGACACCTTTTCTGTCAACCTTTTTGTGTGTGTGTGTGTGAAAAGTATTGAATACACATTCATGTTTATTATTGAATTATTCATGCTAGCAAAGAAATGGAAGCAGCCCAACTGCCCATCAATAAATGAATGGATAGGAAAACCATGGTACATTCACATAATGGAATATTACAAGGCATTATGACCTTTACAGAGGCCACCAGCAACATCTTTTTCCCATGTACTAGTTAGTAGGTTTGAACCCTTGACCTTTGATTAGCCATTGAGCCCTTTAAACATTATACAATTAGGGTTCCTTTTCTTTATAATTCAGACATGATTATATTTAGTGCCTACCCTACGGTGGTTGTTGTATCTCTCAACATTTTTAAGAGGTCATTTGGCAGCAGATTCATCTGACGCAACATATCTTTTGATTTCTTGACTGATACTTTCATGGGTACTGATTGTGGATCCAACTAAAATACACTCACTGACAACTTCAATCTTTGCTCCAAATATTATGATGTACAGTTGTGGGGATTTTGCAAGGTGGAAAGCCAGTTTTATTATTAACTCAATTTTACAGATGAAGGAACTGAGACAGAGAGAGTTTAAACCATCTGCCCAAGGTCATAGATCTAGCTAGACTTTGTTGTTTTTGTTAAGTGCCCATCAAATTGAGCATGACTTACAGTGATCATGTGAACTACAGATCTGAATTGTGTCCTATCCTGTGCTGTCCTCATCAACCCTGATAGACTTGAGCCCATTGCTGCAGTCACTGTGTCAATCTCATCTTGGGAGTCTTCCTCTCTTTCACTGACCTTTTAGACTTTAAATTAGGGATGACAACTATTCTGTAAAGGGCCATATAGTACCTGTCACACTATTCAACTCTAGTGTTATATCAAGAAAACATACATAACAACAGGTAAACAAATAAATAAGTATCTCTTGGTTCTAGGGCCTCCACAGGAAAAAGACTGAGAACCCAATTACAAAATGGGCAAAAGATGTGGAAAGAATTTTCACAGAGGAAGATACTCGGATGGCCAACAGACACATGAAAAAATGCTCCAAATCACTGGTGATAAGAGAGATGCAAATCAAAACCACAATGAGATATCATCTCAATCGAGTAGCAGTGGCAAAGTTTAACAGGACAGCAAGCAATAAATGTTAGGGAGAATGTGGCTAGATAGGAACTCTTATAAATTGTTGGTGGGATTGTAAAATGATACAACTACTCTGGAAGGCAGTTAAGTGCTTCCTCAAAATGCTGAATAAAGAAATTCCATATGACCCAGCTATTCCACTGCTTGGAATATACTCTGAGAAAATGAGAACTGAGGCATAGAGATTTGTACACCAATGTTCATAGTAGCACTATTCACCATTGCAAGAAAATGGAAACAGCCCAAATGTCCAACCACAGACAAATGGATTGAAAAAGCATGGCACATTCACACAAAGGAATACTATGCAGCACGCAGGAGCAATGATTTTATAAATTACTACCTAACTTGGGAGGTACTGGAGAGCATTATGTTGAGTGAATTTACTCAGTCCCACAAGGACAAATACTGTATACAACTATTATTGTTGAATGAGTATGAAAATGCAAGGGGAGGTACAGGGTGGCAGCAGAGGGATAGGATGAGTGGTGGGGGAGGGGAAAGAATTAATCATGGGGTTGTAAAATTTGATGGGTAGGGAGGTGAGGGAAACTAGAAGAATCTGGTCTGAAAAATAATGTATACAAATTTTGTAAATAAACTTTATATAATTTTTTTTTAAAATCCCAAAAACTTTATTTATAAAAAATCAAGAGTTCAACCAAAGAGCCATAGTTTACTAACCTGCTTTGGAGAGTAAAAAACTCTCAAAAGATTCATTCTTTTTTAAAAAACCCCAAAACACACCAAAAAACCCCCATTCTTTCACCAAACCTCCTTCAGAAAGTTCTCCGTCAAGCTATACTACTTCAGAGATAAGGGGTACCTTTAATTGTACTAATGCATTCCTTTATTTTAACTAGCTTCAAAATATTATACTCTTATATATGCATCTATTAAAAACCAGTCAAAAACATGATCACCACTCCCTTAGCCTTCTTAACACGCAAGGCCCACAAACTCTCTGAATTCTACTCTTCTTTAGAATTCACTGGCAAGGGCTCTGAATAGTAATGGGAAATGTGTCAGAAACTGCTGGTCCCAGGGTGTGCCCAGGGCTGATGGGACACACCCTCATATGCCACGTACACAAATTCTACCACAGCCCAGGAATGAAAGGGTGACAGCAGAAAGAGCTGATTTCCAAACTATTTTGTACAATTAGACCCTGCCAGGTCTTGCCTGCAAGTACCATATACTGTATATTTTCAAGTATGTGCGATTTCAGCGTGCAAGGTCAATTAAAATTCTCTTCAACCAGCACAATTCCACTGAGAGATATATCTGTCAAATGGCCTATGACCAGCCCTGAAAGGAATGACTCTCTGCTGTACAAAACAGTATGTAAGTCATCTTTCAAATTAGAGCAGCTTTAATCTTACTCATTATGAATCTATTGTATGCAAAGTTTTCACAAAATGCTTTACTAGCATCAGGTAATGAACCCACACCCTGCTAATTATCTCTGCAACAAGACCTGTAGGACTAGAGTCTGACTAAAGACCAAATATTAGTAATAATGATAATAAAGAGAGTTGATAATATTTATTTAGTCTTTTTCTAGGTACTTGATCTTAAGTACTTTTGCAGATGATCCCTTTCAGTCTTTATTGTGTGTCTATGGGAGGCTGCTCCTTGGACGCAAGGATTCTGTAGCTCCGTCTGACATACTTCGGGCATGTTGCCAGGAAGGACCAGAACTCGGAGAGGGACGTCATGCTTAGAAGGGTGGAGGGACAGTGCAAAAGATGAAGACCCTCATTGAGACGAACTGACTCAGTGACTGGGGTAGTAGGGTTAGGTGTGTCAGAGACAAAGAAATTGGCCCAAGATAAAGCAGGGCTCAGAGCTGTTGTACAAAGGGTCACTACGAGTCACAGGTGACTCAATGGCACGTAACAACAAGGGAGGAATTCTGGTGTTGTAGAGGGTAAAGCTGTCAGATGGTGGACACAAAGGTCAGCACTTTAACTCACTAGCCACGGGAGAAGGATGCGGCAGTGTTCTTGTGTGATGATTTAAAGCCTTCCAGCATCACTATGCATTGGAACGGACTAAACAGCCATGTGACCAGGTGCATATGCGAGAGGAATAATTTCTGTTGTTGTGGATGGTCAAGTTGGAACCAACCCACCTCTGACCCTCCGTTGGGTTTTCAGAGGCAGTTAATCACACGGGAGGAGATTGCCCATCTTTCTCCTGTCAAGTAGCTGATGGATTCAAATTGCGTGCCTTTGGAATTGCAACACAGATTCTTACCTACACTATCAGAGCTGCCCTGAATCTCTCTAATCTTGATGCCATGTTCTTCATAAAGTCCAGCTTTTCAAATGATTTGTTCAATTTAAAGATTAAACAGGTGTGGAGAAAGGACAGAACTCTGACACATTCTGTTCTTGATTTTAAACCACACAGTGTTCCCTTGATCTGCTCACACAACAGCTTCCTGGTCTAAGTATAGGCTTTGCCTGAGTACACTTGCGTGTCCTAAGATTCCCATTTTTCTCAATGTTAGTCACAATTTATTGTGATCTACATAGTCAAATGTCTTTGCATAGTCAATTAAACAGAGACAGACATGCTTCTTGAATTCTCTTGGCTTCCTGCTAAGATCCTTCTAATATTAACCATGACAACTCTGGTTCCATGCTTTCTTCTAAATCCGGCCTGAATTTCTGGCAGTTCTGTCGATGTACTGTTCTGGCTGTTTTTGAATGATCTTAAAGAAGATATTACTTGTATTTAAAATTAGTGATACTGTTTGATAATTTCCACATTCTGCTGGATCACCTTCTTTTGAGAATGGGAACAAATAGGAATGTTTTTCCAGTCAGGTGGCCAGGTAGAGGTCTTCCAGATTTCTTGACACAGGCTGGTAGGCTGGTCCAGTGCCATTTCTGTTTGCTGGAACAAGTCACTTGGTATCCCATCAATTCTTGGGGCCTCGTTTTTTGCCAATGCTTTCAGTGCAGCTTGAACTTCTTTCTTCATTACTGTTGGCTCTTGGTCATATGCTATTTTCCTGAAAGGATTCTGTATCAGCTGATTCTTTTTGATGCAGTGACTCTGTATTCCCTCCATCTTCTTTTGAAGTTTCCCGAATCATTTAAGATTTTGCCCACAGCATCCTTTAGTATCACAACTTGAGGCCTGAGTTTGTTCTTCAGTTCATTCGGTGTAGAAAATGTTAAGTGAGTTCCTCCTTTTCATTGTCTGACTCCAGCTCTCTCCACATTTCCTTATAATACTTTGCTTTGTCTTCTCAAGCTGACCTTTGAAATCTACCATTCAAGACTCTAATTTTGGCATTTCTTTATTTTGTTTTGGCTTCTGGTTGTTCTAGTGAGAATTTCTGAGTCTCTTCTAGCATCGATTTTAGTATTTTCTTTCTCCTGTCTTTGTAGTAACTTTCTGCTTCCTTCATGGATGATATGATATCCTTGATGGTTATTCTTGTCCAAAGTCCAAAATTATATCTAGTTAATAGTTGAGGGACAGGCTTTCTAGGACCTTTAGATATGAACTTAATACCTGTGTTTTGTAACTACAGCCGAATAAAAGAGGTGGCCTACATTTCTGACTCTTAACTGGATGTCCATGCGTACAATTCTTTCTGATACTCTAGAATAGCTCCCTAGTTTCTACCCCTGCTCTTTGATGCCTCAGAAGAAACCTTAAAAAAAAAATAACTTGACAAAAGGTTCATTGACAGTATCTCCTGAGTTCAACAGAAACTCCCAAGGCTAGTGCCAAGGCAGAAATGCATGCGGTTAGCAAACCTGAATAGAAAACACAGCTTCTGGCAAGGGGATGTTTTGTCTCACCATGGGACAAGGAGCCTGGTAACTGCAGCTGTCACCTGAAACCATGCAAAGTCTCTGCACGCAGCTCTGTTCACAGTGACTGTGAGAGAAAAGGCTGGAGCAGGAGCAGGGGAAAAGCCTTGGGGAGGCAGAGACTCTTTAGACAGCTGCCTAAAGCCAAGTGGTCAAAAGTCTCTTTCACCTGAGCAGTTACCACCTAGGTCAAGACGATGGCTTCCTAGTTCAAGAGCCCCTCAAGGCAAGATTTCCTAAGGGTCCTAAGGAGTACAGATGAACAAGGTTGAAAGCTGCCATGGGGAAGATCATCTGAGGATGCCTGCTGAAGACTCTGACTGTCTTCTGGAGGCAATGGAGCAGTGCCGAGGGGCCTTGGAGAATGACAAGATCACACAGGAGCTAAAGAAAACCATCCGAGCGGCTGCACTGCTGTTGTTGTTAGGTGCCTTTGAGTCAGTTCTGACTCAGTGACCCTAAGTGCAGTAGGCCCATCCTGTCATCACAATTGTCCCTGTGTTTGTTTGAGTCCACTGTGGGATCCACAGGGCCAATCCCTCCTACTGAGGGACGGAAACAACTGGCCAGGAGAGAGCAGTATGAGGGAGTGAAGCGACCATCAGAAAAAAGAAATCAGGTGAAAAGTAAAAACGGGTCTGAGCCTGAGCCAGAGGAGGGTGAGAGGTGACAGATCTGAGAGGTATTTCCGTGGCAAAGCCGAGGTGCAGTGAGTGAAAAGGAAAGCGGAGTGGAAGGTTTCCAGTTGGGATGGCCAGGGAGAGGCCAGTGCCTTCAGGGAAGGAAATGAGAAGGGGGATGCAGCTTTGGGAATGACCATAAAGAGAAAGTCAGGTCTTGCTGACTCTGAAGTGGACAAGTCCTGAATTTAATACCTATTTATCAAACATTTCATAGGGCCATGTAGGGTTGGAGGCTCAATGTCCCCAACCATCTCACCCAGACAACCAGTCAGCTCAAGAGGCTGGTCATTAGTGGGAGGAGAAATAAAGAGTCTACTCCAAAAACCAGAAACCAAACTCAGAGTGATTTGCTCTTCTTTCTCCCACAGAGCAGATGGTAGACTTGAATTGCTGACCTTTTGATTAGCAGCTTGACACATTTCACACGGAGCCACTGAGGGCTTGTAAAAGCTACCCTATTTCAAGATATATGTGGCAACAGTCTTCCTGCAGAAAGCCAAAAGCTTTATTAAGACCTGTTTTTGTTTTCTCAGTAAGACTGAAAAAAAAAATTAAACTCTTTAAAAGAGAGAAATAACTACGGCAGATAAATAGAATCAGAACAAGTATCATATCAAATGTAGTAAATACAAAATCCGAGCAGATTTACGTGACTACAGATAAAGCAGGATTTCCAAACTAACCAATCTCAGCTTAGTCAATGCACTACAACTGCCCTTACTCAAATGACTCACAACAGCTTTCCCATCTCGTGCAAAGGCACATTTAACAGTTAAGAAACCAGATATAACTCCAGGGTCATGCTGAAATAGTCCTATTCTATAGTTTCACTCCAGAGTTTACCCTAAAATAATTTCCTTTAAACCAGCCACAATCAGCAAAACCACTCACACAACTTTCTTTTAATTGTTTATTCTTCCTCTTTCTCTAACCAAGGTCTGAACAGCATTCACTATCTTGGAAACCAAAGATTTACCATGGGGTGGGGTTAAAATATCCAACTTTTATAATTATCAGTCAGCAGCATAAACTGCTTTTGGTTTTAAATATATAATTGTAAGAAGATCTTTCCTGCTAAGTGCCTTTGTTTTAAAGGATATTGATCTAATTCAACAGGTCTAGGCACACAGTAACTGAAGAGTAAAATGAACTTAAACCAAGAACACATAATTTAGAAGAAGTATTACTATCTGAATACAAAGATATACAACAAAACTGATCAAGGGGTAACAGAAAAGTTTTCTCTTTCAAATTAAAAACAAAGCAGCTGGACTTTGAAATAAACCTGAAAAACTAAGTGACCCCAACCCAGTCAATGTGAACAGAGCTGATCCCTGAATCTGTAGCTGAGCTTAGCAACATTAACCAGGCATTCTCCCCATTCTGCTTCAGGAAACGCTGAGCTAGGGTGATGGGTTTCTGGCCAGCAGGAAAACACACTTGACGGTCATGTGGTGTGAATTAAAGGCGGGTTACAGCCTCTTGAAAAGCAAGACCCACTTAATTTTGGCAAAACGTTTTCTGGTTCAAAAGAAAAGGAAAGGGGAAAAAAGGCCTAATAGTGTGTTTGGATAGCCCCAAGTAAATGATTCTGACAGACATGGAAAGACGCAACTGAGACTCTTAAGGGTAGCAGAAATCCTGGGGCTTTTGAGGCCTCCAATAGGAGACAAATTATTTAGTGACAATGTTCAAATTATTGAACAGAAATGATAAGATGGGAGGAAAAACATGTAATATGAATATTTATGAAATATAGACAAAGTACTGATTGTCCTTGAAGTCTAGATTTCGTCGAAGCAAACAAAATAACAAACAAGCATTTAATGCATCTGTTGGTTAAAATGAGATCTTTTAGTAATTCATGGTTTATGCATGCATAATATGTGCCTCACTCACTGACTGACTGCTGTCCAGTCAGAACCAACCCACTGCTGATTCTGAATGGGATTTCTAAGGCTGAACCCTGCAAAGAGATTACTCATCTTTCTCCCTTGGAGCAGCTCGTGGGATTCAAACTGCCAGAAGGACTGGGCCTTTGGGTTATCAGCACAGCCCTCCACAAACTGCACTACCTGAGCTCCCTTAGCATGACAGAAAACTCTCATTGTCGCTGTGCCGGAACCAACTCATAGCTGACCCTCCCCTGGCGTTTTGGGGGACTGTAAATCACAAAGGTGGAGACTGTCCATCTTTCTCCTCTGGGGTTGCTGATGGATTTGAACTGACAGAGAAGCCCCTTCACTGGGTTAACAGAGCAACTCCCTACACATTACAGCACAGAGCTCTCCAATATATACCATTTACAGATAAATACCTCCAGCCCAGAACTCTGGATCAGGCTTCTAGAATCTCCTCCCTTCTGATACCCCCATGAACACCTCAAAATCAGTCTTTATGATCTGCATCCTCCTACCCCCTCTGCGTGCATGCTTTCTGTCTCTATTCCTTTCTCTTTCTCTCTCTCTCTTGCTCTCTCTCACATGCTCTCTCTCTCTCTCACACACACTGCTCCTTGTGTTGTACTCTCCCACCTATACACTGTTCAAGTTAAAGACTTGCACATCAGTCTCGAAACATCCCTTATTCACCCTACCTCTTCATGTCACCAATCCTCTCATAAACACTTGGGAAACCCAGCCCTTTCTTTCTCTTGCCACTTCCCTAGTTCAGGCCACATCCCTATCCTCAGTAATGAGGGTTCAGGCATGGCCTTCAGCAGACCTGCTTTGTAATGTATTAACTGGGTGGACTTGGACAAGTAATTCATCTTCAAATCCCTGTGCCTCCTGACCTATAAAATAGGGCGATGATGTCCACATCACAGAATTGTTAAGGAAGTTAAAGAAGAGAATGTAAAAGCCTCGGAAACAGTGCCTGCCTGGAAGCAATTAAGAATGCAATAAATCTCAACTATCACAATCTTCCTTCTCAGTAGACTGCAAATCCCGAGTTGGTGACCTTCGAAAATTGGTTCTCTCTCTCTCTCAATTCCCTGATGGCAGGAACTGAGCCCATTTCTCTAAGTGCATGGTGCCTAATGTGTAGGAAGCACTAAAACAAACATTACCTCAACACTTCCCTTCAAGGGTTTACCTACGCAAATTCAATATGTATAGTGTAAGGATATAATCTGAATGGACACCTTTCTGGATTTCAAGCCCCACAATGTTGCCTTGTTTAATTTATCTACTGGATAAATAATCCATTGTTGACCAGTCAGTTCTGACTCACTACAACCCCAGAGGACAGAGTACAATTGCCCCATATGTTCCCAAGGCTGTAAACCTTTATGGAAGCAGACTGACATCTGAGTGGCTGGTGGCTTTGAACCACTGACCTTGTGGTTAGCAGGTGAATATTTGAACCACTGTATCACTAGAGCTACCCTGGAAAATAAGTGAGTGATTAACAAAACAACTATAATACAGGAGTATTAAGAGCTATGTAATATTAAACATTTTTTCTCCCAAAATCATCAATTTAAAAAACATTAATGTGTACAGATAGATGCAAGTCAGTAAGGATCAGTAATGAGAATTACCAGTTGCCGTATTTTGATGTCTAATATAATGAACTCTATTTAATGAATGCACCAGTGTTCTCTTAGGAAATAACACTTAGAAGCACTTCTTGATCTTAAAATGATTCACTTTTGTACTCAGCAATTTATTTGCCTTGGTTTTGCAAGCCCTAGATATTTGTTCCTCTAAACAAAGAAGCCACCCAATAGTTTCAGAGCTGTGACTCAAGTCTTTTCAGAGGAAGCACTTGAAAAAACCTCTCTGCCCTCCCACAGTGACATCCAAGACTGCCCATTTAGGAGTAAGACAAAGAGCATGTCGCCAACACTGAACCCACTCATTCAAAAGTAGAAAGAAGAAACGCAAACGTTTCCCTTTGGGTCGGACTTAAAAAAAATTACAAGTAGTTATGTGGTCCCTCTTTACTGGTTCTAGTTACAGGAAAATCATCCTCTTTCAGAAGCAATGAAAAGAACATGCCTCGTTCCTTGATATGAACAGAAAATAACTCTGATTTTATTTCAAAATTTTAGGTGGTGCTTTTTTTTGACTCAAATTACTCAACCTCCTGAGAGGAATCGAAATGAAGGCAGAAGGCCCCTGCTCTGCTCCTCTTTGGGGCGGGGGGAGGCGGCGGCGGCATACCTGGGCTCCATAAACTCGCTGCATGGCCTGGAGCAGCTGGTTCGTATAATCTGTGAGGGTGCCTGCATCTTCTTCAAATACGCTCAGTAAAGAGCGAGTCTAGAAGAAAAGAGGTCAATTTTATTTCTAAGTGGAAAATTTACAAACAACAGCAACCCCCACCCCCCTGCTGTGGAACTGATTCCAAATATGACACCCCTTGGATCAGGGTTGCCAGGTTTCCTGGGCTACAATTCTTTGAGAAAGGACTGTCCATCTTTCTCCTGTGGAACAGCTGAGGTACTCCAACCATTGAGCGTTGGATTAGTAGTCCAACAAATAACTACCCATGCACTAGGGCTCCTTAAAAGATACACAGCAAATAAAAGCATGAACATACACCCAAAGTGAAATGGGAATAGTACATTCTTGTTACTTCTCTAGCTTTATTTTTTAACTGCCAATAACAACACCAGGTAATTCTTAGAGATTTAATTTAGAATTTTTCCAATCTTTTATAAACTATATAGCATAGCAGTCAAGAAACCAAAAGACAAGTTGCATTGGGAAAAACTGCTGCCAAGGACCTCTCCAGAATGCTGAAGAGCATTGATGTCAGGTCAGAGACTAAGGTGCGCCTAATCCAGGCTCTGGTCTTCTCAATCGCTTGTTATGTATCCAAGAGGTAGACAATAAATAAGGATGACAGAAGATGAATCAATGCCTTTTGAGTTGTGGTGTTTGAGAAGAGTAATGAACGTGGACTGCCAAGAGAACAAATAGGTCTGTCCTGGAGAGGGTGAAACCAGTTTGCTCCTTAGAGACAAGAATTCTGAAGCTCCATCTCCCCTACTTTGGACATGTCACCAGGAGGGAGCAGTTCTTGAAGGACATCATGCTTGGAAGGGTAGAGGGTCAGTGCAGAATAAGAAGCCCCTGATGAGATGGATTGACACAGTGACTGTGGCAATGGGGTCAGGTGTGTCAGAGATGGTGAGGTTGGCGCAGGATAAGGCAGGGTTCGGAGTCACTGCTAATAGGTTGCTGTGATTCGACTGCACATAACAACAAGAGGGCTCAGGAGTAAACAGGATACAACTGGAGTTATTAGCATTAGAGTTGCTGTTGTCAGGTGCTATCTAGTCAATTACAATTCAGAGCGACTCTATGAACAGTGGGTCAGAACCTTGCCCCATTTTGTGCCATTCTCACCATCCATTATATACTAGAGCCCACTGTTACAGTCACTATGTTGAATCATCTTGTTGAAGGTCTTCCTCTATTTTGCTGACCCTCCACCCTTCCAAGCATAAAATCCCTTTCCAAGATTTGTCCCTCCTAACAAAACTAATGAGGGGCTATATACATCCCACTGTTAGCTGCTTTAGAAGCACCAATAAAGTCCAACCAACAGAGAAGTGTTAAAATGGGCATCCTCTCCCTTCAAGTCCACAGACTGACCCTGAGATCCGGGCCATCTGTGCTCCTCAGGTGTGGGCAGGACATCAGCTCTGCTGGAGAACAACCACCCAGCAGTCAACCATCTGCCTGCTTTGCTGCGATCTTGGACGTTCTATAGGAACATGTCATTCTTTCCTCTTCAAATACTACTGCCAATTTCTGTGGGTTTTGGTCACATTTTTGGCAATCAATAGACAATATCATATGTAGGCAATTTCACAACACTGGGCCCTCCGGCAATAGCTCTGAGCACAAGGCAGCAAGTTACAGACTGCCAGCCCACTTCTCTTGGGAAGACTCTGAGAGCACTGAGCAATGTCATTAATGAATAGTATTCCCTGTTGTTTCATGTACAGTGCCTGGAGCACTAAAAACTACAGAGGTGTTTAGATATTGGATACAGAATTACCTGAGTATCACAAAAGAGAACTTATCTATTTAAAAAAACCCAAAACCCCTCAAACTCATTGCCTTTAAGATGGAACTATCTCAGAGCTGATCCCCAATGGGACTGTCAACACTTTAAATTCCACAGAGGAGCCTGGCTGTCTTTCTCCCTTGGAGGTACTGTGGATTTAAACTGTTAAGAGAGGTAAAATCTTTGGGGGTTAGCAGTGAAACTTCCTAGGGACTACACCACTGGAACTCTTCATCTACCCAAGGGACCTTTATTAAAGTGCTCTGCACAGTGTACATTTAAGCTACTACTTAAGTTATATAACGGGATTTCTGCTTCAGGAAATAACCTACCAGACACAGACTGGAAAGTAATTTACAGAAATGCCTTTAATGAAATGATTATCAAAGCACTTTACAAACAGTGTTCCATTAAGGCTCATTATTTTCCTCCAAGTGAACGTCAATCTCTTCTATATTTTTCCAACATACTTGAAGTATGCAGACAAAAACAAAACTCAAAGCATCTTCAATAAATGAAAGTATAAACTTGGGAATTTGGATGGTTCTATGTGACCACAGACGCTCTACTCAAGTTTAATCTACAAACTCTGGTGCACTTGGTAACGGAACAGGAAAAAAATAACTGCTCTGGGATGAATGCATTTTGTTCAGTACCAACCTTCATAGTTGTTGTTGTTGTTGTTGTTATGTGTCATCGAGTTGCTTGCAACTCACAACACCTCTATGTGTCCAAGCCCTGAACCCTTCTCTATCTTGAGTCACCTTACTGTCTTTGACACACCTACTCCCACTACCTCAGTCACTGAGTCAATCTTATCGTCCAGGATTTTCCTCTATTGCACTGTCCATCCACTCTTACAAGCATGATGTCTCTCCCCAGGGACTGGTCTCTCCTTGAAATGTGCTTTTGCAAAGTACGTCAGACGGAGCTTCAAAATCCTTGCCTCCAAAAAGCAGCCTAGTTTCATCCTCTCCAGAAAAAAACCTGTTTGTTCCTTGAGCAGTACACGGTATATTCAAAACTGTTCTCCAGCATCACTCAAAGACATCAATTCTTTTTCTATAATCTTTAGTCACTGTCAAGCTTTCTGATGCATAGGAAGTAACTGGAAAGACTAAGGCCTGGATTAGGGGAACCTAAGTCTCTAGACTAACATAGTTGCTCTTCAGTACTCTTGAGAGGTCCCTGACAGCAGACTTTCCCAATGTAATTTGTCATTTGATTTACTGGCTGCTGGCATCCGGACTACTGACTGTAGGGTCAAGCAAGCTGAAGCTGTTAACAATCTCTTCACTATCACGATGCTGCCAATTGGCCCAGGGGTGAGAATCTTTGTTTTCTTGATGTTGGGCTTCAATCTATATTGAAGCCTGCAATCCTTGACCTTCTGCAGCAAATGCCTCAGGTCCTCCTCAGGTTCAGCAAACAGGGTTGTGTTATCTGTATAATTTAGGTTGTTGATGAGTCTTCCTCCAATCCTGATGCCACATTCCTCCTCATAGAGCCCAGCCTCTCAAATGATCTCTTCCACATATAGATTGAAAAGATATAGAGATAGGCTGCATCCCTGGCATATACCTTTCCTGATTTTGAACCATGCAGTGTTAGTGTTTCTTTGCTCTGTGCGGACAACTGCCTCCTGACCCAAATATAGGTTTTGCATAAGCACAACCAAGTATTCTGGGATTCCCATTCTTCTCAGCATTAGCCACAGGTTGTTGTGATCCACACAGTCAAATGCTTTGGCATAGAAAATGAAACACAGATAGAAATTCCTCTGGCACTCTCTGCTTTCAGCTAAGATCTATCCAACATTGGCTATAATACTACTGAAGAAACAATCAAATGAATAAGACAACTTTAAGATCATTTCTAAAAGCACTCTCAACAAGAGCATATTATATATATAGCTCACACTGTGCAGAACGTGTTAGAATAGAGTTCTTCAAATAGTTTTATTATAATCCACAGTATGTTCTATATCAATATCTGAGCAAAGATGTCACAAAACACTATTTATCACATTTATTTTTTTCCTCCTCCCTATTCAATTCCATTTTGCAAATTTTACAAATTCATTTGTAAATAAGAGTACTCACTGTGACCTACTATGTTTCATAACTCACTAATGCATCTTGGCTGGTAGGTAAAAAACATTGGTTTATAACTCATTATTACATCTCTTCAGAGCACTGGGGGCAAATTACGTGAAAACAAAACTGTTAAGATATTCTCAGATCCTATACTGCGGGGGAGTATGTCTGCCATTCAACATTCATTCACTCATTCATCTCAGCCTTTATCTAACTTTTACAGAAACACTGTGCAGGGTACTGAGGAGGAGTTTAGAGCTGGCTGAGATGTCTCACAGGATCTGCAATCACCTTGAGACCATGTCAGTATGGGGTCGAAATTTAGACTATGGAACTAACTGACAGGTTAATGAGATTATTCGTGCATGTAAGGTTGCCTATTAAACGAAAATAAAAATAAGTCCACTGACATTGAGTGGCTAACAGATTCACGGCTTTGCTCCTTCACTTCCCGAGGTTGTAAATCTTTACAGTAAAAGACTGCTTCCCATTTCTTCCTTGATGTAATTGGTGGATTCAAACTGGTAAACTTTCAGGGAGTAGACCAACACAAACACATCACACCACTGAAGGTCTGCAAAGCGCCTACTGTTGTATACTGTTGAGCTGGAACCTACTCACAGACGAGCCTCCAGTGGGTTTTCAGAGGCTGTAAATCACTCTGGAGATTGTTCACCTTTCTACTGAGAAGCAGCAGGTGAACTGGAACCTGGTGCCTATGACTTGTAGGCAGTGCAACTCTCTATTACTAAGACAACAGAGATCGTTACCAAAATCTGACATATAGTTAAAGCAGGGATGAAGTAGAGAATGAACTTTCTTTACTGCTTGTTAATCGGCACTAAATGCTTAACATGGTAATTTTACATTAATATTAGAGCAACTCTGTCACTCACATTACCTGTCATCAGCAAGTCAGTTGTGACTCACTGCAGCCCTACAGGGCAGAGTAGAAATCTCATAGGGTATGCAAGCATAATCCATTCAGAAGTCACATCTTTCTACTAAGGAGTGGCTGCTGGTTTCAAATCACAGACCATTAGTTGGCAGCTGTGAACTCTGAGCCTGTACCACCAGAATTCCTGTACCATACACTTATCTGTGCCACCTTACAGGGTAAGACCTTTTTCAAATCTTTGTGTCCAACACTACATAAGTCCACTAACGACCATGATGATTCTGGTGCCTTTGTTACAATTTAAAGGTGCTGAATACAATAATACTCAGGCCATGGTCTTTTCAATTACTTGTCATGCTGCTGAGAGCCGGGCAATAAATAAAGATGACAGAATTGATGCCTTTGAGCTGTGGTTCTGGAGAAGAGCATGAACATCCCATGGATGGCCAAGAGAATAAACAGATATGTCTTTGAGAAAGTGTAGCCAGATTGCTCCTTGGAGGTAAAGTTGAAAAAACTTCATCTCACATAATTTGGGTATGTTGCTAGGAGAGGCTACTCACTGGAGAAGGACATCAAGCTTAGGAAGGTGGAGAGATGGTAAAAGAGAGGAAGATCCTCAATAAGGTGGACTGACACAGTGATTGCAGCAATGAGCTCTAGTGTGTCAGAGATTGTGAGGATGACAAAAGATAGGACTGGGTTCAGATCTGTTCTTCATAGGGTCTGAGTCATACTGGACTCAATGGCATCTAACAAAAATAACAACTAGTCTGTAGGGAGTTGTGCTGCTAACACAACAAAGGTCATGACTCTCTGGTAGTTCAAATCCACCGGCAGCTCTATAGAAGAAAGAGAGGCAACTCTTCCTCTTGTTGCAATTTACAGCCTTAGGAACCCAGTGGAGGGTTACTGTATGAGTGAGTTCTGACGTGACAGCAATGGGTAGGGCAACAGGAAGGAAAGGGGGTTGTTGTTGTTATTAGGTGCTGCTGAGATGAGCACGACTCATAGCAACTCTATAAATAGAAGATGTGGACCCTGCTCTATTCTATGCCATCGTCACACTTCCCGACACACAAGAGCCCACTGCAAAAGTCACCGTGTCAATCCACCTGGTTGATGGTCTTCCTCTCCTTCGCCGACCCTCCACCCTTCCCAGTATCATGTCCCTCTCCAAGGAATAGCACCTCCTAGCAACATGCTCAAAGTATGTGAGGTGAAGTCTAATCATTCTTGCCTCCAAAGAGCACTCTGGATGCACCTTCTCTGAGACATACCTGTTTGTTCTCTTGGCTGTCCATGGGATGTTCAGTGCTTTTCTCCAACACCACAGTACAAAGGCATCAATTCTTTTTCTGTCATCTTTATTTACTGTCCAGCTCTCAAATGCATAGCGAGTGATCAAAAAGATGATGGCCTGAATCAGACGCACCTTAGTCCTCAAACTGATATCATTACTCCTCAGTAATTTGGAGAGGTCCCTAACTGCAGATTTTCCCACTGCAATGTGTTTCCTTATTTCCTGACTGCTCATACCAAGGGTGTTAATTGTGGATCTAATCAAGATGAAGTTGTTGACAGCTTCAATCTCCTCTCCATCCATCATGATGCTGCCTATTGGTCCAGTGCTAAGAACCTTTGTCTTCTTGACATTGAGATGCAATCCATACTGAAGGCTGCATTTCTTGATCTTCTGCAGCAAGTGCTTCAAGTCCTCACTTTCAGCAGGCAAGATGATCATCCTCTTCTTGTTGCACTTCACAGCCTTAGGAACCCAGCAGAGGATTACTCTATGAGTGAGTTCTGATGCTACAGCAGTAAGGAGAGCAACAGGAAGCAAAGGGGGTAATACAACTAAATTAAGGATATTTAATGGAAAAAAATTAACAATGCCCATTTTGTTGAGTTGTACTTATTGACTTTAACACTTTTAGGAATAAATACAAAAGAAGGTAAAAATTAAGATGAAAAGTTAAGACTTATATAAATATCTTCCATAAAGAGACTGGAAAGAAACAAAGGCAACTATTTATTCCATATCTCCTGTGTGCCAGACCTGGGGCTGGACGTGAAACATTTGTTACTTCATTTAATCCTCCGACAACCTTTGAGGTCATTACTGGGTTCTATTATACCATTTTACAGCTGAAGAAACAGAGGATCATCATGGTTGATTATCTTAATCCATCTCCTGTGTTAGGGAAGCAATAGGATGAAAACTCAGGTCTGTGTGGCACTAAATGCAAGGTTTCCTCCCCTGCAGGAGGCTGTCACCATCATGCCTGCAGGGTTGGTCTCTGCAGAGAAAACCCTGACTCCCCAGCCTACCCAGAGGGAGATACAGGGTGATGAGAGTAGCTTTCTCCTGGGATCATTTGCTCACTTCTGATGCTTGCCAAAAAACTACATCACAGGTGATTTTGTTCCTTATGCTCTGGATACGTGGACATGCCATCCATTCAACTGGCAGGATACCTCCCGTCTTCTCTAGTTTAAGCAGGCAGTGATCACTCCTGAGAAAAACAGACCTAGCAAACTTCTGGGACTGTGCTGATACTCATATTCATTGTACTATATCTACTTAGACTTGTATTTGAAACAACAGGAATATTGAGACATAAGTGAGTTCTGTTTCTGGCTTGAAGAGTGACTATGGGAAGTCAAATTTCATACTAAATATCTGTAATAAACGGAATGCCACTTCAAGTTATGAGGGAGGCTGAGTCAAGCTGGAATTCACCCTGAAGCACTAAGGCAATCCTTAAATGTTTACAGGGGTGGACACTAAGGCAATCCTTAAGCATTGTATTTGCTAACCCCTCCCTCCTGACTCAAGCAGAAGGTTTTCAATAGATAAAGCTTCAT